>NC_138552.1:232001161-232471161 GCF_964273705.1 Natrix helvetica | reverse complement strand
AAACATCTTTTATTTACATGACTGTGAATTCCTTCCATGCACAGTCAGCCAGGCTTGGCAAACAGTCTTTCAGAGGAATATTTATCAACACGAATCCTATCTTGTTTGGCGAGCTGCCAGATAACTAGTTTCCAAACACAGAGCAAGGCAACACTTGGCACAGAGTCTCTTATAGTCACAAACAGAACTTTCCACTCTTGAAACGACTAAAGGAACAAATTGTTTCCTGCAAAAGCCCACTCCCCATTTGCTCTTCTTTTGTTTCCTATGGGAGGGGCCAATCACCTCCAAGGTGTGACTTTACCCCCAAGTTGACCCTGCTTTCTTAATTGTTCTTGTCTTCTGGCAGCTCTGCACATGCGCACACTGGGAACAGGCTCCAGCTGTTCCTCTGTCTCACTGCTGTCTAGCTCCCTCTCTGCCTCCCCCGCAGAGCCCTCGTCTGAGCTTTCCTCAGCCCCCAGGATTGACCTATGTTCCTTCCCAACCTCCTCACTCTCCAACTCTGTTGCCAGATCTGCTGACCACAAGTGGGCCACAACAATGTGTTACAAAGTTGTTCATTTCCCACTGGCCAAATGGGCTGAATGCCATGACCCTTTTTTCAGCACTGTAAAATAATGTGAGTAAAAGCTATGGCAATCTTTCCTTTGAGTTAGGCACACATTTGAGAGTTCCTATATAGACCGCAAATTTCATCTCTGCTGTAAGGAGCAATCAGATGATGATTAAAACTTAATAGAAGCAAAAAATCAAAACTATGCCATAATAATCAAAACTAAGGAACAATAGTTAGAACACTTGGTGATCAGTTTTCATTGTTTCATGGAGATAAAAGACTTTCTGTAACAATCATTTGGTTGTGGCAGGGATCTTTCCACAAAATGCTTCTCTTAATACAATTCAGCTAAAGAACTCTTGAGGTGCACAAATAAAAAACTTTTTTAGTATAAAACTGAGTATGATGCATAATGTCAAATAACTTCTGCTCTATAATAGTCATAGTCAGAATGAGAGAAATAAATAAAACTTGGGGGTTGCCAGGCCTTTAGCATATAGAAATACTGTTATCCAAGGAATGCAGCTTCATATTCCATCTTCTGTTCCTTTTCATCTAATTAAAGTACTGAAGTTTGTGAATGATACATCAGCCATTGGTATCATTTGAGATGCTGATGAATCTGCATACAGATGGGAGGTTACTGTGTTCCACTATCAACTCCAAATGAAAAGCTGTCAACATCTCTTTCCTTAGAAAACTGCTAAGAATCTATCCTTAGCATTAGTGTTTGGCCATGACTCCAAGTAGACCTAACCTAACCATAGATTCATTTTCATTCAAATGGAATTTTCCATGTATTTTACTGTGATCAATAAACAACTCTGAATGAAAAGCTGTCAATGTCACATTCCTTAGAAAACTACTAATAATCTATCCCTAGCATTAGTTTTTGGCTATGGCTTCAAGTGAACCTAACCCTAACCCTAGATTCATTGGAATTGGAATTGGAATTGGGATTTTCCCATGTATTTTACTGTGGTCCACAAACAACTCTGAACAAAAGATGTCACTGTTGGTTACTTTAATAAGCCTCTAAGAATCTATCCATAGCATTAGTTTTTGGCCATGTCTGCAAGTAAACCTAATCCAAACCCTATTCTAGGGGTAAAATCCAGCAGATTCTGACAGGTTCTGGAGAACTGGTAGCTGAAACTTTGAGTAGTTCAGAGAACCAGCAAATCCACCTCTTGCTGGCCCCAGAGTGGGGTGGGAATGGGCATTTTGCAGTAACCTTCCCCTGGAGTGGGGTGGGAATGAAGATTTTGCAGTATCCTCCTGCCATGCCCACCAAGCCACACCCACCAAGCCATTCCATGCTCCCCAAGCCATGGCCACAGAACCAGTAGTAAAACAAAATGAATTTCACCACTGTCCTATTCCTTGATTCATTTTCATTGGCAATGAGATTTTCTGTGTATTTTACTGTTGTCCACAATCAACTCCAAACAAAAAGCTGTCAATGTCTCATCCTTATTTTACTGATGTCCACAAACATGTCAATGTTGGTTTCTTTAATAAGCCTCTAGGAATTTATCCATAGCTTTAATTTTTGGCCATGTCTTGAAATAACCCTAACTCTAATTGTAACCTTAGATGCAAAGATAATATGACAATGTTATCTATAATATTTCTTATTATATAAAGATAATATTCTTTTCCATTCCATTCAATTCCAATCAACTTTTCCATATTTTCACCAGCTTGCTAACTTGATGGCATGTTGTCTTTTATACCTCTCAACATATAAACTGGGAAAAGGTGCACAGCTGCTTTGCCCAGCTCAACTACATCACCGATTTATAGAGGGGTATATTTGCAATATAGCTCTGATATCAACAATAATTAAAAAGTACAAATTTGCTTGAATGCAAGGGCTGTTTTGCTAGATGTAATTTCTTTACCCCGAAGGGGTTACAAAACCTCATGCAACAACACACTCTGACAGTGTCTTTGCTAGTTTGGAGAGGCACATACATTTGATAACTTTGCAGTAATTGCTATCAGTTTTGATGGCAGCTGAGCATCTGTTTGCAAAGATGCAAGATTAAATCAAGCCTCCCTTTCCTCATTTTCTAAACAAATAATCAGTATGGCTAATGCCAACTGTGCCAGCCTTCCTATCTTGGAAACAAAAGGCAGTTCCTCAATAATGAAAACATATCATTATGTACATACCATTGTACATAAATGGCAAGGAGGTGGAGAGGGTTGGTAGCTTTAAATTTCTGTGCATTTATATCTCAGAGGACCTCTTATGGACCATGAATGCTAACATGCTTGTGAAGAAGGCACAGAAGAGGCTGTACTTCCTGAGAATGCTAAGGAAGATAAATCTATCTCAGCATCTACTTCTGTCCTACTATCGCAGCACCATTGAGAGTGTCCTGATATACAGCATTCTTGCATGGTATGGGAGCAGCTCTGCAGCAGACAAAAAAGCTCTACAGAGAATTATTAAAACTGCCCAGAATATCATTGGGCTCCAGCTACCAGCCCTGGATGACATCTTCACATCTCGCTGTTTGAGGAAGTTGCATAACATCCTCAGAGACTCTTCCCATCCTACTCACAATCTTTTTAGACTGTTGCCTTCTGGCAGAAGATATAGAACAATTCAAACTAGGACCACATGTCTTCTGAATAGTTTTTATCCCAGAGCTATAATTGCACTTAACAATGAACTAAATGGTCACCATTAGTGAGCTATTGGACAGCACTACTTGGTCTGTTATGTGGATGTTTGGGTGATTCAGGGGCAGAGTTTTTTGTTTTTGTTTTGATGGGTGGGGGTGAGTTTTGGGGATTGTTATGGGTGTTGCAACTGGTCTCTGGGTGTTACGTGAATTTCGTTTTATGTGTAAATGTACAATGACAAATAAAGTGTGTGCGTGTGTGTATGTATGTGTGTGTATGTGTTTATATGTGTTTGTGTGTGTTGTATTTGTGCTGATAAATAAATAAAGAGAGACTAGTATAGATCTATTTCAAGCTATTTAGCTCTCATCAGCTAGCCATACCCTTACTGGGCTTTGAACCTGGGCTGTATTACATATTAGGCAGATGTATTAGCCACTAAGCCACAGGCTCTCCTCCTTTATCAGCTAAGCCAGGGAAATAGGTATGTATTGTGTCACAAACCCTGGTATGCCCAAATATGGGAGGGAAAACACTGCTTCCCTTTTCTATGGCTCACTCCAGGAGACCATCCAGGCAGAAAACCATATTTTTAATGTTGCTTTTGTTACATTTGTGTTGTATTTGTGCTGATAAATAAATAAAGGGAGACCAGTATAGATCTATTTCAAGCTATTTAGCTCTCATCAGCTAGCCATACCCTTACTGGGATTTGAACCTGGGCTGTATTACATATTAGGCAGATGTATTAGCCATTATTTATTCATCAGCACAAATACAACACAAATGTAACAAAGGCAACATTAAAAATATGGTTTTCTGCCTGGATGGTCTCCTGGAGTGAGCCGAAGGATAGAAAAGGGAAGCAGTGTGTTCCCTCCCATATTTGGGCATACCAGGGGTTGTGACACAATACACACATGCGCGTGCGCACACACGCACACACACGCACACACACGTATATTCAGTAGAAATAATTATTTTTTTTAATGATTACCTGTTACTCAGCAGAGAACCCAGGACCATTAAGCTGTCCTCCATCATTGTGATAATTTCAGAAGATTCTGTTCCCTTGAGAAGGAGCTCTCCTCTTCCTTTGAATGCTGAAAAGCTCAAGACCTGGTACGCCCAGCTATCCACTACTTGCGCCAGCTTCGCTTCAATATCCTTCTCTTTAATAGCAGATATACAGATGTCCTGTCCCAAAAAGAAATACCCTTAAATTATGCAAAACATAAAGTGCATACATCTTTAAAGCAAGTTATAAACACATGGCAAAAAAACTAAACCTTCTTTCATGGAAAAATGTCATGCTATGACAGAAGAATCACCATATTTAATTGGATTAAAATATGAATTAACTAAAGAGGTATCCTTAGGGAAATAAGCACTTGCTTATATAGGCCAACGAAAATACCAAGAAGCACTTGGGAATGGGGTAGAAGCTAACATTGCATATTCCCTCCATTTCTCTGCCTGACAATGGTGACCCCGGGTCAATAAAAACAAGAAAAGCCAATAAAAGGAAGGATACTGAGCCATAAATTGAGTTTGTACACTTCAGACAACCTGATCTCTAGAAAGTGAAGGTCAATTGTAAAAAAAATACTGCACAGACATTCCTGAGGTGGAGAGAATCATTTTACCTATATCACTATATAGACTTTTACTCCTCCTCCTCCTTTGAGAATGAGATGTGTAGTACCTAAATTTGGCAAATAAATAATAAACTATTTCATGGATGTATAAGATTCTTGACATATGGGTAGTTTACAATTGAGGAATAAAAGTGGTGATATCTTCATTTTAATCCAAGTATGCAATCTTAGGTTACTCTTTTAGACTGCTTTAAAAAGTATTATATTCGTGATATACCTCAGAAACTTTTAACTATGCCTGGTAAAGAACTAATTGATTGCTTAATGAAACCAAAACCATAGAAAAGATTTTTTGAATATCAAGACATTTTATTATTCATCACTCATCACTTAGGTATCACTCATCTCACTAAGTAATTTCGGCGTATCAATAGCCTTTGAGTTGAAAATGTCATTATAAACAAATGTAACAATGTTTTAAAACGTAGAAATGATGAGCATATAACATGGAAATCGGCACAAAACATGCACGTAGAAAAACTTGACATGTTGATATAGTTAAGTTCTTAGGAGAATTTGAAACATTAACATTACACCTTAAAATATGGGCTTCATTGAGGCAGGAGGTGAGTTTCAAGAAAATCCTGCTTAACATTTTTGCCTCATTTTTTGCCTTTTTTGTTGTACTAACAATACAGTTTTACTTCCTGTTGTTATTGAAGTCTTTTGCATTAAGCTCAGTCATTTGGATATTATAATAATTTCAGATACAATATCAACAGTGACTCACAGCAAAAGTGCAAAAAAGCAAAACCATTCTATCTGACAGTCCCATTAATTCTATCAGTACAGGAAAATATTATGCCTAAACAATATATCGTTTTATGAGTTCACATGGTTTTGGTAGGTCAAATCAATCAAATATTAAAATACAGTATATAATGTACAAGGACACTTATAAATGTTTAAATGGGAAAAAAATCTTCATTATAATTTATTTCCTATTAGGATAATGCACAATTACATTATGTATTATCATCCTCCTCCTATACATACAGAGACATACATTTTTGTGGTGTGTGTGTATGTGTGTTTATTTATTTATAAAATTTGTTTGCTGCCCATCTTATATCTAATAACTCTGGGCAGCTTACAACATAAAAATGTTGAAAAATATTAAAATCACTCATTGTAAAAAATAAACACCAGATAAAAGCATTAACAGTATGTTTCCTGATGTTAAATTTAAAATGCAGCAATAGGGAAGGCTACCTCAATATCATCTTTATGCTTGAGAAGTGGTGCTTCCATGATATTCCGAAGGCAAAAGGAATCAGATTCCACATCAAATGGGTGCCCAGTTGTTTCAGAAATCCGGTTCCAGTGTCTTAGTTTCATAGCCTTGTTGGTCATCATTTCCAGCAGTGGACAAGACTCACTGAAATCATCTATTCGTTTTTTAAGATCTAAATATGCTTGCCAGTCTTTAAGCCCTTTAGGTAGTTTACGGCACCTTTCATTGGAAAAAAAAGCAATAAAAGTACTATTCTAAAAGAAAAAAAGAAGAATGAAGAGAAAAGTGGGGCAACTATCTGAACAAAAATGAAACTATATGAAATAATCTAAAAGCACTCCTTAAAAATTACACTTTTGTGCATTGCCTCTTAAAGAACGGCAGATTTAGCCTACAGAAAGGTGCATAGCAACAACAGCTGAACTATCTCAGTGACTGCATGGTTCTCTTCCCTTTCAAATAGGCAATTTCCCTCAATTTGAACCATTGCATTACTTAGAGAACTTCAGAAGGGATTCCATGAGTGGTTCCAATGCTAGCCTTTAACATGAATAAATCTATTGTGGGATAAGATATAGAATTATCAGAAATTAGTGTTACAGTTAAAAGTTGAGTGCAGATGTTTATATAGGAAGCAATCTCACCTGTTTTGAAACTCCAAAAGTTCAGCATTGATTTTTTCAATATCAACATCTCCCCAAAGAATTTCATAATAGCCACTTATATTGTTCATCACAGTATCATACAAACCATATAACTTTTGAAGCAAACTCAACTCTTTCCTGTAGGAGAAAAAGGGACAAGATTAATTATAGTAAAACTATTACGGTAGCATTCTTTCTGCTTATACCACAATGTGATTAGAAAAGTATAGGCAATTCTCCAAAGTTGGTGGAGACAGCAGCCATGCATGGGTTAACTCTGCCAGTATCCAATAGGACTGAGTCTACAAAATGACATCATAGCACCTGAGGTGTATCCTTCTGCTTTTTTAGACTCAGATGATCTTGGGCTGGCTGTGCTAACTGCTTTCTCCTCAAACTTGGATTCAAAAAAATACAAATAATTGGCTATCCTTTAAAAAAAAATCTACTTTAAAGACTCCCTGCCTCAAATTGTCCTGAGTAAGGCAGCGATCACCAACTCAGCGGCGTTAGTGGGTGCAGAATCCCAGCAACCCTCCTGAGGCATGAAGGGAAGCAGGCCCACGAGGTGACTCTGTGGCCTCCAGCCTTCCTGGACCTCCATTTGTGGCTGCAGCAGCTTCAAGGAGCTCCCGTGCTGCTTCATTGCTGGGCATCGGCCATTGGAGGCCACCGCCTTATCGACAGTTTCCTGCTCACCGCTGAAATCGCTGCTGAAACTGCCATTACCGCCAAAACTGCCTCTGCCACCACCACTGCTGCCGCCTGAGGAGGCCAGGGGCACAGACGACCCCAACCCCAGCGGGGAGGAGTCAGGAGATGATAGGAGTTTGATCCCTGAGCAGGATCTCCTGTCCCAGGATTCTGGGTCCCCTCCCTTCAGGCCTGTTCCTTACACTCCAGGTATGGCTAACATTATCTTGGATGCCATTGAAAGGTACATTGCAGCGTGGCTCCAGCACAGGTCTTCTTGTTATTCTACTCCATGCAGGTCTTCTTCTGGTTCCAGACACAGGAACGATGAACATTCGGCCTCCTAATCCCACGAGCTTCCTGGTACCTCCGGCCAACCATTGGTATTTGGAGAGGAGGAACACCCCGCCAGGGATTCAGACCTGTCAGAAGACGAGGGCCTACCCCCAGCCCACCTACCTTTGTTGGTCTTTTTAAACCAGCTGTTTTTCGCTCTCTTTGCTCTCATTCCCTGGGATGCCGGCTCACAAGGCATCCCAGGGAATAGATCCGGACAAAGCGGACACCACTGACCAACTCTTTGTCTAACCCAAGGTGGAGGTGCCCTCCATTGACTTACCGGTGGTGAGTTTGTCCTCTCCTAATGCAGCTTTGGCCGCCCCAGAAGATTCCCTTCACCCAGAGGACAAGAAGCTTGAACAGACGCTCATTAAAGGGCATCAAGCCTCTGCATGGGCCATCCGTGCTGCAACCTCAGCCTTATTCTTCAGTAGATCAGCTCTCCTTTGGCTGAGGCAGCTCCAGGAGAGACTCCCTTCTGGGGATTCCAGAGCCCGCAGGGACATCAATAAATTGAAGGCAGCCTTAGAATACACTGAAGATGCATCTCTAGATGCGGCCCATTTTGTGTCTAAGTGTATCTGGCTTAAGCAGTGGAATGCTGATGCCAGAGCTAAGTGGAGGAGAGCCTCCTCTTCTTACTCCACCAATCTCCTTTTCTGCCCTCCACTAGAACCTCTCTTGGTGGAGTCTAAGGACAAACGCAAGGTCCTTCAAACTGCAACCAAGAAGCAGGAAGGTAGAAACCAGTCCTTTTACCGTAGGCAGCCCTTTTGAGGGCAGGGCGGGGGTTTCTCAAACTCCCATCTGCAACATCAGGCCCCTCCCAGACAGGGACCCTCCTTCTCCAGTAGATCAGGCAGGAACAGTCAGTGATTTCCCCCCAGGAAATCTTTCAGGGATGATTCCAACCACTCCATTAAGAGGCAGAAATGACTGCCTGGAGTCCCTCCCAATTGGCAGCCTTCACGGATCATTGGGATGACATCACCAACAACATGTGGGTCAGGTCCACCATCGGATTCGGCCTAACCTTGGACTTGCCCTCCAGCTCTCCAAACCACTTTGTCACATGCCCGGTCTCCAGGGATC
Source organism: Natrix helvetica (assembly GCF_964273705.1). Lineage (NCBI taxonomy): Eukaryota > Metazoa > Chordata > Lepidosauria > Squamata > Natricidae > Natrix > Natrix helvetica. The sequence continues at coordinate 232,462,305 of NC_138552.1, read as the reverse complement.
CTCTCAAGAGGCTCCTGGTGGAACAGGCTATCCACCACCTGCTCCACATTCCGGCCATTCAGCCTATGCCTCCAGGCCAGGCGGGCCAAGGGTTTTACTCTCATCTTTTTATCGTGCCAAAGTCTGATTCTGTTCAGGGGAAGGTCTTTTCCTGTCTCTAGAGCGTCAGGTCAGTCTCTGGGACCTGGCTAATGAAGTGAGGAGCAAGCAACAGGTTCCGCTGATCCAACTGTCTCAGTTGCTAGGGAAGACGGTCTCATGCTTCTCCATCATCCCATGGGCACGGCTTCACAATCGCTGCCTCCAGTGATTCCTGTTGCCATTCCAGAAGACCAACAGCAGCGTCTCTTCGGTGAAGGTCAGATTGACTCCAGAGGTGATCAAATCTCTAGACTGATGGGTCTCCCCGGCCATGTCCCGGGGGTCCCTCTTCAGGGAACCCCAGCATCTTGTCATCATGACTGACACTAGTCTCATTGGGTGGGGTGCTCACCTAGACTCTCAGGTGGCCCAAGGCCTGTGGTCCAGTTCTGACCTAGTCCACAGCATGAATTGTCTGGAGTCAAGGGTGATCCACCTGGCCCTCCTCCACTTTCAGTCATCAGTACGCAACTCCCACATACTGATTCTCACAGACAACATGACGAGCAAGGCACATGTCAACCGCCAGGGGGGAGGACGAGGGCCATCTCACTTATGGACTTGGCATTTCGCCTGGCGATCTGGGTGGAAACCAACCTGCTCTCCCTCTGTGTGGAACATATTTCAGGCATCAACAACACACAGGCAGACTGGTTAAGTCACATAACGATTGACCCAGTGGAATGGAACCTGAACCATTGCATCTTCAGACAGTTGACCACGAGGTATGGGGTTCCCATCCTGGATCTCTTCACAACTCGGTCCAACACACAACTTCCCAGGTACTTTGCTCGGTACCTGACACCAGGAGTGGAAGGGATGGACACCTTGAGGTGCATATGGCCTTCCAGGCTTCTGTATGTCTTCCCTCCCTTCCCCCGGATACAGAGAGTGATACGCAAAATGCTAGAGGAGGAGACGGAGCTCATTCTCATCAACCCCCCACTGGCCGCATCGACCATGGTATGTGGACCTAATCAATCTATCAGTGGGTCCATCTTGGCACCTCCCCATGCTAGAGTCTCTTCTTCAACTGGGGTCCATTCATCACCCTGACCTCCAATGGCTTCATCTAACCACCTGGAGGCTGAGCGGTCGGCCTTAACAGTGGCTAAGCTCTCCGATAAGGTAATAAGGACAATTCGAGTGTCTTGGAGCCCCTCTACTAATAGAATCTACAACACCACTTAGCAGCAGTTTGGTGCATGGTGCCACCTTTGAGTGATTGCTCTGCTCACAGCTTTGGTAGCTGACGTCTTAGAATTCTTGCAACTTGGCCTTGACACAGGGCTCTCTCCTAACACCCTCAGACGGCAGGTTGCGGCACTCTCCTCAGTTCTCACACTGCATCATTCTGAACCACTCTCCTTGCACCCACATTTGCAGAGATTCCTCTGGGGCGCCTCTAACTTAAGCCCTCCGGTCATCCATAGATTCCCTACGTGGGATCTGGCCAAAGTCCTAGACTTCCTCACCGAACCACCATTTGAACCTTTGAGGTCTTCCTCCCTACAGCATCTCATGCTGAAGGTGGTGTTCTTAGTCACCATCACCTTGGCAAGGCGAGTCTTGGAATTGGCGGCGCTGTCCATCAGATCTGACCTGTACGTCATCCTTCGGTTCGACCCCACCTTCGTTCCTAAAGTAAGTTTGGCTTTCCACAGATGTCAAGACCTGGTTCTTCCTAATTTTTGTCCCAATCCAACGCACATGCTCGAACGAAAGTGGCACATGCTGGATGTGTGCCGCGCCCTCAAGGTATATATCAGTAGGACAGCTGACTTCAGACGTACTGAGGATCTTTTCATCTCCTTTCATTCCACCAACAAGGGACTTAAGGCCTCATCTTTCATTATTGGGCGCTGGATCAGGTCTTCCATCTCGAAGGCTTATCAAGCTCATAGCTTCACTCCACTATCTAACATCACAGCACACTCAACTAGCAGTGTGGTAACTTCTGCAGCATGGACTACGCAAGCCTCCATAGAGGAAATTTGCAGGGCGGCCACCTGGACTACTCCAACACTATTTATTTGCCACTATAAATTAGACAAGTACGCATTGGCGGATGCAGCCTTCGGAAGGCAGGCTCTACAACACGTGCTTCCCTCATCGGATATCTAGGCCAGATGTAATCCCACCTGTGGACAGGCCAAGCTTTGGTATGTCTCATGCATTGCTGCTGTCTTCACCAACTTTGGAGAATGAGTGTTGGTTTCTTACCTGATACGCCCTTTCTCTGGGCAGGTGGAGACAGCAGCCATCCCCACCCTGATCTCCGTGCGGGCCTAGGTCATAGAGGGATGGCAAAGAAGGATTTTGGAGTGCTGATCACTTGAGAGCACTCGAATAGAGCACAGCAGTCTACTTATCAACTTTGTCAAAGAAGCGGGAGGATACACCTCAGGTGCTATGACAGAGTTAACCCGTGCATGGCTGCTGTCTCCACCTGCCCAGAGAAAGGGCATATCAGGTAAAAAACCAACACCCATTCTGAAACTGGAAATCTTAGGAAGCATGGCATAAAAGTCTAAATAATAAATCATAACTGATTCAAATTAAGGATTTTGTAGATGTACTTTTCTGGAGACATTTCATAGCATAGCAAGATTTTGAGAGTGGTTAGGTTGAGACATGCTAAAACCCTAGTAGAGCATCATGGCTGGATAAGGATCTGAACTAAGGTTTTGCCAATGCACTGTGATAAAACTAAAATCTTCCTTTTTATGACCCTTTGGTCCCTATTATTTTATACTTTTATAATGATTGTTCTTAATATACTTTTCTGGTTTTTTTATTTGTTTGTTATAAACTGCTATACACTATATATATGTATGGGTACAACATAAGGAAATGGGATGTAAATTGTAAATAGTGATTTGGAGAGAAGGATTAGAAAACTTTGTTATTAAATATGGATGTTTAGCTAGAATAGGACGTAAGGATTTAGTATTATTGGAGGATTTTAGAAATAGCAAATGAAATGCCAGTATGTCCTTCATCATAAAATATACCAAGATTTAATACATGTGGTTATGTATTAAATCTTGGTATATTTTATGATGAAGGATATTTAAACAATTATAGTCAAATGAAAATGGAGGTATGATGATGGTAACATGTATAAATACTTGATTTAATATGAATTTTGTTTGTTGACTGTGGAAGAGATGCACGTAAGCCTTTTTGTAACCAACTGATACACTTTCTACAGTATGTAAAGAAGGATGTGTTGTGTTTGTTTTGAAAATAAAAAATAAAAAATAACTTTTATTTTAAAAAAAGAATTTTGCCAATTGGTCCTCTCGTATATTCCCCTTCATGCACATTAATCTTGTAACCGAGTTCAGTGTTTCTTAACTTCAACAACCTTAAGATGTATGGCCTCAGGAATTGATGTCCACACATTTTAAATTTGCTGAAGTTGAAAAATACTGACCTAAGAGCAGCATCACAGCTAAAAGGTTACAAAGAATTATAAAAACTATGCTTTGTGTGCTTTTCCTACTTAGGTTTTCTATGTGTCTTTTAACACATGTTTTCTCTTATCACAGATATTCATCAGGGTTTTTAAAAATTCTGCTGCCATATTTACTTTTACACAAAGTTGGTCCCTTAATTACTGTTTTTTCCCCCCACTGACTTTATGATTCCTTTTGTTTTGCCACAGTTTGGGACAGGCACAGTTTTGAAAACTACATTGGAGCGCCAGTATAAACTACTCTATAGTAGCTACAATTTTGTGCAAATATCTTTTTTCCAGTCTTGTGTTTTAGCAAAACCTTAACTATTCCAGCAGGCAGAACAATTTTCCACAGTTACCTGATTTTATGCAAAACTTCATAGTCTGTGACAGGCAATCCAAATAGCTGCTCACCAGATGAATATGTAATAAATTTCCTCCAGAGCTCATCAAAGTTTGCCTAATAAATAAAAATATAGAGAAATTAATAGTTTAGATCATTCACAAATAATCACCCCCTTTTGGGGTGGGCTAACATTTTGATAGCTAAATGTCAGTAGTATGTAGAACCAAATGAAAAAATAGATGGGGCCACTCACATACTCTTATACACATCTGCATATAATACAAATATATTCAAAATTTGCCTTATACAGATGTATGTGTTATCAAATAAGGCATAAGCTCAATTCCTGTTGACTACATGAACACTGCCTTCTCCAAGCATGTTTTTTATGTTCCAGTCTCAGACGCTGAAATTCCCCAGTGATCTTCCACCCAATATCTAGCCATATCTATTGTCCTGAGGTGGAATCCCCAGCTGTGTGTGTGTGTGTGTGTGTTTGTGTGTGAAGAGGCTAGTGAGCTTAGACTCTTTGCACAGTAGGAAGTGACACAAAGCTCACTCACTTACACACACACACACACACACACACACACACAAACAAAATTCCTAAAGTCCTTATCTGGCTGTTCCCAAGAAAATGCAGTGAGTCTGGTTAGAATTAGATTCTTGTAAATAGGCTAGCAACAATAAAGAAGCAACTCTGATCAGTTCACAATGCCATTCTGGTTCCTTGTGCCTGTTCTTGGGAACAGCCAGATAAAGACTTCAGGGATTTGAGGGGAGGGTGGTAGTGTCAGGTCTGCATCACTTCCTGCCCTGTAGGAAGCTTGCCAGTGTCTTCACTCCTTCCTCCCATTCTAGCTAGAAATTCAATGACCTCTTTAATTTATGAAAATAGATAGGGTTGACTAGTCCTGCCACCATATGCATATTCACATCCATTGTATATATCTACTTATCACCAGTAATCATTCTCACACCCTCAATATACCAATTCAGCCACACTCCAACTCCGTCCAATTCCTTCCATCTTCTCCTGAGCAGTTACAACAATGGGACTTGAAAAACAGCTTCCCAAGTAACATATGAGACTGCATTAATCTCATCAGATATTCCACAGTGCAATTAAGATTGAGAAGATGTATAAACAGAATATGGATAGCCAAGTGTCAGGAATACTCTAGTAGTGGCATTAGATAGCCATCTGTCAGGAATGCTCTAGTAAGGGTTAGACTAGGTGATCTTTACAGTCCATTGTAAGATGTACATTGTATAATTCTGCAAACTAACCTATACTATAGTATTTGGTGAAGAGAATAAGAAAGATGAATCATTCTATATACGCCTGAATACATGTATACATAAAAAGAGAAAACAACATACTCTATAGAGGGATGAAATTATACCCCAAACCTAATAGTTTATCTATTTGGTTATCTTGTTGTCCAGTAGAAGATCTTATACGTCACAAAGTTAAATAGCTATGCAAGATTCAGGCTAGCCCAATGGCTCTCAAAGTGCCATGTAAAAGATGAGCCACAAAATTATTATAATAGAAAATAAAATATCAAGAAATATGACTGAATAGACAGTGGAATAAATGAAAAACAAAATACATTTAGCAATAAATCTACTCATGTATTGACTGTCAATTTGCTGCAATATTTTTATTAAATAGAGATATATCTATTTGCTTTGTAACTGCTCAAATGGAACAAATCAGATAAAAAAACCCCAACTAACCTTATTGTAACTTCAGAATACACAATATACAAAATGTTCTCAAGGTTCTCAATTCAATTGCACAAAATGTTATCTTTTATTTAAAAAGTGCATTAATAATTTTTATAGCTTCCAAGATAAAACAGAATTTTCAAAAGCAACATTCAGTAGAATATAAATTGAAATAATTTCCTTTTGAGAGAACTAATAGGTCTCTTGCTACTCAATTTAACACTCAATAAAATTTTACCTGAAATATCTGTAATCTATTGCTAGCTTCTTGAGGTGGTGTATTTGGAACCATTGGTCCTTCCTAAAATACACAAAATGAATCAAAACTAATTATCTGATAAGATTGAATCCTATGTTCTGTTCTCACATTCTTTCAACAGAGACATACAATCACTAGGGTGTGGAAATTTAATATTATAGACCATTATGCTTTATATTATTTGTGTAGTTGTTACAACTGTGTAGCACTTTGGATTTAATTCTTCATAGCAGTTATGTGAAACGGTACAGGTTGTACAGTATATAATGTTCCAAAGTACAGTTTGAGAATTAAATTTGAAATACTTCAAAGCTCTACTAGGTATAATTATTTTATTTACATATTTATTCCATGTTTGTGACACAACAATATCAAAAGTTTTTCTTTTTTAATTGGATTACTTCATTCATATCAGTTTTTAATCAAGACAATACTGACACCACAAGTTTTGCAACACAGTGATTCGAGGATAAACATTGATAAGCTAGCTTTATTTATTGCAAAAACTAGAAACGCTGGCTATGAATAAATCTAACAATTGCCAAGACTGACATCCAATCCATATTTATGGTGGAAGAAAAAACAAGTTTGAAGTCACTTCCTTCCACCCGTGCTACTTATTAAGGCCTAAGATCTTCACACTCTGGACTGGGAAGAACAGATGTTTCTGGTCCTTTGTTATGGTAATGAATTATTCTGATTTCCAGCTCTCTGTATTTGACCTTAACAGCTTTAGTCCGCAAAATTCCTGTTAAGCCCAGAAATATTTAATGTTTACATTTTTAATGAATCTTTGTATATTGCTACTTGTTATTTCAGTTAGGCCACAGTAAGTTATTGGAATCATTAATAACTCAGTACGTTATTATAGTTGGATTAAGTTTTCTTCAATCTATAGGATTGAGTCCTAGTCATAAAGTAATTAGATTTCAAGCATTAACAATTTAGTATTTTAAATATCTAGAAGTAAATATTTTAGTTAAAACAACCAGCTGTAGTTTCTCCACAACTCCCATATAAATCAAGTTACCGTCTCATATGCTACTTCATAACCTGACACATCTTCACGGAAAACCTCAACTGCCTCCAGAAGCTGACCCTTAAACTTGGGCTGGACTTGAATTAGTTCATCCTGAACACTAGCCTGAAACAGAAATAAATATCTGTAGTAAGAATGAAAAATAGTTATGATTATAGTTATATATATTTCCTCAAATCTAAAGACTCAGTAGATTGTTATTAATTTTATTTAAATGCAGAACTGTGAGAACAGAAATGATCCAGTATTGGCAAGATTTGAGGAAAATAAGTGATTTGGGAATGCAAAAAAAAACTTTAAACTGAAAATCTTGGAGGATTATATAAATTGACTGAAACCCTGAGGCTATGAAGTTAAGGTATAGATTTGGGCAAATAAAAATTTGTAGGTAGTCTTAGAATTTTGTAGAGGTCCATATACCAGGTCTATTGCTATTATAGAACAATTTTATCTACTTTGTATATTGTGAATTTATATTAATAAACTATTATTTTATAATAGGCTATTTTGACATACTTACTGCTTTGCTCTGAAGCTTATTAAAAGAGTACCGTAATGTATCAACACTTTCTGATTCTTCCTTTGTTACTTCAACTTCAAATCTATATAAAATTGTGTAGGCTTCCTAAAACAAAATCAGTATTACACGATTCACACCCTTGAGCACTCTTGTTTTTTTTAAAAAAAAACTTGTTTCAATTAGTTCTTGCTTTTAAGAAACTTACTTCAATGGGCCCCATTATCATATCCATTTCTATTTCTTTATCACGTATATTGGACAGAGCTTCCATAGCAAAACGGACATCATCCAAATCCCGAATTGGTCGAGATAATTTTTTCAGATACTCCGTTATAAAACTTATCATGTCTTGCATTTTTTTCTTGTATTCTTCATTTAAATAGCGACATAGCAACATTTTCCATGCTTTTGCTTCAATCGAAAGAGCTAATTTCATCGGCCCTGTTGAAAAATTGAAATACTGCATATGCCAAGCTATTGATGTGTGAATGCCTCATTCTTAAATGCATTGTACAAACTGCTCTAAAATAGAACTGTACTGTCAGAAAATTTACAACACATCATCTGGGCCTGAAATAGTTGTGCTGTTCGTTTTGCATGCATAAAGAGCTTTGGGTTTCTATTGTTTGAACATCAACTCCCTAAAATATTTTTGTCCCAAAAGACTAAATGTTGAGAAACGTTAGTTGAAAATCCTAAGCTTTCAAACTCAAAAGATTTTAAAACACGTCTCTGTGCTCAGTTGTTATGTTCTCAGTAGTGGTTTGTCAAACTTGAAAGAGCAAGCTAAGTCCGTAAGCTCCTCCCTCTAATTGTTTGGAATAGCTGATATACATTTTGTACAATCATATGCTAGTTTTCATGATGCACAGAGATTGAGAGAGAGATTGGGAATTATGCATGCAAAAATTATACGACTGGAATTAATGGAATATAATTTCTGTATAGCGTTTTAAAGACCATTTCTTCTTTAAAAATTGGTCATTGATTTATGGCTATGGTTGGAGTCATAATAATAATAATAAATAATAATAAATATTTATTTCTTAGCCGCACCCTCTCCCGCAGGATTCGGGGCGGCGTACAATGAAACATATGAAATAAATATGTGGACAAAACAAACATATGACAAAGACATGTACCGAGACACACACACACAAGGAGGAGGTCGGCTGATAAATAAAAACAATTAAAATACAGTATTTAAAAACCCCTAGATAATTAAATATAATTAAAATACCCATTTAAAAACCCGTCAGGAGCAATATGGTTGGATCAAAGTTCGAAGTTCAAAGTTGAGCCAGGCCAGCTGCTTGGAATAGGTGGGTCTTAAGCTTAATACGAAGGGAGCGGAGGTCAGAGGTATTCCTAATATCCGGAGGGAGGTCATTCCACAGGGCTGGGCCCGCCACAGAGAAGGCTCTACTCCTAGGCGCCACCCCCCGACACTGTCTAGTGGACGGCACCTGGAGGAGGCCCTCTCTGTGCGAGCGAATTGGTCGCAGGGATGTATGGGGCAGAATACGATCCCGCAAGTAACTAGGTCCTGAGCCATGGAGCGCTTTAAAGATTGTTATCAAAACCTTGAAACGCACCCAATAGACCACAGGAAGCCAGTGCAGCTCGCGCAGGAACGGTGTCACATGGGAGTACCTAGTACTCCCCATAATTACCCACGCGGCTGCGTTCTGGACCAACTGTAGCCTCCGGGTGCATTTCAAGGGAAGCCCCATGTAGAGAGCGTTACAGTAGTCCAAGCGAGACGTCACCAGCGCATGAGTGACTGTGCGTAAAGCGTCCCGGTCCAGTAGGGGGCGCAATTGGCGCACCAGGCGAACCTGGTGGAACGCCCCCCTTGCCACGGCTGTCACATGGTCATCCATGGACAGCCGGGCATCCAGGAGGACGCCCAAATTGCGCGCCCGCTCCACGGGGGCAAGTTGAATGCCCCCAATGGCCAATGATGGAGTTAATTGGCTGAACCGGAGAGCTGGTACCCACAGCCACTCCGTCTTGGAGGGGTTGAGCTTGAGTCGGTTGTCATCCATCCAGATCCGTACGGCTTCCAAGCACCGGGACATCACTTCGATGGCCTCGTTGGGGTGGTTCGGGGTGGAAAAGTACAGCTGAGTATCATCAGCGTACAGATGGTATCCCACCCCGAAACCACGGATGATCTCACTCAGCGGCTTCATATATGTGTTGAACAGGAGTGGCGAGAGGACCGACCCCTGTGGCACCCCACAAGTAAGGGGGGGTAGGGTCGACCTCTCTTCTCCTGCCAACACACGCTGCGTCCGGTCAGAAAGGTAGGAGCCGAACCACCGCAAAACGGTGCCCCGGCCCCCCAACCCCTCCAGCCGGCGCAGCAGGATACCATGGTCGATGGTATCAAAAGCCGCCGAGAGGTCTAATAGGACCAGGAAAGAGGAACAACCTCTATCTCTGGCCCTCCAGAGATCATCCACCAACGCGACCAAGGCCATCTCCGTGCTGTGACCGGGGCGGAAGCCGGACTGGCGCGGGTCTAGATAATCATTTTCCTCCAGATGTCGTGGAAACTGGTAGGCCACCACACTCTCTACAACCTTCGCCAAAAAGGGAAGGTTGGAGACAGGACGATAATTGGCCAGCTCCAAAGGGTCCAGGGAAGGCTTCTTGAGCAAGGGTCTCACCACCGCCTCTTTCAAGGCGGCCGGGAGAGACCCCTCGCTCAGCGAAGCATTCACTAGGCCCAGGAGCCAGTCTCGTGTAACCTCCCAGGATGCCAGTACAAGCCAGGAGGGGCACGGGTCCAATAAACATGTGGTGGGTCGCAGTCGTCCACGCAATCTGTCCAAATCCTCGATGGCAACCAAGTCAAACTCCTCCCAGATCGATTCCTCAAGACTCGCCATGGACGTCTCCATTGGATCACTGACAGGAACCCAATCTCTCCGGATCTGAGCGATTTTATCCTGCAGATATTTACCAAATTCCTCTGCCCTGCCCTGTAGAGGGGCCTCCCGCGGCCTCTGAAACAAGAGGGAGTGGGACACCCGAAACAGGGCGGCAGGGCGGTTCTCCGCGGATGCAATGAGAATGGCACAATATTGGCGTTTGGCCATTCTCAATGCCACAAGGTACGTCCTTAAATGGGCTCGTGCCTGTGTTCGATCAAATTCGGAGCGAGAGGATCTCCAACGACTCTCTAGACGTCTCTTGCGGCATTTCATCACCCTTAGCTCCTCGGTAAACCAAGGGGCTAGGGTGGATCGTTGCCGCCGGAGAGGCCGCAAAGGCGCCACCCGGTTCAAGGCCCCAGTAGTTGCATTATTCCACGCAACTACCAGGTCCTCTACCTGGGGGCGGGTCAAGGTTACAGGAGGTGGCCCAAGCTCCGTCTGGAACCTATCAAGTTCCATCAGGCGCCTGGGGCGGAACCATCTGGAACTTTCCGGTTCCGCCTCCCCGCAGCGGGAGGTAGCACCAGGGAAGTCAAGACGAAGGAGTGAGTGATCTGACCATGACAGGGGAGTGATGGTTAAGTCCCCTCCTCCCAGATCACTCAGCCACTGGCCAGAGACAAAAACAAGGTCCAGAGTGTGTCCTCCCTCGTGTGTTGGGCCCTGAATCACTTGAGTCAGGTCCATGGCTGTCATGGAAGCCATGAACTCCTGAACCCCCTCTGATGCTTCTCCCATCGATGGCAGGTTAAAATCCCCCATCACTAAAAGTTTGGGGGTCTCGACCGCCACCGATGCGATCAGCTCGAGGAGTTCGGGCAGGGCCGCTGATGTATAGCGAGGAGCCAGGTATACTATCAGCAGGCCCAACTGTCTCCCAGGCCCCCATTTCACAACAAGGGATTCACATCCGGACGTCTGTGGCACAGTAGACTCCCTCGGCTCTAAGTCCTCCCGAATAATTGCTGCCACCCCGCCGCCCCTTCCCTGGGCCCGGGGCTGGTGGAATGCCACCTTTTAAAGTTTTTCTTTGCGCTATTTATCATATTTATTGCTATTTTTATTGATTTCATTTTTTAAATATAAGATTTGTCAGGAAAACTGTTACTGGTCAGATTAAAAGTATAATGTTTATATTTTAGTCAATTTATATTAATATTGCTGTGCCCAACTTTTCATTAATTATTGTCTTTATATTTTTTGAAGTATAAATTGGCCAGATTTATATTGATACAGCTATTCACATAAAATTAACAAATGTATATTATTTAAAGATATATACTATTCCACCTTTTTTTGCTAATTTTATCTGTGCAAATATTTCTGTCTTCTCATTGTTAGATGCTTTTCCAAATATTGCAGCCTCCATTTCATACCTGTATTGAGTTCAATGGGACCAACAGAAACTGTTGGTTTTAAATCTTCTATTTCTTGTTCAAAGGTAGCATAATGAAGAATTTCTGATCGGATCTCAGTCAGAGATGGATTATTGGCCAAAAATTGCTGTGAAGAATTGCAACCATTAATATTGTTTATTTAAGTAGAATTAACTTAGATACTGTTTCATTTCAATTCTGGTTCTTTCTACTAGGTAAAATGCTTTGAATTGCTATAGGTAAACCATAAACTATAGATTTGCTTGTAGCCGTGGATATATTCCTATCTTCTTCTCCATTGTCTCCCCTGTGAAATGTCTCCCACCAACTACCCATTTCTAGAATATCCAGGAACTTCTTTTTGGCTGCTGAAGGCCCACTTTGCAGCTGGTCTATTGCTCTGTATTATAATGCAGTGCAGCCCTACATCAGTTGGCAAAGCTGGTTCTTTGACTTTATTGGTGATTCTGAATGTTACAAAGAGATAACTACTGTATACAAAAACACCTTAAGAGGGTTAAAGCCAGCCCTCATCTCAGAATCCTTATGAGATTAGAGAAAACGGTATTATTATTACTCAATGACTGACTGTCTTTCCCATTAGCTGCACCCTTCTTCCCCAGCAGATGCTATCTGTGTATCGGATGTCAAAGAAATGGCAAATCTGGCTTTCAAACAGATGGAAAAACAATACCAGGAGAGGTACATCCTTAATAAATGACTGAATGAATTATGTCAGTTTATTGAGAACTGATTCTAAGTAGGCCTCAAACATTTGTAATTCCTTTAGTGTAATACACCATTGCCGTAGTGACACATGAGCCATGGTGGCACAGTGGTTAGAATGCAGTACTGCAGGCTACTTTTGCTGATTGCTGCCTGCAATTTGGCAGTTCGAATCTCGCCAGGCTCAAGGTTGACTCAGTCTTCGATCCTTCCAAGGTGGATAAAATGAGGACCCAGATAGTTGGGGGCAATATGCTGACTCTGTAAACCACTTAGAGAGGGCTATAAAGCACTGTGAAGCGGTATACACAGTAAGTCTAAGTGCTATTGCTATTATTGGATAGCAAGCTCACTGCTAAGGCTGAAAATGCTGATTTACAACTGCTTTGCATTTTCCTTAAACTGAACTATGCTATTTATCGTTCACAGAACTTTCAAATCATAGCAAAGATTCCACAGTGGGTATTACCTGAACTTTAGCATCTCTATCTTCTATCCACAGGGCTTTATACTTTTGAAAGTCTTGCAATGCTTCACTTGCAGCTTTCCTTACGGAGTTTACTGCTGAGGACAGAAGCACAACTAATTTGGATATATCCTTATGTTCTGCCACACCCGGATAAAAATTTCTCAGCTTTCTAACAGGAAGTTGCTCATCCTGTGTTTCTGGGGGGGAAAAAATTAACGTACTGCATAAATATTTCACATTCCTTACCTATAGATAAATAGATAGACAGACAGACAAAAAATCAGCAGCTATGTGAATTATGTGTATCTTCTTCAAGAAAGTTTTTATTTTCCTGACTGCAATAGAATTTATTTATTTGTAATATGGTACATTCACACCACATTTTGATTTAAAAAAACACACAACAGTAAAAATATAAAATATGAAAATATAAACATATATTTGTTTTATATAATTTTAGCTTCATTGATCACAGTCAGGAAATCAGCAAAATACTGCAGTGGAAGAATCTCCTTAATTGGCTTGATGAGATTACATATTTCCCAGAAAGAAAAGCAGCAGTCCACCTATGTGGAATATTGTGGATTCATTGGCAGCAGAAAAGAGTCACCTATTCATACCTACATCCTCTCTGCTAACTAAAATTTATCATAAAACTGTAAAAGAAGTTTCTATAGTTGAGAATGTCTAGTGCAGTGTTTCCATATTTTTAAATGGGAAGAATTAAAATGGTTGGTGAGTGCTAGGAACCTGATCCTATCGCGGTTCATTTATTTTTAAACAATATTTACTGAATACTAAACTGCTTCTCTGGTTAGGATTATTTAAACTGAAAGACAGGGATAGTGATACACACACACACACACACACACACACACACACACACACACACACACACACTGTCCTTAACTTTTAAAATGAAAATACCAGTCAAAAGGGTTTTTTAACATAATTATTTAAAATGATTATTCTTACAGCATTATATTTATATAAAACCATAAGGCATATGTTAATACAGTAATATTATGATGTTAGCGTACCCTGTTTTTCATTTAAATAAAATATTAATCAGAAAAGTGTTTCAGTACTAATGAAACATTCTCAAAAATGCACATAAAGAAAAACATTTTTTTAATTAAATGGGAGATGGAGAGACTCCTTCTCCTCCGTGTTCAAGGCAAGGTACTCACAATGTAGAGGTAATATGGAAACTTCAAGATCAACGATGTCCACATACATATTTTATTTATTTATTATTACATTTATTTGCTGCCTGTCTCACAGTTGTAGGAGACTCCAAGTAACTTATCCAGTCCCTTTTTAAATGCTCAACACTTCTTGGCTCTGGAGTTATAGGGAACCATTCAAATTGTTCTATCATAGCAGCTACATCATACTCACTAGTTCTCTAAACTAGTGATGTTCAAATGTGCTGGACAAAACTCCTACAATTCTGAGTCCATGAGAACTTATGAGAGAAATAATTTAAAATAACTGGATGGTAGCTAATTTATAAAACTCATTTTTATTATGCTTTCATAATTTATCATAATAGAGATAAAATGCAGTTCGACTGTATGTATCTATTTAAAAAGCAAACTCTATTCAGTATATAGGGATTTACATCTCAACAAGGATGCTTAGATGAATCAAAAGTTGGAATTAAGATTGCCGGGAGAAATATCAACAACCTCAGATATGCAGATGATACAACTCTAATGGCAGAAAGTGAAGAGAAACTAAAGAGCCTTAATGCGGGTGAAGGAGAGTGCAAAAGTTGGCTTGAAACTCAACATTAAGAAAACTATGATCATGGCATCCAGCTCGCTCAATTCCTGGCAAATATATGGGGAAGAAATGGAGGTAGTAACAGATTTTATTTTCCTAGGCTCCAAGATCACCGCAGATGGGGACTGCAGCCAAGAAATTAAAAGATGTTTGCTCCTGGGGAGGAAAGCTATGGCAAATCTAGACAGCATACTAAAAAGTAGAGGCATCACCCTGCCAACAAAAGTCCATATAGTCAAGGCTATGATTTTCCCACTTGCAATGTATGGCTATGAAAGTTGGACCATAAGGAAGGTGAGTGTCAAAGAATTGAGGCCTTTGAACTATGGTGCTGGAGAAGACTCCTGCGTGTCCCTTGGACTGCAAGGCGATCAAACTGGTCAGTCCTAGAGGAGATCAACCCTGACTGCTCTTTAGAAGGCCAATCCTGAAGATGAAACTCAAGTACTTTGGCCCCCTAATGAGAAGGAAGGACTCACTGGAAAAGAGCCTAATACTGTGAAAGATTGAGGGCAAAAGAAGAAGGGAACGACAGTGGCTGGATAGAGTCACCGAAGCAGTAGGCATGAGCTTAAATGGACTCTGGGGGATGGTAGAGGACAAGAAGGCCTGGAGGAATGTTGTCCATGGGGTCACGATGGGTCGGACACTACTTTGCAACTAACAACAACAACAAAGCATGCTTAGAATTCCACTTGTGGAATTCTTCCACTGTTACTCTCTTCTGGGTAGTTAAAATAAGGCTAACATTTTAGAAGCAATATTTTTAAAGGAGGAAAAAAGAGAAACAGTGATCTTACTTTCTTCTTTTTTTTGTGGTTTCCCTAATATACTAGGTGATGCAGGAACATTGCTTTCCCCCTGGTTGTTGGATTTTACCAAGTGATGCTGGCCCCAGTGAGCGACACCACGGCTTACATCCAAGGTCAACTGAATCATACGGTTGAGGGCTTGCTGGATATCATCCAAACTGGGCACCATCACCTGAAAATAGAGGGGGGAAAGCTATTTTTTCAGAATGGTGGATTGATTAGCACCATTGGTCACCAGCTCACTGGTACAAAATTATGTTTCAATGCAGTATGTGTAAACAATGAAATATTAGATCTGCACTTTCAAATGAAGTGGCAAGTTTTCTTCTATCAAATGGAACATAAAAGCTGCAATTTTTCCAGGTTGCAGAGAAAGAACCCAAATCTTAAGGGCGTTATGATCCATCACAATACTAACATGCAGGGTTTGAGCTAGAGAGCAGATTTTTGCAAATGAGAGCTGTTCGCACAAAGTTTCTCTCTACATCTGCCCTTCCTATTTCTTGCAGAAATAAAGACAGCACTGGAATGGAATGGAACTTCTATTATAGTTCCTTCTTTTGATTTCTGACATTACTAAATGATGCAATAATATGGTATACTTCACTTACTCTAATAGACAGCTTCTAATTTTATTCTAATCTTACTCTAATAGACATATCATGCAATTTTAATTCTATAAATTAGGAAACAGGGTGTCATCCAGTTCTTTGCAGTTCAGTTGTGCCTGGAGCTTTTGTTACATTTGTATTTCAATGAACTGACTTTGACAAGAGCTGAAAACAAATCCCGAAGCACCTTAATGCAAATTTATACAATATGAGCTTTCATTCACAAATCTTCTTTTACAGCATGCATGAAATTGATATTTCTATTTGATATTTGGGTATTTAGCACTATATTCTATTTAAATATATTTTATTCTTTTAATTCATTTTTGTTCCAGATCAGCTTTCCAACCTTCTGATCTCTTCCTGAATATTTCATATCCATCTGTGTATTGTCTATTGCATCATCCAAGCTTTTATTAACCATGTTGAGTAGCAATGCGCATGTAACATAGTCAGAATAAATTAACAGATTATGGATTACTCTGTGATTGCAAAAATCACGTATAACAAAACCACTTACCACATGAGGAATGGCTAAATGCACTTCAGCTTTCAGAAAAGTAACAACATCTTCAGGTTTGACTGTTGTCTGAGGTAAATAAGGCAACCGTCCAAAGTTGCTGGAGCTGAACAAGAAATGAAGATTAAATCATTTATTATATTAAACACAAGAATTCAGGGAGAAAGGGCTATCATAAGCTCCTCAGAGGAATCTGTTAGGCCATTGTGGCACTCACAATTCCCAGGGTGAAGATAGACCATTGATTAAAGCTTATTTTATGTTTAATAACTAACTAACAACAATTTGTTTAATAACAAATAACATTTCTATACCCCTATATCTAGCACTATGTTTTCTGTGCACTTATTAGTTTCATAAAGATGAAATATTTTGAAGCAAGATTAACTTCTGGTAGCTACATAGACCATCCAAGGAAGGATCCATCTCACTTGCATGAATCCAATTTTTAATCCAAGGTAGTTTAAAAGTTCAGGTATTGCATTAACAGGTCTACTAAAGAAGTCATAAGTGACTTTTCACCATATGCTAAGCCATAGAATGGAGATTCTTTATCATGATCAGCACACACAGCCAAAAATCCTTGTTTTTTAATGGAAGTCATGGTGATAACCTCCTGGATTAAGAAAAAAAATCTGAATATATTTACTGAATACCTTTGCCCTTTTGGTTAAAAAGCAAATGGTCAAGGAATGGCAGGTGAAGTTAGGAATTCAGGGATTTGTTTATTTCTTGTTATTGAAAACTTTATTAGTTGTTAAGGAAGCATTCAGCTGGAATTTACTCATTTGTTCCTTTCTGCTGGTAGAAACAAAACTGCCAAGTGTATCAGGGCAGGTGGGAAAAAGGCAAATTTTCACTTATATCACTTACCTTGAAACAAATACTCTTCTTTTAAGAGCATCTAAGGATAATCGTGTAGTTTTCTGCAGGCTATCCAGCAACTGATGACTAAAATATGCAACTACCTCTTTACATTCCTGCAGTTAAAAGCAGCAGTTTAGATTCATGTCAATTACATATCTGTTCAAAACCATTCAGCAATTTATGTCCTCTAGCATAACCTGTGAAGGTTACTGATACTGAATTTCCTGCTGAAAACAACATTCCTATTTTTAGCTAAATGGACCACAAGAAAATCTCATGTAAGGCAAATAAGACTTGATTCAGAGCTCACCAAACTGACAAAAGCTGGTTTTAATAATGGAATGAAAGCACGGCTAGGTACTAAGCATGGATCTAAGTACTACTTAGAAGATATTGGCAGGAAGGAGCCTCAGACAAATACTTTCTTCTCCTTGTTTTTATATTGACTAGGATAAAGTTCAGAATTAAGTTTCACCAAGTGAAAATTGGATGAAAAGTTTCTAGCAAAAGTGAAGGAGGGGTTGGTTTCAGCACCTCTCCTCTTTGTGACTTTTCTATTTTAAATCATACTGTACTAGCAAGATAATTCTGCATTAAATTTGTCTTTAATTTTGTTCAATTAAAGCAGTTTCACAGGATGAAATATAATATTGGAAAGTTAGAAGGACATTCAACAATTATCCTGATAAATAGTGCAATTGTTTTCAAATTCTTTCCATTATTTCAGTACATTAATAGGTGATGAAATACCTTTTTAAACTCATCCTCTTTTTCACTGTCTTCAGCTTCTTCACTACTAATCATAATTGAAGACCCTGAAGAGAGTCTCTCTTCTTCTCCACCTCCAAATGCTACATGTTTTCCTTCTATTGCAAATAAAAGAGAAGTGGATTCATTCAATCAACAGTCATGTGCATAAGTTCATATAGTAAATATAATGGGAGATTTTGCCTCCATTTACACATTCAATCTAAGGTTTCCACAGACTCCTAAATAGATAGGTAGAGCTCAATACATATTGCTCCTATCGGTAGTCAGTTAAGTGGCAATTTAGATTTATTGGTCATATTATTTGAGTCTTTGACATGAGCGCTGATGTAAATGTTAAGAGAAACATAAAACTGGAGCAGCAACTTGAGAGGAACAATTGATTCTACACCTAAGAAAGGAAAACCCAAATGATTCTACTCCTGCACTTGATGACTTAGACACATAGCTTATAAATATAAGAACTAGTATTATATTATATTGTTATAACCTTTTCACACAAACTTTGTATCCAATAATACGACATAAAACCCAGCATTTGGAAGATAGTCTGTTCCCCTTAATTGGGACCAGCACAGCCTGTAGTCCAGGGGTATCAAACTGAAGCCCCGCGGGCCGGATCTGGCCCATAGGATGCTTAGATCTGGCTTGTGGGGCCACCCTGGAAACAGCGAACGACCAGCTCATGGTGCCTCTGCCAGCAAAAATGGAGCTTGGGAGAGCAGCAGAGCACTCGGGCCACCACAGTTGCCTCTGACATGAGTGACATTGAGCTGGCCATGCCTACCCTGGCCATATCCACCCACCCCCGTGCGCAAGGTTAAACACAACCCTGATAACCCCTCAATAAAATCAAGTTTGATACTCTTGCTGTAGACACTGAGACTTGATAATTCACCTTGTCAGACTGGGGTTAAGATGAATACTTGGGTGTCTTTGATATATTGATGATAGCCTGACTCAAAATTATTGAATGTCCTCACTTATTAATCTCAGGCAAATATTAAACAAGAGATGGGAGCATTGACCCTGATCCATCCTGAATTTCAGAGTTTTCTAGCTCAGTTTCTCCCATCCACTGCCTGCCAACACTAGTCAGAGAGCACCAGAATATTATTCATCCCATCTTATTGCCATAAGTAGTCCAGAAAGATATCATGATTTTCCATAACTATGTGCCACTTGTGCTCTTTCTACTTGAGCTGTATTTTCAAACTTGCAAGATTGATGTCAGCCTTGCGAGTAGTCCAGATAAGAAATTTAACCAGATTAACAAGTACTAGCTCTACTTTATTATAAGGTTACATTAAAAGAATCTTATAGATTATGAAAGTACATCTTTCCCTCTTTGGGACATATGATCAATCCTTGTGGTTCTGGCCATCATTGCATACTGGTTGTCCAATTCACATTTACAACATTGCAGGGAGCTGTGGTCACATGATTGCCATTTGTGACTTTCTCTGCAAGCTTCCCACAAGAAAAATCAATAGGGAAGCCAGCCAGAAAAGTTGCAAGTCATTCTGATAAGTCTCCCAGGCTTACCCAGGCTTGCACCTCACTCCGCACCCTCTATCTCCTAGTGTTCCTGTGCTCATGATGCTCCATTCCATGGGCTTCCTGCACTCACACAGCACCACACCCTCCCACCCCACGGCCTTCCTGTGCTCACACAATGCTGCAGCAGTCCCATCCTAGAACCTCCCTCCCAATTTCCTGTAGCATCCTAGGATTTCTTACCTGAGTATACTGCCAGATAAACAATTAAGTGTCTATTAAATACAAGCCAGAATTAATATATTCCAGGCAGCAAAACTTCTTGTTCTAATGACTTATAATAAAGAGTGTGTTCTTTGTTATGCTTCCAAAATTAGAATCACAGAAAAATACTATTAATTATTAAAATCACTATATACAAATAGAAGAAGTCTTGATGATGATATTAAATTCTTAAAAGGTGAAGGGAACTTTAAGTAAATAAATACCTGGTGAATGAAATGTTTTGGCTGCTGGCTTTTTAACATGTTTAACTTCATAAATGTGCTCAAATATTGATATGAGTTCTTGTACGGCATCTTCTATATGCCTACTTTTATTGTTTAATATTTCAGCCCATTCCTTTGTGTGTACCTGTTTAAATACAATCACAGTGTCTTATTTATTTTACTAGACTTTTACATAGCTTTAATCATTGACTGGACAACTTGAAATCTTTATGCACATAAACAAGATTAAAACAACCAAGCTCCTTCTCGGCAACATTAACACAGATAACCTATACTGGGGAACAAAGTCAACTGATATAATCAATATTCATATGTAGGAAAAATGTCCCTCAGAGCCAGACATGATTGACTTTCTGAATTCCAAGTGTGATAAGGCAAATTAAACATTCAGTGAGACGCTATTCCGGAATAAAGTGCCATAGTAGATGACATTCATGGCCCTAGAGAGAAGCCACTCTTTCTCATCTCACTGGACAGGTAGAAACTGTTGGCATAACTCAGTCTATGAGATATCTTGACCCTGTTCTCTGAAGGTGAAATTCATTGAACTTGGAAGCTGAGTGCAGCTCTTGAAATAGATAAGTTACATGAGCGAACAAAGGAAAGTCCGTAATTATTTAAGCTGTTCTATTCAGGAGCAGCTACAGTTTCTAGGGGCTTTCAAGGGCAGCTCAATGTACATAGCTTAATTACATCCAATCCTAAATGGGAGGTAACTAAGGCACAAGCAGTTTTCCACTATGGGAGCAAAATATGAACATTTAATAGTGATGGCATTATTAATTATTTATTATATGTACCTATACTGTCATGTATTACTTCTATAGATATAGTCTGATACTGAAGCTCTTCAACTTGCCTAGATCACTTTTGTGGATGAAGCATCAATGATTTCATATTTACTAGTGCAATTATTTTCTGCTATTTGGAATATAAGGGTTTCAAAAATGAATAGCAGTTATGTACTTGAAATAAATAATAATAATTAGAACTGTGGTAAATTCAAAGGAACTTCTAATAATAAGCTGAAGCAGATTCTTTAGGACTGAATATATAATCATACAAGGTGAAATAAATATCCTACAAAGTAAATTTCTGCAGTTATTCAGCATTTTAAAGCACTGGTCTTTCATCAACAGAGATGACTAAAATGTACATACATTTAGAAAACGTAAATTTCAAGCAAATCAATAAAACTAAAGGGGAAATATGCTGGTATAGAGATGCTTGCCATCTTGTGGGAAAGTATGAAAAATAGAATTCTTTAGAATTCTAAAGAAATGTTTAAAAATTCTCACAGCTAAATATCTAAAATAGTTCTTTACAGAGCCAACATTATGGTTATATACACATTCCTCACCAACAGAAGAATGGCTAAAAACTTTGCTTACCTCATTGCGTGACAGTAAGTCCTCCACTTTTGTTGCACTTTCAGGTAGTATCAGAAGCAGAGTATTTGATATATCCTTCAGTGTTAAGTCAATCTGCATTTCACACAAGTCATTAATCTGTATTAAAGAAAAGATCATTAATCGATTCCTTGTTAGGATTACATAAACATTTTGCTTGAATTTTTTTTTTAAACATAAACTTGGGGGTAATAAGAAGTTCCACTAGAAAAACATATAGTACAATTAATCAATTAGATTAAGTTTAAAAAGCTGTGATTGAAATCCATACAACATAAAAGATTTGCTCCAATCCTTCAATAAGACTGTAATGTAATTGTATTAAATAACAATACAGTAAATTAACTATACTGTTCTTTCGGTCTTATGACACTTATGACATCTTAATTTGAATTAAGCTGTAGAGCCAACATTCAGCAACAGAATGCATGCTTTGCCTTCTTGGGGCCCAAATTCAATCCTTGATGCCACTAAACATACCTTTTTCAAAAGCTGATTAAACATTTTTATAACTTCATCAACATCTTGAAAGAAGCTATTTAATGTCAGAGAAGACCAAGTTAAAATAGTAAGCCCTTGCCTCAGTACAGATTCCACCTAGTAAAAGGAGAAGGGGAAAAAAAGAATTATTAGGACTATAGTAAATTTTTAGCATCTCATAGATTATACTGCACTAAACACCTTTAGTGACTTGATTGATCCAGATGAGTTTCAGAGGAAGCTGGTGGTATGCCTGTCAATTTGCCACACAGTCCGCTGAGGCCTTGGATACCACCTAGAACAGGAGGGCTACCAAGGCCTTCAACCACATTGAACCTATGCAACCTCTCCCTTCTCATGGTTCCCATCATTCATCATGGAGAAAGGAACTGAGGGAGATGAAATAAAACAAAAGACATCTAGAACATTGCTTTTGCACAACAAGGGATAAACAACATACACAGGTTAGAACTGCTGTTGAGGCCTACTTTGTGGTGATAAAGGTGGCAAAGGGGTAATAGTTCTTCACCCTTATTGTGCCTACAGATAGCTGTCCTGCGGTCCATGCTCAAAACTATGTTTTTGGGTAGAGGGGATGTTGAGAGCCCCTTGTGGGGCTATGTGGAAGACAGTGCTCAACTCCTGTTGGATAAATCACTCAAATTCATTCTCAGCTGGATGTCAGCCTTGTTGTAAATCCCAAGGAAGTCTTGCCCTATTTTATGGAAACAGTTTGAACAAGTTGCATCCGAGAAAGTGGACAGGGACCTTGGGACTCTAAACTCAGCCACCTGCTCTTTTATATCCATGGCTCTTCTACCTTATTAAAGTTGCTGGGAAGGGGGTGTAATCTGGGTGGGTTCTGATAGTGGTAAATTCCTCCTTGGATGAGGAATTCATTCCTCTGCCTCTTAAGGAGGTGCTAGTTCATCCCCTCTTCAAGAAACCATTGCTGGACCCCAATATAATGAACAATTTTATCCAATATCTAACCTCTTTTTTGGGGTGGGGAGATAATAGAGAAGGTGGTTGTATACAGCTTTAGAGGACCCTAGATGAAGCAGATTATCTAAATTCCTTACAATTAGTAAGGGATGCATGAATATGGGATAGTAACAGCATTGGTCATGCTTTCAAATGATCTCTTGGGTAAGGGTTGTGCATACATTCTTGCTTTCCTTGACCTTTCAGTTGCTTTAGATAAGTAAGTATAAGTATAATCTTTATTGTCATTGTACTTAAATACAATGAAATTGGTTATTTCAAACTTCAAACACGTACAAACACACACACTAAAAGTAAAACTAGAGGTGCTTGTAAATAGAGAGTATCTTCTAAGGTATCTTGGAATGTTGATATTTCAATTGTACAGAATTTCAATACACTTTTTCCAACTTTTTAATTTTTTTTCTAATCAGCAACTACTTGTCTATTGAAGTATTTGAGTGTAAAATTTGACATTAGAATCTCCTTTGGAGCTCAGTGATCTTTTGGAAGATTTTCCGTGTTTTTCCATTTCTCTTCAATGGCTTTACAGATGTTATTATAATATTTCTTCTGCCACTTCTTACAACTCCCTGAAATCTTTTGTCAAGTTGCTTCCTGACACGTCTGTTTATATAGTTTATATAGCAAAAGGTATTTATTTCTGTTTTCATAAATACATTTTGTCCAAAATGAATATTGTAAAATTTAAAACAATTTTCACACAAATATAAAGTACAAAAATAAAGCAATATATTGAAAGTTTAACTTTAACTTTTTTGCCATTAATGGCATAATAAAAGTGATAAGGCAGCATCCTAGAAAGTACACTGCAACTGCCAAGACATAATGTAATCAAGAGATGAATATCTGTATGTATACTAGGCAATGTGTTATGCATTAGGTCATCACTTCAGAGATATTTCCTTACATAAACAGAAAAACAGAATGATTATGGATGGGTAAAAAAGCAGCAGGAATGGGGGCAACTTCCAACTTAGTGCAGCTTCCCCATTTAGTTTCCTTGTGGGTTAGGGTTGTCCTAGCCCTAACCCTTGTGGGAAGCATCAGAAACCTCCCTCCCTCCCTCCCTTCTCTGCTCCCTTCCCTTTTTCCCTCCTTCCTCCCTTCCCCTTGTTTCCTTCCCTCTCCTCCAGTCATACTGTCACTATCTCCTTCCTCCTTTTTCCTCCCTCTCTTCCCTTGCCTTCCATATCCTTTCGAGAAGGAAGGTAAGTAACTGCTGCTGGGTTGGGGAAGGAGAGAGGGATTGTGAGACTGACTGGGAAATTGTCACATAATGTTGGAAATGAAGATTATATGATTGCAGCAGCAGCAGCAGTGCACCAGTGCAACAGCAACCAGTAGCACTGAAGAAGCCACAATTTTCCCAAATATTATTTCATTGAGAGTCAAGGATGCTGGATTTTGGACATAGTCTGTAAGTTAGGCCATTTGAGGTATTTTAGTTCAAAAATTGCACCACTTCTCACAGTTAAAAGTCATGACAATAAGAGTTTTAGTAGTATATAGATAGCTATCCTAATATACTGTATTTTTTGAGGTATAAGATGCACCCTTTTCCCTCAAAAAAGAGGCTGAAAATCTGGGTGCGTCTTATACACTGAATACAGCATTTTTTGCCTCATGAAACCCTGCCCCCTCACCAAAATGGCCATGCAGAGCCTGTAGGAGGCTTTCAGAGAACTCCTGGGGGCTGGGGAAGGCAGATATGAGTGAAAAATGGTCTGTTTTTTGCTCAATTTTGCCCCCAGCCCCCAGGAATACTCTATAAGCCTCCTACAGGCTATGCATGCAATTTTTGTTACCAAAAACGGGCCCGTTTTCATGAAAAATTGACCTTTTTTGCTTGTTTTTGGAGGGCATCTCCCTAGGAGCACTCTGCAAGCATCCTAAAGGTTATTCATGCCTTTTAAAAAAAGAAACGGGCCTGTTTTCACAAAAAATGGGCCGTTGTTGGGAGGTTTGCAGAGTGCAAACACTTTTTTTAAAAAAAAAGTTGCCTCTTCAAAACCTTGGTGTGCCTTATACTCTGGTGCGTCTTATACTCAGAAAAATATGGTACCTTCTTCATTTTAGGTCCCATCAAGTTGACAAACACGGTTGGAACCTCTTGGCACAAATTTTCATAGCAATGTAGAATGTTCTGTGAATTAAAATAAATGTTCAAGATTTAACTTAAGTTTAATAGAAATTAAAATATATAATGAATTTCCTAAAGCCTTCAGCCTAGGCAGATTTCTGTGTAAAAATATACACATTTTTTTTTTAAAAAATCCTCTTCTGGAGCAAGCTTCAGCTATATATAGTCAATCAATTAACAGCTAGTCAAGATATAATGCATATAATTTTCAACATTATATTGCACTGCTCTGAATAGCATTAAAGATATTCTTGGAAATATCCAATGATGAGAAAGTCCTTATAGCATCAAAGTAACAATATTGAAAACCTGAAAAACTATTCTCTCTACAAGTTTAATGACCTCTTCCTCAGCAGCAATCCTGATATATCTACCTCTTTTTACTGTATTTTAAAAAGCTGCAAGCTTTCGAACAGTCGTGCTTTGAACTCTGTATTCATGTATGAAAATTATTGCTGAGCTATTCTGACATTTTTTATAGATACACATTTCTCAATTAAATGTCAGTTGAATGAGATTGCTCCTCCTTCCTGGCAATACATGTGTATCCCAGCAAAATGTAATTTGCAATTAAAGTATTACCTTGGCCCCTTTTTGTTTTTTCTCTTTTTCTTCTCTTGTATTAACATATGCTCAACATATGTCATGAAGTCTCCTTAGTGTATACTTTACATCAAGATAAGTATTTGTTTGAAAAATCAACATACTTCTTCTTTACCTACCTCCAAGCATAATTTGTTTCCTTTTATTTCTCCTTCAATTTTGACTATCCTCTTTGCCTGCTCTGGTACCTCTAGGGCCATTTTTATCATACATTTTGTTTCTCGAACAATCTCTAAAATCTTGGGATCAAAATTTACCAGTAGCTTTCCAGTTTCAGGGTGACGTACCAATAAGGTAACCTGCATTGCTAAAGTCAAATATTGTAATTAGAGATAATTCCCTAAACTAATGAGACAGCATAATGTTATTATTCAATAGTTTGCAATGGATTAAATGGCTTACCATACTCTAACTGTGAAATCTCTTTCATCCACGCTGTGTGATAAAGTACTTCAAACTCCACCAATACATAGGAAATTTTATTATATAATCGAACAACTGCTTTTCCTTCCACACTTGCCAAAATATCTGAGTTTTTCTGTTAAAATAATGATAATGAAAGAGCTACATCTTTAAAATGTAGGTGAATAAAATACTTTTGTTTTTACTAAACAGTACATTCAGAATACTTATCTCTCAATTTTACCTGTAATCTTCCAATGTTTGCACTTGAAAAACCCTTTCAATATTTTATATATGCCAGTAGTTCAAACTATTTCTTCTACGGTTAGCATCACACGTTAAATTAAAATAAATACATAACAGTGAGAAACATAAGCATTTTGTTTCCTGGAGGAATATTTAAGGAAATCCAATGAAATTTAAGTTGCCTGGGTGTTCCAATTTGCACTAAAACAAAATAAAAATTACACTTGTCCCAGGCCTTTTGAGACCTACGGCCCAATGCAAATCTTAAATTGGTTAATAAGAGACAAATCAAGAGCTTGGATTGCTTTTATCAGTTTAAAGAGAGCATGTGGTCTCCATAATGAGCATGGCACACACTAATTTATCTAGGAAGAGAGGATGCACTTCCCATTGTTGGATATGCAAAGCAGGGATAGAATAACCATCTGTGTTGGAGCTGCTTTAATTTGGATTCATTTATTGCCTTGCAGGTTGGGACTCAGTGGCTTGTGAGGCACCTTTGAAATGCGTAATTCCATGTGGAATCTATAATATATAATATAAAGCAAAGGATCATCTTCAGCATGATCATAGAATAAGGAGGGAAAGTTAAGCTTTTTCTTCTTAGCCAGAATCACAATGAAGTGAAATTCATTCTAAGCTAATATTAAGAAGAAAAAAATAATTCCATGGGTCTCAATCAGAGCCAATTTTGTAAGACTAATAACTGCATTGAGGGGTGGCAGCTTTTCAGCACAATTAAAGATAACAAGAGGTAGACACTGCAGGGTAATTCAAAATTGTTCTTCCTTCCCTTGCTTTGAAACATGTTTTCACCAAACTGTAGAAAATAGGGAACTTGTTGGATTAGGGAAGTAAAACTTTAAAACAAGCTGGCTTACTGGAGCTTCTTTATTGCATCTGCCAAAGAAGACTTGACTACCTAGCAAGCTGGAAGTCTGAAAAGAAGTCCGTATTAAGGGGTGAAGATATTTTGCAATATTCTGTTGCATAATCAATGCAATTTATTACCCCAATATAAGAAAAAATAATAATCCAAATCTATATGAGAATAGCCGTGCTTCCTATCTGAAATATTTATTTTCACATGCAATCAATTTTTAATGAGAAATAATTTGGACAAAAACAGCTGCCACCATTAATCACACAGCGTCTAGCATTGTCCTAAACATCAAATCTGCTGAGCTTGGCTGTCTGAAGAGATGCCTGACAAAAGTGAATCTCTGCAGACATAAGGAAAACAAAACCACACGCCCAGATCATTTTATTGGCGTTTTCTAGCAGCTACAATTTAAAGACCATGGTTAATATAGTTCTGTGGAAACTTGAGTGTAAACTAGATAGAAGGGATATTGCTTTCAAAGCAATTAAACACTGCCCTCTACAGGTAATTCTAAATCATTTTACCCAAATTCATAGCCAGCAGCATCAATATGGAAAGACTGTGAGAAGAAACAAAATAATAACAAGCAGTATTCTCACTGGACTATGAAATATATTTTGAAAATCATGTGTCAGCCTTGTTGTTTACCAATAACTGGGTGATGACAAACTTACATAAAAATAGTTGATTGGTTCACTTATACGCCTGAACAGTTGTCTCACCCACAGTATCTTTCCTGCTACCGGGGGCATGTTTCGAGCCAGGGGAGGATTATCCTTTTGTATCTGATAAAGCTATGATAAAACAAAGTCAAGTGTCAAATGAGAATATCATTAATACTTGAGTTACAAGTCACTCCAGAAGCATCTGCATAGGAAGGAATGTAATGTACAAGACCAAACCTCTACAGTTTGATGTACTACAGACAGAATCTTTCCAAGTATATTTGCAAAAAGGTTTGCAAGAATTTCTAACTGCAGTGGATAGCACCAAGTTGGAAGAGGTTGGATTAGACCATTTTAGCTATTCCAGACTAATCAGGTATAATTTTCAGTAAGGGACTAAAAAGGAGAGGAAGGCAAGCTTGCAAGTGAAACATTATATATTAGAGTTAATTTACTTGCTAATAACTATGAGAATGGAAAGTCACCTCAACTCCCTCTTTCTGCATTATGAATAGCTTTGAAAGGATATCACATTTGTTCTCCTTTCCAGCTGTTTTTTTAATTAATAATCTTAACGCTAATCAACCCAGTTGGCATTTCCAAAGTAGGCAATGTGAAATTAACATCTGTATAATATACACTATAATGAAGTACATTATAGACATTTCAGTGCTTCTCTGCCTGTTCTACTGCATTCATAATTTTAGATCTCATTACTAGAAGTGAAGTCCGTGAAAGCAAATTAGATGGTTATTATTCTTTTAATTATTTTTGTCTTTGAATAACTGCACAAATAGCTAAAGCATCTATAGGCGGTCCTTGTTTAATGAACACTCGTTCAGTGGCTGTTCAAACTTACAATAGTGCTGAATGAGTGGTAGTTATAATTGGTCTTTGTGCTTACAATCATCCCAGCATTCCCAAGGTCATGTGATTGCAATTTTCTTTGCCAGCTTCCGACAAACAAAGGCAATGGGGAAATCCATAGGTGATCAAAAACGGCAACCATGTGACATCCTTGTTTAATGACCCATGGTGATTCACTTAAGGATCGCAACTGGGAATTTCAGATTTTTTTTGCTAAGTGATGCAATTGTCTGACGGATTTTATGACGGTGTTGCTTAGCAACAGAAATGCCAATCTCAATCACCATTGTTAATTGAGGACTACTGTATAGTGCCTTTTAAAAAGATATGTGCAATATAGTTTACATTTTAAAAGAAAGTCTACCATTTGATTGTACAGACTGTTCAAATTTAATAAAGTTTTTGTCTTTATTATTTATGTATATTAATATTGAATTACTTATATTCCATGAAATGTGCCTTGTATAAAACACTATCAAAGAAAAAAACATATATGTATAACAGCCCCACATGACTTATTAAAATTTGTCTGTGTGAAGTTAAAGTATGTGCCACAAAATTATCACTTAAAACTGATTCTTCCAACAAGTAAGCCTGTTCAAATGAGCAGATTCTGTTCAATAGAAACACATATTAAATACCTTCTTAATTGATTCAAGTTCGGCAACGTAGTGCTGAAGAATACGCCCAATTGTATATGAAATTTCATTCTGAAGACATGGCATGTTCAATTTCTGAAATCTACAGAGATCATATTCAAATACATAAAGGTATGGAATATAATACTGTTAATATAATCAGACTGAAATAAAAGGATTTTTTTTTATTTTAAATGATGCAAAGTAGGCTATAAGAACAGTAAAAACTTTGCTTCCATAAGATCAACTGAATTAATTTGTTGTAGTAAAATCCACAAAGGTCCTATCCCATTATATTGAAAAAGACAATTATTACAGCATCAACTTTTATAATAGTTTCATAAAGGGCATTTAATAAAGATTGTTCTTTTCGAAGGAAGCTGTCAGTATGTTAGCTATGCTAATCATAATTATGGAGAACTACCAGATAGGAACTACAAGCATCCAGACAACCTTTAAAGACAAAGACTTAGAATTTTTGCAGCTAATATCTGGTAGCTTTTATTATGTGTTGTTCAAAAAATATATACAACTAGCTGTACCCGGTCACGCGTTGCTTGGCCCAGTCTGGTTAAATGGAAAAAAGAAAGAAAAGAGAAAGCACAAGTTTCCCGGCAGAGGTGGCCCCCATATGGAAATGAGCCACAGTAGCCCCTGCAAGAGTCACCACATAGATTGCTTCCACAAGTCCCGGCCTGGCCGAGCTGAGGAGGAGAAGAGGAGGAGGCGGCCACCACCCCTGACCCGGGTTCCCTCAGTGGTGGCGGTGAGAGGAGGTGGCCAGCATCCCCTGAGGAGGAGGAGGAGGAGGAGGAGGAGGAGGAGGAGGAGGAGGAGGAGGAGGAGGAGGAGGAGGAGGAGGAGGAAGGAGCCGCCCCTAGCAATGCGGACGTGAGGCAGCCCCATCCAGTGACGCTGTTGCCGCTGCAGTTGCCGCCTCATGGGGCACCCAGCGGCCACCCCAGGCCCGCGGCGCCTGAGGCTGATACCGCTGCCGCCCCATCAGAGCTGCCTTGGCGAGGCCGTAGCTGGCTCCCTGTGAGGGGAGAGCGGACGCAGCCGGCCGGGCTGAGGAGACGCTCTGCCTCCAGCTCCTCTGGAGCTCCACTGGCTGGGTGGGGGGAGGCTGGCTTAAGGGTGGGAGGAGGCAGCCGAGGGATAGGTCAGGCGCTGCCCCACCACAGACAGCAAAGGCCTGGCAGGAGGGGAGGAGAGAGAGGGGAGGGGGAGGCCGAAAGGCTTCGGCTCCCCTTGGTGGAAATGGTGAAGCTCATCGGAGGAGGGGCGGAAAGGGGAAGGGGTGCAGCTGCAGCCCAGCCACACATATAAAGGGACCGTCGGGACAAGTTGGAGAGAGGCCGAACTGTTCCGAATATACTAAACTCAAGAAATGAACGCTATGGTATAGTGTGTTTTTACCTGTCACAGGTGTGACATCTATATAATATACATATATAAAAACATGTGCGTAGTCGAATGCAATGTTGTGTCAAAATTTCAAAGCAATCGGTGAAGAACTTTAGGAGATTTGAGATTTTGAACAAACAAACATTACATTTTATTTATATAGATTATACATAGTAGTTGTGGTGGAGGGTCAAAAAGTATCAGAGGTTGGGGTTTGAGCCGATGTTGCGACGAGACAACGTGCGATCTCAACACTCTGAGATCGCAGTCGATACTTTTGTCGCTGGGTGATCCAAACAACCTAAACCATACCGCAGAGATGGTGAATAAGAAGAATACATCTGCTGATCTCAGGGACATTGCAAAGTCCCTGATCGATCCAAGAGAAGTTCTTCAAGCCGGTGACAAAAAATCCAGCCATTAGGCTGATGAAGTCAGGGTGGCTCCAAAACGGAAGGATACGGAAAGAGAAAGTGTTTCCAGCTGGTGAGGAATTTTTACCGTTTTAAAAGAGACTGCCTATAAAAAACTTAAAATTAATTTAAATTGGAGAACAGAAGAAATAAGCAGCAGAATTAAATTTGGAATGGTTTTGGACAGTGGGTTATCTTACTTTTAAAACGCTATCTTCATGGATGGAATTTATGCAAGTCTTTTAAAATGAATGGATTAAGTTTTCTTCTTTTTTTGTTACTATTCTTTGTAACCTATGGACTAAAATTCTCCTCTTTCATTACTGTGGGTGTTTTTCCAATTCATTCAAGAATTGGACTTTTTTTAAAAACTTGAAATACAAAAAAGATACAAAAAGAAACAAAGAAAATTGCAACATTGCAACAATAAAACTGCTACTCGGAGGCTGGAGGTTTGTGTATTGGAAACAAAACACTTTTATTTTTTTTACTGATTATCCTGGCTTGGCACTTCAAAGTCTCACAGCTTGTTTATAGAGAGTGATAAGAAGAAAAGCATACAGATCTCCCTTTGAAGTATATCTTTAACCAGAAAAAGGTGAAAATGAAATGTTATTGTGAATCGATGCTTAATCTTGTTAAAACCTTCTAAGCAAGAGCAGCAGTGTTTGTTAGCTGGAGAGAATGGCACAATTTCAACAGCAGAAAGAAGTTTTAAGTCTGCAAAAGATATTCTTAGAAATACAGAAATTATCAAATTGACGGGAGATGATAGAGAAGAAGTTGGAAGACTTAGATTCAGTTAAGTCTTGATTATTGGGGGGGGAATGATATAATAAAAGGATATAGTCAAATAAAGGAGGGATAATAATAACAAAACATATATATATATATATATATATATATATATGTGTGTGTGTGTGTGTGTGTGTGTGTGTGTGTGTGTGTGTGTGTGTGTATGTATGTATGTATGTATGTGTACAACGTAAGGAAATTGGATATAAATTGTAAACAGTGATTTGGAAAGAAGGATTAGAAAA
The DNA here is from genome assembly GCF_964273705.1 of Natrix helvetica. Lineage (NCBI taxonomy): Eukaryota > Metazoa > Chordata > Lepidosauria > Squamata > Natricidae > Natrix > Natrix helvetica. The sequence continues at coordinate 232,429,714 of NC_138552.1, read as the reverse complement.
CTTTGTTAGTAAATATTATGGATGTTTAGCTAGAATAGGACATAAGGATTCAGTGTTATTGGAAGATTTTAGAAATAGTAAATGAAATGCCAGTATGTGGTTATATATTAAATCTTGGTATATTTTATGATGAAGGACGTTTAAACAATTATAATCAAATGAAAATGGAGGTATAATGATGGTAACATGTATAAATATCTGAGTTAAAATACCTGAGTTAATATGAATTATATTTGTTGACTGTGGAAGAGATGCACGTAGGCCTTTTTGTAACCAACTGATACACTTTCTACAGTATGTAAAGAAGGATGTGTTGTGTTTGTTTTGAAAATTAAAAAATTAAAAAAAACTTTTATAAAAAAAAGCATCAGAGGTTCAGGAAAACAGAAAGAAGAAATGGGAAAAAAAAGAAGCTGAAGAACATTAAAGACCAAAGAATACCTGATCAAAAAACAAACTTAAATTTTGTTATTGGATTAGGTTTTTTCTACTACATCTAATTTGCTAAATAATTATCTAACTTGCTCTAGCTGAAGGGATATAGTCTAGTGTGCTACCCACCTATAAAAAGGGGGCGGGGGGACAAAATAATATGGGATTGCCTTTTCTAAATCAACTGTGAAGAGACGGTACTTGCCTTTAATCTTTCAAATGAACATAAACTTAACTCTTTACTCAAGTGGAATGCTAATTTAAAATATTTGCTGTACCTCTGAAGCAGCTGGAGAGCATGCTGTGAAGATAAGATTTTTACGAAACAAGCACCCATAAATGTCTGTATTTGGACCTAACAGAAAACAAAACTGACTATTAGTAATTCAGAAATCAACATTCCTTCCTAGAGAGGAAGACAGCCACAGAATAAAAATATACCGTATATACTTGAGTATAAGCCGACTCGAGTATAAGCCGAGACCCCTAATTTTACCCCAAAAAACTGGAAAAGCTATTGACTCGAGTATAAGCCGAGGCTGGGAAATGCAGCAGCTCACGGTAAATTTCAAAAATAAAAATACAGGTAGATAACAATAAAATTGCTTTAATTGAGGCATGTGGAAAAGAGGGTCAACAAAAACATTTTAAAGTCAGGTTTTCTTTTTCTGATAAAGGAGAGGGGCAAACATTTTTTTTTTGGCGTTTGGTCCGAAACGATCCAACAAACAGATTTAAAAATAAATTACTATGTTCCATTTACACTTTAAAACAAGTCTTTGCCTATAAAACAGCAGTCTGGCGCAGATGGGAACGGAGGGCCGCTTCTTGGGCTGGACAGGAGAGGGAGGCAGTTTGCAAAGGCAAAAGGCAGAGAGAGGGGAGGGGAAGAAAGCATACAAACTTACGTGTTATTTGGTGTAACACTGTCCTTAACACAAACCATGACTTAATAATTATCTACTGGGCAAATGTCGTCTTTGCACGGAATAGTTTTTGGTTTTTTGGTTTTCACCCTCTTTGGTTCGGTGGGGGGAAGGAAGGCCGGGAAGGGCCCGAATGGGAGTTCTTTACATAATAAGCCTCTCCGCTTGCTCGGCTCCTTTCCCTTCCCCCGCTGCCGGCGGTCAAAACTTGCTGCAGTCGTAGACGAAGGCGCCTGAAGGGCGATAAAGGCTTTGGCTGGAGGGAAAGGCCATTTGGCAGCTGCTGGCCGCACCGCTGCCGTTGCCGCCGGGAGAGTTGTTCAAGCCCAGCCGCTGGGAGGACTTGAACATTTCCCTTCACTGGAGTATAAGCCGAAGTGGATTTTTCAGCCCAAAAAGTGGGCTGAAAAATTCGGCTTATACTCAAGTATATACAGTAATATTTTTCAGATAAAGTCATTGTTTGAGGAAAGAACAACTTGAGGTAAATAGAGGTGGCAAGAATTTCCATTTTTAGGCTATACCACCCCTCCTTAAGAAACCTTCATCAGATCATACCTACCTAGAAACATCTGTCCAGTTACTCACCTTCCTTTTAGGGAAGGTGGTGGAAAAAGTGATTGTTACAGCTCCAGAAGTTCCTAGATGAAACAGATTATCTGGAGCACTTTGTCAGATTTTACGCTAGTTATGGTATAGAAACAGCATTAGCTGCACCTATCAATCTCTGTCAAGAGCAGGATGGAGGTACTCCTTGACCTCTCAGTGGTTTTTGATAGAATCAACCTATGGCTGCTCCTCTATAGGATACTGCAGGACTTTGTACTCTGTTCCTTTTTAACATCTATGCTGGGTGAAAACCTATGTCACCATGGCCTGAGCTATCATCAATATGCCAATGATACTTAACTCTATATCTCTATCCTAAATGTGGAGCTATCATAGAAGACTATATGAAAGTTACAATTGGTTCAGAATGCAATGATATAAACAGCTTTGGAGGCACATGTAACATCATTGTTGCACAAGCTGCACTGGTTGCTGATTGGTTTCCTGGGTCAGTTTTAATGAATTGCTTATTACTATTAATGGCATTTATGACATGGGTCTAAGATATCTGAGGAACCATCTTGCTAATTGTGAGCTTCCCAGTTATGGGTATGAAATGGACAGCCATATACATATAGAAAGTAAAATAAAATAGATTTATTCACTAGCAAAACACGTTAAGCCTTATTGAAAAGCCATATAAACAGCTTGTCAAATCTGGGAGTTCAAGTACAACTCCTCAGGCTAACCAAGGAAACCACAACTTCACAGCCTGTCCTAATCTGAATTAATAATTTTTTCATATTTGAATTGAATTGAGATACTTATGTGACCTACCTCTAAATTTTCAATTTTTGTCATGAAATCTGCAAAGTCTACATCAAATTCTGTTTTCCGTGGGTCAAGGATATCATATTTCTTCTTTTGAACACTTTGGTAGATATTTTTGAATTTAATTGCCATAATATCAATTCCTTCAATGGTAGACATACTCAGTGCAGAAAAAGTCTGAACAATCGTAATCATCTCTGTTATCTAAAATCAAAAAGGTTGTTTTTTTCAAGTATTAACTATGATTTCTTTTAATATTATATTTTTCTTAAATGAAAAGTCTTGCACAAAACCATCAAACAACAGACAACAAAAATCACCCATTACTGTACTATAAATATTGTACAACTAAAATGACTTTATATTTTAAAATATTTTTTCCAGGAAAAAAAATCCTCAATTTTATTTTTCAATTATGGCAATTACAAAGTATAGAGGTAAACTGATTTAAGTAATATATGATTGACAACTATTGTTATGTTTTATCTTAAGACAAACATAAAAGATAAAACATATTTTATCTTTTCAAAGTTATCCTTATATTTATTCTTAATCTGATTTGTATGGTCATCCATTTCATCTAAGCAAGGTTTGCTTGGTACCCAACAGTCATTGAATTTAGTCAAATTTTAAAAACCAAACACTTCAAATTTATTCTGTGCTCCTTGAGACAATAGAGACTTTATCAAGTGTCCACAAGTAAGCAAGGATTTAATATACTTTATTCAGTGTCACATTTTGCTTCATTGCCTAATGGTTTCTTCTGTAAAAAGTTAGGTGCGAAAAGCTTGTCTTTGATAGTGGAAGTGACAGGGCCAATTATTTCTTTTTGGTCTTATTAATTCCTTTTCTTTCTTCCTACCAGGTTTCATTTTTAAAACTTTATTAAGACTTTCTCATTCTTTTCCTGAAATCCTTCCATTTCCACTCTGAACCATTTATTCACACATTGGATTACTAAATTGCAACTATGAAAGACTTTATTTCAGGCTGAGTTCATCTGAGCTATATCCTGAATCACCAAGTAGGCCCAAACCAAATCTACTGTAGTTGTTGTCTATCTCTATATTAATATGGGATAATAGGAATCTTAAATATATGTAACTGTCTTTATAATGGAGCATGTTAAGAGTTCTGTAAGAGGAAAACTTTAGTGAGGAGATTAAGGTTTTGCAAGAGGAAGCTTAAATCACACCTAGCCAAACCACAGAATTGAAGACAGGAAACTTAGATAGTTTTGCAAGTACCTGTGACTTACTAGAAAAACCACATGTTATTTTAGCTTTGAGAGAAGGAAAGGGGAGGGCCTGTGGGGGGGGGAGCCTGTCAGATCTATAATAGTTTTGCAGACGAATCCTTCGGGATTCAGTCTGTGCTTCCTTTGCGACTGAATCTTGTGCAATAAACCTTTTCTGTTTGATCCTGGAATTCCGTGTCAGTTCCTATATTCCATAATAATATGTGTCTGTATTACTGTCAGTTGTTTCACTAAGCCCTTGCTTGAAATAAACCAGGATGTTATTATATGGTTTTCTGCTGAAGCATACCAAAGAAGTTCCATATTTAAAAAGCAAACATTTTTATATCAACCTGAAATGTTATGTCCTTTACCACAAAGAGAATGAGGAACAAGTTAGGCAAAAGACTGAGGCTTTATAAAGAGGACTTACTTTTTCTAGTCTTTTACAGAAAGCTTCGAATTTGCCAAAAATGTACATCTCAGATACTTCAAATGTCTTCTCCCCTGAAGTTTCCAAAATTTGTTTTCTTGTTTTATGAAAACTTTTCTGATATTCTTTAAACAAAAAAATACAGTCCTAAAATGTTTAAAAAAAACCATCATGTAGCAATGACTATCAGAGTGTAATTAGTAAGATTAGCTAGAGGCATAAGCCTTATGATTAGAGTGGATATAAATTCAATAAATTTAATGCATACATATAATTTACTGTAGGAAAAAGCCCACCATTTATAGATTTTTTACAAAGAACTTTTCCAATTAGAACTTTATTTTAGGTTCGTATCTTCATAATTAATATTTTATATGGTTTAATGCTGTCAAGTGAAATATGAAGAAATCTAAACCTGTTTTAGATCATAGGAGCAAGCAGAAGTTTTGAAGATATTTTTTTCTTAGCCTATATAATAAGGTTCCTATACTGATTGCTAATAATTTCTTGCTAATTAAGAGAAAATATTGACAAGATGCTCACTATTTTCTAATAATTCAAAATTGATTTCTTTTAATTTCCAAGCATAAAGACTATGAAGTGCAATGGTGGATTAAATCTCCAGAGGCCTAATTAAGCAGAAAACTCCACATTGGTATTGTTTTTAATAAACAATCAGGTAAATTATGGCTTTGTATGAATTTTGCTAATAGCACTAATGAGAATTCATGATAATAAGTTAGCTAACATGAAAACCAAAATCTTGTTTTATAGCGGTAATACATCATGCTAATCCCATTATAGGGATTTAGTAGGGAACAGAAAAATATACCACAGAAAATATAGACAGCATTACAAACATACCTTAATTTTCTGAATTACTGTTGGAGTATCCTGTTCCCATACACGGCTAAACCCTCCATCAGTAATATATGCTTTACATGCTGTGACCATCTGATTTGTAACCTATTGTATTTTTAAAAAGGGGGGAAAGCATACCTAGTTTTTAACATCAAAGTTCAGCATTTTGCATGTTTCCAGAACCTTGTATATAGCTAGTTATTTAGATGTGTTCTCCCATTAACAGTAAAAAAAAATGCCCAAAGTTTCACAGCAATTGCTAATGACAAACCAAAGGAATCTAATTACCAGTACTTAGGGGGGGGGGGGGCATTCAAAATGTAAAAGAAACTATTCCTACAAGTGCCTTGGTTTGTATACTTTTTTCTGCCTTTTCTCCCTTTCCTTTCAAGATACTATAATGAAAACAAGCTTGCATCAGACTACAGTCTCAGACTGTTCTTAAACCATTGCGTTATGCCTGAGATTATCACAAAAACTGGATAATTTACAGTAAAATTAAAAATCATTATTTTAATACATAAATCCTAAAGACAAGAGGGTGCTTGAAAGCTTTAAAAGTCATACTAATAGACTTACATCTGAAGTACAGTCCACCTTTGATGGCACAATAAACAAAGATGCATTTTCTGCAGTGTGACACCATCTCTTCCTTGCATTTAGTTTTTCCACAATTAAATATACTGTCTATGCACACATATGAAATTAGGGGTCTCCAACTGTTTGGGGCTACTGATTATATTGATCTCCTAGAATGCCCCCTAGCATTCTTCTAACACCCAGAAAATTCTCCCTGGTTTACCTCCCTGCCCTCTCATTTCCTTTGTGCTCTCTTCCAAAGAGATGACTGGATAGCACTGGCTTATTTTAATTTTCCAAGAAAACTTATTTTGTTTGCTGTGGTTGTGGCTGCGAAGCTGGAGATTCGCTTTCAAACATGACACCTTTTAAAAATTAAATGTTTTGAAATGTAATTTTAAATTAAAATTTGAAAAAACAGAGAGGGAGTCTACTTGAAGCCAAGGAAAATAACGTCTGCTAATACTTGGGAAACCTCAGTTGCCCTATTGAGATTTTATATGGCCCTTTGGCCATTTAGAGTGAATATGTATATCAGTTCTTACAATACATATTGTTGTTTAATGATATACTTGCCAGCAGATGTAAAACATTGAAATATACTGTATACATCAGAAAACTATAATCAACACTGAGGCTTGCCCAACATACTTATGTTCAGAACGGTCTCCAGTCCACTGATTAAAAGCACTTACTTTGATAAAAAGAGATGTCATTTTTTCAGAAGTATTGTAATATCTGGAAACACTATGAATCATTCTTATAGCATTAATCAAATTCTGTATTCCGTGGGCCATGGAAACCTAAGAGAAATATTTTGTAGAATTCAGAGTGAAAGATGGCATACTTTAAGCTACCAGAAAGGAATGACAAATGGGTGCAAGAGTGAGATGACTGTTTTCAGAACAAGTCTAAATTCCTAATGCCTAAAATGAGAAGGGCGAATAATTTCTTTGTTGCAGTTAAAAGGCAAATTTCTGGATACAGTTCCTCCCCTCATTTTCTTTGCACCCAAAAAACAGTATTTTAAAAAGTAATTCTTCATTTTGGAATCACTCTTCTAGTCCAAAAATGATTAAGGCAATTTACAATAGACTCATAAAAATAATAAAGCACAACTTATTACAAGTAAATTATAAACTATTTTCTATCAAGTGTCTTCTATTGTATTTCATATGAATGCATTCCAGGTTCTCCTTTCAGTCTGGGTTATACTTTGGATAATTGATTGTTTCTTCCTTATTTTAGATTCTTATCTACAGCCCAGTCTTGACAATTAATTTAAATCTACATCATCAACAGAAAGATGTAAGTCATTAATAATAATTGTCCCTAAAAGTCAGATATTTGTCAGATGACATAATAACATATAGAATATAGTTAGATTTAGAGTCTTCTGCTTATGGTATACATTTCAAAGCCATTTATTTTATTGCATGTACTGTAATAGAAAATGTAACTACATAATATACACAAAACTGCATATTACTGCAGACTTCTTCAAAATTTACTCACTAAATCGTAATTGTAGAGTGGCTGACAAACTTTTTCAAGTGTATATAGATATCTAACATTATCCTTGGATTCATTTGCTGTATCTGTTATTCTGGCATCCAGTTCTCGCCACATCTATAGTAAAAACAAAATATTGAACTTTTAAAACACTGAACTAAATGTGCAGAACATATAGTAAAAATGTAATTACATTGTAGCTATATTTGGAATAGATAAATAAATAAATACATGAATACATAAATAAATATACTTAAAAGCCTACAGATTCAAATTCTTGGTAACTACATAAATTATTTAAAGAAAATTGTTTCAGTTTACCACCAGTGATTGCACTCACTGTGAGACTAGGGATTATACTTCATATGCAGCAAAACTATATTGTTTACTTATTAAATAAATTTATATAGCTCCCAATCTACCAAAATGAAAACTTTTAAAACAACAAACAAGGTTGAGGGCCCATAAAACTGAAATCATCCTTCAGCTACCCCATGTCAGTTCTATCCACATGTTACACTAGTACTTTGGGAAAAAGTTTTAGTATTTTTCCTGAAGGCCATCAGGATCAGGACCATGTATATCAGAGGTGAGGCATTAGATAGGTGCATGACAGAGTAGTCATGCTGACTTTCAAATTGTTCTGAGTGCTGAGGCAGCACAACAATACATTAGGACATTGCCACGCTACACTAATGCACTTATGTAGACTGAAAGGGAATCTTTCATACTCGGGAAATAGTATTACAATGCATTCATGCAATGCTATGCAGCTAATTCAAGATTGTGGAAATGGAATAAAAAAATGGAAGGGCATCTGCTTAAAATGTTGTCTGCTGAGAGCAGTGATAACCCTTTGGCTGTCTCTTCAAACCTCTAGGCCAGAGGGTGAAACTTTCGGCCCATGGGCTAAATGTGTTATATGCTGGCCCTGCCCCCACCTAGTTTAGCAAAGGTGGGAAAAGTACCAATACATCACATGACACCACTGTGATGCCGCAAGTTTGACACACCTGCTCTAGGCTCTAAAAACTGTTCTAATTCAGTCATCAAAAGTTGGACTTGGGATTTACAAAAAATGTTAATACTCATATCTGAGTAAAGTTGCCATAAGTTAGCTCCAATTTTCTGAATGTTAAATTAGAATAAACCAATTGCCCCATATAATGGCAGTAATAGCAAACAGTCAACCAAATCATATTGCTGTCAAATGCAATCCTGGCACTTAGAGAAATAGATGCATTACATCTAAGTGCTAGCTCACACACAGAGACCACAAGGCAATGAATTTAAACCCAATTTTTTTTTAAGAATCGAGGTTTTGTGCCAAATACTACGTCCATTTAACTCTACCCACTCCACATTTCCAAGCAGACATGTTAGATAATTAGATTTATTGTGGAGAATTAGAAGCTATCCAACCAATAGCCACCCTGTCTTGCGCTCTATGTATCTTAGAGGCCAGCTTTAAGTTGTGGATCACTTTCTCCCAAAGTTTCTTTACTTGTCCTTGAAAGTACTGCCCTCTGTCCTTTATTTACAAAACAACTTTGATGTGAGAATCAGATTCCCATCTCACCCCCTTGACCCTTACATATAGATCAGGGCTGTCAAACTCTCGGCCCATGGACTGGATGTGTCACATGCTGGCCACGCCTGGTTTAGCAAAGGGGAGGAAAGTCCCAATACATCACGTGACACCACCATGATGACATGATGTTGATGCCCCTGATCAACATCATAATTTATGTGTAATATAATTGGACTGATGTAATCATTTAAACTGATTAAATTAAAACAAATACTTCTTCTGAAATGCATGCTTATGAGAGTGTCACAATACTAATACATGTTAGCAATTAGAGCCACAGCAGGCAGATATACAAGTTTATATTTACTAAATGGAAAAAAGTATAATGCTTCAAACATGTGATAACATGTTTATGAAGTTAAAGAGGTACAGAGTCAAGCTTAACTCTTGATGATTGCATGTAATTTTCCTGGCAGAAATATGAATATATTTTAATTGATTATTTTTTTTTACTTCCCAAGTTAGTCTAGCGTGATTTTCTAGTAGGCTTCCATCTACGTTCAAGGCAGGCCCAACCTGTTTAACTTGTTGAGCTCATCCAGGGCTGCTTAGGTATTGCCTCTTACCACACATTTTCATAGAGATTATATTATTTTAAAAAGGGAATGGGGACATATTGAAATATACTGTATATACTCATTAAAACCTCATTGTTTTTTTTTAAAACCAACAACTAAGAATTACCTTTATAATTTTGGAACGTGAAACGTTGAGAACATTTATGACAGCTTTGCAAGGTTGTCCTTTAATCTGCTCAATAATAAAATTAAATTTGGCAGACATACGCTTCCAGTGCTCTAATTCGGTAAGCGGACCTGAGTCATCAGCTTCCTTTCTCATCTGTTCACTCTCAATCAAAACCTGCCAATGTTAAATTTGTATAAGATAAATACCATGTCTGTGTTGCTATGTCACATTTAAGACTGCCACATGACATTTTGTTGCAATGGCGTCTGCAGGCCATGCCTGCTTTCCTCAGAAAAAATTAAGGCTGGCATACAGTACCATGTTCCAAGCTGCATTCCAAGATGCATGTAGACAAAGGGTGAACCTTGCATTGTTATGCTGTTTGCATCATTCTGATCCCTGTGCCTCCAGCACAGAAACCATTGCCTTCATCTTGCAACTTAAGCTGCAGAGCACAAAAGCGTTTTAGAAATCTCACAAGTGCTTCTGTTCCTTACTAATCACCACCACCACCTTCATCATCATCGTCATGAACCTTACCTTCATCAGAGCTAATAGTTTGCTACTCTTTTAAGATATCCAAAATTAGCTCCTTGAAATCCCTATCTTAGACTGACATCTTCAATTAATATTTAACTAGCTGCTGAAATAATATTTAACTTGCTGAAATATAGTTGCACATCATTTAGGCCAGTGGTGGGCAACCTTTTTTTTCAACTGAGCCAAATCTCGCCAAAACCACGATTAAAATTTACTTTGAGAGCCACATTTTTAAAACCGAAAATACATAGGATGGTACACTGTTTTTAGTTTCAATAAGTTTTTATTGAGAATATTCTGCATGCAAGTATCCACATAGGTCGGGAGGATACAAATAACACAACTAATAAAACAAAAACTTTAGAACGATATTATTTATCGATAACGTTAAATTCCGTAAAATTTGCCTTACAATGTAGAGAAAATTACATCCTGACATTGACTGACAAAGTCACAACCACTAATGTGAACATTGGCCTTGCATTTCCTTGGATAGTTTGAGTAAGTCAGGTTTGTATGTTGTTGTTTTTAATTTCATCTCTCTCTCCCACTTTCTTTCTTTCTTTCTTTTTCTTTCTCTCTCTCTCTCTGGCTCTTTGTCTCTCTCTCCCTCCCTCCCCCATCTCTGTCACTCTGTGTGTGTGTGTCTGTCTGTCTGTCTCTCACTCACTCTGTGTGTGTGTGTGTCTGTCTCTGTCTCTCTCCCCTCCCTTCCTCTCTCTCTGTCACTCTGTGTATGTGGGTGTGTCTGTCTCTCACTCATTCACTTAATCACTCACTCTGTGTGTGTGTCTCTCTCTGTCTGTCTATCTTTCTCTCCCTCCCTCCCCCTCTCTGTCTCTCTCTGTCTGTGTGTGTGTGTGTGTCTGTCTGTCTGTCAGTCTCTCTCTGATTCCCTCCCTCACTCCCTCTCTCTGTTCCTCTCTCTGTCTGTCTGTCTCACTCACACACACACACACACACACACACACACACACTGTGGTCACCTTGTTGAGTGTTCCAATCACATTTGAAACACTCAACAACTGGCCTGCATTTATGGTATTTTGCAGCATTCTGCAGTCATAGGACCAAAATTGGTTGTCACTCGCCCGGGCTTTTGCAGAAGCTTCCCTCCGAAGCCCGAGAGGAGGGAGGGGAGCGGGCACCCGGCACACAGAAGAGCCGCATTAAAGGGTGTAAAGAGCCGCATGTGGCTCCCGAGCCGCGGGTTGCCCACCACTGATTTAGGCTATTGGCTTTTACAGCAATTCCAAGAGCAAATGAGGTACCCACCTGTTTTGATCTGAAACAATAACTTATTATCTTGATCAAAAGGAAACCACCTTCCTAAACCTTCAGGGTAAAATCACAGCACAAGCAAATGCTTGGCTAATCTAGAAAAGATTTTGCTTTAAAAAACATGTTTGGAATGTTGACACAAACCACTTTTCGCCAGCTTGGAAGTATCAAGGTGTGTGTGTATTTTATAATGTGATTGGCCACTACAGTGAACAGTTCTGTGCTGAAAAATATGCCATAGAAATGCCTTCTTCCTGGTTCTTTTTTAAAAAACTATGCTTCTCATTCATACTCCTCTGCTTGTGTAGGGTGCCAGAAGATGCTTACTTGCTCAATTTGCTTGTACCATATCATAAGTGCATCCTCCAATTGATGTATAATATCCGGATTGGCAGCTGCTGCTGTCACTTCCTCAAAAGACTGGAATTTGGAAAAGTCAATGCTATCTATTTTTTTCAGTTGAACAGTTCCCTGGATGCTCACTCTAGCACCTACAGTATGTATAATGAGAAAGAACATTTTCAGATTCTAGCATTTGTTTCCTGGGATGTTTCATTACAACAGTTTGCATTTTAGGGAAAAACATGTAAGATGTCCTTTTTTTCAGGTTTTTGCACATTCTCAGGTGGTGCTCCACCTGGCAAATATTATGAAGGAAAAGATTAAAAAAAAAATCCTACCTCAAAGATACAAGCATATATAGACCACAGCTTGCCAGAATCTATGAAGCTAATTTGGGTGCTAAGTGTCTGGTTTCACAGGGTTGTAAGTGGAAGATGCCAGAAGCAGAAGAAATGGGATCCTCAGAGTAGCCTGAGAGGTAGTGTTACAGATCACAGAAGAGATAAAGTGACTTCTTTAGAGGCGTTGTGAAGTCAGTAAGAAAATCAAAACTGGAGATCTCCAAGGGAGTGGGGGAGGTTGTCTCAAAAGCAAAAATGAAGCTCAGGAGTCAAGAAAGTACAAAAAGTTATGGAGCTGGGTATGCAAGTCTCAGACACAGTTACAACAACAACACAACAACAACAACAACAACACACACACACACACACACACACACACACACACACACACAATGCTCAGGGTGAAAGGAAAGGAACAGAAAGGGCTTAACCTGATGTATGGCTAGGAAAAAGAAAAAAGGGAAATGGTAAGTCCAGTAAGAGACAGCCTGAAGAAGTAAAGGGATAAACTTTTTAAATTAATGGGAGGAGAAAGCAAAAGAGCAAAAGAGAGAAAGCATAAAGCGCTCTAGTTCAATACACATATATAACTACTTAACACATTAAGTATTTAATATATTATGCTATAAGTACAATAGCTTTGCTTAAAATATAAGAAAATGAATAAACATACTGTTGCCAGAAAAAATTCAGAGGAGGAATTAACTGGGGAAGTTTTAACAATGCATTTCTCCTATTAAACAAATTGTCATAGGGATGTGATATACAGGGATAAATGATTTCTGTAGACTTGACAATGAAAGTACATATAACACAAATGTGAATTGCTTTAGATTACCTCTCTGCCATCTTTAGGAATGGCCTTGAAGACCCGTCACTTGGTTAAATGCACACAATCAAGGGCACTTTTTGATTTGTGGAAATTATCCTCACTTGTAATTTTCCCCTGAACTAAAATGCTCTGACAATCCACTGCTTTCTTTTGGTCATATGATATTAGCTCATTCCAGTTTATAATTTTAGTCAGTCTTATGATGACTTTTCATATACTATAAAACAATCAGCATTTCATATTTGAAGCACAGTGACGTGCGGTGAGGGTTATGGCTGGGGAGGCTGGTGACGTCATCAGGAAGGCGGGGAATGGGACCATGTGTGCAGCACACGTGGTCTCATTCTCCGCCTTCCTGAGTGAACATTAAGGGGACCGCGGCATAGCATTGCTTCCTCCACCGGCACCAGTCCCTTCCGCCCCCTACTCCTTCAAGGTCTCCCACCAACCCAAACCCCGATCCCCAGCTCCCTTGGGCAAGGTTTGAGCAGAGTGAATGGGAAAGCAACGAAAGGGGCTGCGCTTTCACCCTGCTCAAGCCTTGCCGCCTGCAGCCACCGCCCGCCCTTGCTGCCCCTTTCGTTGCTTGCCCGCCCGCCTCTAAGGCACGCCAAAGCCTCCTTCGTCCCCCCCAGCGCGCACCCTTTTTATTTCCTGTGACACCCCCTCCCCATTTCGGGAAAGCTTTCCCCATTGCCTGGGAGGTGAGGGGGGTGGCTCCTCTCCCCCCACTCCCTCCGTCCCTGCCTCTCTCCTCAGCCCCAAAGCTCCGTCCGCGCGACTCACTTCCAAGGCGGTGGCTGCTCCATCCCGCTCCGGCTCTGGAAGCGACCGAAGATCAGGCTGCGTCGCTCGCTCGCTCGCCGGACTGCTTCGGCGCCATTCTGGCTACCTCTGTCCATCCGCGCCCGGGAGCTGCGGAGGCAGAAATGTTGTCGGCGCCTCCGGATGACGAACCAGTCGCTTGCTTTCGTCATCAGGAGGCCGATAACATTTCTGCCTCCGCAGCTCCCGGGCGCGGATGGACAGAGGTAGCCAGAATGGCGCCGAGGCAGTCCGGTGGACGAGTGACCGAAGATCTCGCTGCCTCGCTCGCTCGCTCGCTCGTTCGCCCGCCGGACTGCTTCGGCGCCATTCTGGCTACCTCCGTCCATCTGCGCCCGGGAGCTGCGGAGGCAGAAATGTTGTCGGCGCCTCCGGATGACGAAAGCAAGCGACTGGTTCGTCATCCGGAGGCGCCGACAACATTTCTGCCTCCGCAGCTCCCGGGCACGGCCGGACGGATGTATATAATATTATATATATATAGTATATAATATTATATACTATTATTCCATGAAGAGAGGTGAGGCCCTGCCTCCCTTGCCTCCACTGACCGCACGTCACTGTTGAAGCAAGAGAACTATGATGTGTAAACTTTATAGTATTATGTTCTTCCCAACTCTACTTGGGGGAATACATTTAATATGATCAGACAAGGTTTTAATGATTTTTTACTGGATTCCCAGAAAAATGCCTGTATTTTAAGAGGGACAGAAAATGTATGCTATTGATTAGCCAATCAAGTCTTCCAGCTCTTGTTTTCTATCCCTATCAGCAGTTCTTTTGGCTAGCCAGGATAAGAATAAGAATCAGCATATAATATGTCCCAACCAGATATTAGATAGTACATCAAGTTATCAATTATTTTAAAAAGCAAAATGGAAGGCTCAGCTTATTTGTCTGTTTGTTTGATCTATTTGATCTTACCATCCAAAAATGCCAAATATCTGTTCAAGGTTTCGATGAAACTTTGTTTCTCAAGTTCTCCCTGCTTGGTTTGATTTAAAGCACCCCAATTGCTTGTGGCAAGAATGGCAGGCAGAAAAACTGTTACCAAGCAATTTTTGATGGCAAGCAAAAGACCTTCACTTCCATCCAATGATGAATAATATATGTCCTAAACAGGGAAGATTAAAATACTATGATTATTAGATGTGGAAAGAATCAAAAAGCTATTATGTAATAATAGTTGACATTTCAAAATAAATATAATAACTCTCACATTAAAAATGTTTTATGTTGCAACAAGAAGAATTTTTTCTCCTTGTATTTCATACTGCCTAAATTATGAAGAATCTTACAGTTGTTCTGTTCACATATGCTACTAACAATAAGGCAAACAAATCACATTATGGCTTTTTGTACTTTGTAAACCCAGACACTGTAACATTACATCCACCCACTGGTACCTATAGGATGTGTTGGAGTTCAAATGTGGAAGTATGTATTGCATTGTCATAATGCAATCTATGTGGCTTGAATGTTTACATCTGACACTAAGTACAAGTACAAAAAATGTTTACATCTGACACTAAGCCCAAGTACAAAAAGTGGTGCTTATGTGGTTCAAACCAAATAACTATGCACTCACCAAGAATTAAGATTATTTATAATTTATGGGCCTTATTTCTATTATTGTCCTTAAATGTGATGATCTTGCTTTTTTGAGGAGAGGTAATAATGAGAAAGATGATAAAAAAATACCTCATGCATTGTCTTAATATTCACAGGGATGTCATTTCTAGCACGTACAAAAAATAAGCACTGTCCTTTGAATTTGTCATGAGATTCGTGTACATACAATTTCATCATTTTAGTTCCTTTCAGAATACCTGGAATTGCTCTCCCACACTCTAAAAATGAAGAAAAAGAACAATCATTTTATCTTTTTAAAATTGATTTTATTATAATTTCCTCAATTGTTGTGAGTTGCCCAGAGTTGTTGAGAGTCAGGCGGTTGAATACATTGTTATTGTTATTATTGCTGTTGTTAAGCTACAGTAAGTTTAGCTGCTGGTTGGAATTACTTTGGCACGTCCTTTGATTAGGATATTGAACTTCTCCTAGCTATCTTTTCATCAAGTCAGTGCTATGTAATAAATACACTAGTTTATGCTAAAGAAATACAGAGGTACAGCAGCAGTGCATGCACCCTTGAAAGAACTGAAGGATCAGGTTGGAGACAGCTTCTTTTGGGCAAAAATCTCAGCTAAAAGTCGACACCAACTTGTCAATCAATCAAAATGTACAGGTCCTTGGCTAGTCCATATTAACTTATATTTACCCTCAATCTATAATTTAAATTTGTCCTATGCTGACCTATCATATACTACAAAACAATTGACTGTTCCTACTTGATATTACTGAGCAATAACAACACATGTATTTTCTAAAATATAGAATATAAAACTTTGAAAAAATAATTCATGGAAAATATACTAATGCTATACCCTCATATAATTCAGGTTATATTTAAATTCCTCCATGGCACCTCTAAAATTAATATTAAACATGAGTTTCTAAGCCATCATTTAGAAAACACAACGTTATTATTAGTATTAGATTGTTCCATGCTATGTAGCATATTGGGCAACAGAAAATACAACAGTGATAAAATCCAATTTGTATAAATTCTTTATTATTCTACACAATTGGCTCTTTTTTGTATGCATGTTATTAATACTTCAAACCCAAACAATTTACTTTTCTCTGACGTAGATAAAATCATTTTGAACATTTACCTATGCCAGGAGCTTCACCCTCTTGATAGATAAACTTCAGTGTTCTGTTTCCATCTTTGGCAAAAAATCTATCAAATGCTTGTAACTGTTAAAAAGGAAAGATATGGTACAACTTCATTTTGCCAAATCACCAGTTTATTTATTTCTTTAAAAATTCCCTAAGGAAGTAGTGTTGACATTCCATGCAGAGCAGCGGCAGAGCCGGATCTCAGATTACAGTAGCTGGGTTGAAATGAATGAAGCTATTGGATAACATGATTTATGACAGGCTGAAGGGAGGACAGAAACATGGGCAAAGTTCAAAAGCAGATAAAATAAACAAAAAAGATGGCTGTGAATAAGAAATGCCTACTGAAGAATGCCTAATGAAGCTGTTAATAAATCACTGCTTTTTGTATTACAATATTGGGTTGCTTATTATGAAGCAGACATCGTTAGGGTACTTTACAGACAGCCATCTTTTTTTCTGCCTACCGCGACATTCCAAACTGACTCTCTGAGTGGTTCCGAGTAGCAATAAAAGTCGACAGCGGGCTGCATGTCAACGACATGAGAAAGCAACTGGACACAAAAGAGAGGGGTGAACCTGACCTGAAACCACCCAGCCGATGGGGAACCACAGCACCACAGTGGGCCCTGAGACCAGCCCTGCCTCGAAGTCCACTGAAATGTTACAGATGCAAGGGGATGGGCCATTTGGCATCCGTGTGCATGACCCCAATACTGATGCCGAGGCCAGAGCTACTACCCAGGGCATGACGGGAACGCGGCCACAAACGGGCTACCCACGCATTCCGGAAGGCTTTCCAGGCTGCAGAGGTCCCTCCCCAACCAGAAGAAGGGGGGAAACCCAAGGCAACAATGACCAGTCACCGGAATCCTACGACAGTGACGACGAGGGCAAAAATGACCCAATGGTGAGAGGACCAATTCGCTCTTTCCTTTTTCCAAAATGCCTCACAGTCCCAAAGACAGGAAGCCAGGGGGATTTTCAAGCCCTAATAGACTCAGGCTGCACTAGATGCTTGATCAACTTGACCACAGTCCTGAAACTGGGGATCAGAGCAAAAAGACTGACCCACCCAATCCAATTCGAGCAGGTCGATGGGTCCCTAATGGGGGGAGCCTATGCCACCCACCTGACTGAACCAGTGAGACTAGAGCTAGTGGATCATTGGGAAGTAATTTGATTTATAATAGCCCCCAAAATGACAGATGCAGTCATACTGGGACTCTCCTGGCTAGACAAGTGGGGACCAACCATCTGGTGGCAAGGGGGTACCCGCAGGCTTAAGATAGAAAAGGGGTCCCAACCCCTTTTCCACCAGCAAGCAGAAACACCACCCAAGCAAGGAACCTCCCCAAAAGAGCACACCAGAACATCTGGGAGCCACATCCGACAAAAAACCAGAGACCCAGGGGAATATCAGGACCTCGCAGAAGTATTCAGTGAGACAGAATGCAACATTCTGCCCCACACTGTGAGGCAAATTGTGCCATCAAAATCATCCCCAGGGCAAAACTACCCAAATCCAAGTTGTACGCCATGACGCCCCAGGAAATGCAAGAAATGCACAAATACATAGACAAAAACCTAGCACAAGGGTTCATTGAGCCAGCCAAGCCAGGGGTTACAGCGCCAATACTCTTCAAAGAGAAAAAAGACGGAACTATGAGACTATGTGTAGACTTTCGAGGGATAAATGCCGTGTGCATACACAAACTATACCCCCCTCCCCCTCATGAAAGATATGCTAGCTCACTTGGCCAAGGGAAAAGTCTTCAGCAAATTAGACCTCAGAGAGGCATACTACCGAATATGGATTAGGGAAGGAGATGAGTGGAAAACAGTGTTCAACTGCCCCCTAGGGAGCTTCCAATTCAAAGTGATGCCTTTCAGACTACAGGGAACCCCAGCAGTGTTCATGCAGTTAATAAATGAGGTGCTGCATGAGCACTTCTACAAGAGGATCCTTGTCTACCTGGATGACATCCTCATCTACACTGAGACCATGGACGACCACATACCCCTGGTCCACCAAGTACTGGAAAAACTTCTGGCAGCCAACCTGTATGTCAAGCTATCAAAATGTGAATTCCACCATGAGCAACTAGACTACCTAGGCTACCGAGTGTCAAATGAGGGAATAGAGATGGACCTAGCTAAAGTGCAAGCCGTCCTAAGCTGGCAACCCCCTTGCACCCGCAGACAGCTACAAATCTTCCTAGGGTTCGCAAACTTCAATAGGCAATTCATCCCCTCCTTTGCGAAGATCACCAAACCCCTGACAGACCTCCTGAAGACAGGGAGCCCAGGAACAAAACCTCGCCCGGGACAACCTCTACAGTGGGACCTAACCTGCCAAAAGGCATTTGAGACACTAAAAGAAATGTTTGCAAAGGAACCGGTGCTGAAGCATCCTGAACCCAAGCAACCCTTTGTGATCCAAGCAGATGCCAGTGACATGGCAGTGGGAGTGGTGCTACTCCAAAGAAACAACCAAGGAAACCTACAACCCTGTGCCTACACCTCCCACAAGCTCACAGACACAGAGAGATGATGGGCCGCATGTGAAAAGGAGGCTTTCACAGTGAGATGGGCACTGCTAACCTGGAGACACCTGTTGGAAGGGGGCCAGAAACCATTCGAAGTCTGGACTGACCATAAGAATCTGGAGGCTCTTAGGACCCCACGGAAACTATCACCCAAACAGGTCCGATGGGCTCAATATTTCAACGACTTCAAATATACTAAAGCACATTCCAGGGCAAAGGAACTTTCTAGCTGACGCCCTCTCCCACATGCCCCAGTACAAATGCGAACGGGAGCAGGTGGTGGATGCCATTATCCCCTCTACCCAAATAGCTGCCCAAGTGACCACCAGACGACAACGCCATGACCGGCATGACCAACCAGCAGGTGACCTAACTACGAGACTCAAAACCAAACTGCCAGTAGACCCTTGGTTCCAAAACAACCAACACATCTTGACAAAAAGAGATGACTTGCATGGAAGGGGATGAAACTCTATGTCCCGGAATCCCTATGCACCCTAATTCTCCAGAGGAGCCATGATGCCAAACCAGCAGGCCACTTTGGATTCCTAAAGATGTTACACTTAGCCCGGAGGCAGTTCTGGTGGCCCAAAATAAAGATGTGGACAGTTACGTGAAAAGTTGCAGCATCTGCGCCACAATGAAGAGGCGACCAGGAAAACTCCCTGGATTGCTGCAGCCAGTAGCAGAGCCAACGAGGCCGTGGCAGGAGATAGCAAAGGAACTTTATAGTAGAGTTGCCGAAAAGTGGGGGAAACACATTGATAGGGACTGTAATAGACCTGTTCTCCAAACAGGCGCACTTCATACCCTGCAGCAGACTACCCTCAGCTCACAAGCTGGCCAAACTGTTCCTGAAGCACATCTACTGCCTGCATGGAGTATCTCGAAGAATTATCTCAGACAGAGGGTTCCAATTCACGGCTAAGTTCTGGAGGGAGTTCCTGCGGTCCATTGGGTCATCCCAGGGCCTTAGCTCTGCTTTTCACCCAAGTACCAATGGGGGGGGGGGCAGAGAGACTGAATGCTATGGTAGAGCAGTACCTGAGGTGCTACGTGAACTATCAGCAGTCCAATTGGGCAGACTGTTAGGAATGTAAGCTAACGGTTGGGTCAGCAATATATAAGCCATGAGAGTAGTACTGTTTCTTAAGTACTGATGGAGCCAGAATGACTGTTAGCTCTCTGTTTGTTAAACGCTGATCTGTGGATATTGCTTGTAGATGTATCATGAGTTACTCTGAGTTTTGCTACTGTTAACGACTTTGTGTGCTGAACTGATTATATGATACTGGACTGTGTTCGATGGATCACTCCTTAACTGAGGACATTGATAACTGACTGACTGAACCGTGTGTAAATTGAACTCTGAATACCTCTATTTTCCACATAAGTAAAATGATATTACTTTTACTATTTGGTGTCCCTGTATGCTGGTTTGTGCGTATTCTTCCACACCACTCTCATTACACTTCTCTGCACACTCGCTCTCCTAACGGGGAGCTTACCTAACACTGACCTTCTGACCTTCGCTGAGGTTGCGTACAATAATGCTGTCCACAGTAGCACAGGACTAACACCGTTCAAAGTAGTGAGCAGCATGGACTTTGTCCCAATGTCTGAGTATCCAAGGGATCCCCCTTCCTCACTTAGCTTGACTGACTGGATGTCAATGCTAAAAGCAGCCTGGGAGAATGTGAAAAAAGTGCTAGCTAAAGCAGCACAAACCTATAAGAAACAGGCAGATAAACACTGAGCTCCGCAACGACCATTCCTGATGGGAGAGAAGGTTTACCTCTCCACAAAATATTTGAGGTTAAGACTTCCTAGCAAGAAACTGGGAACAAAGTTTGTGAGACCATTCCCCATAGTAAAGATCATCAATCCAATCTCAGTACAACTGAAACTGCCCCGACTGCTAGGGAAGGTACACCCAGTATTCCATAGTAGCTTCTTAAAACCCGTGGTCGGATCCACTTTGAGACCACTGCCCCGGGAGCCCCCAGGCCCTGTGGTCATAGGGGGCCAAACCCATTTTGAGGTGCAATGCATCCTTGATTCGAAGTGGCACAGGAGGCAACTCCAGTACTTAATTAAGTGGAAGGGCTATCCCTTATCAGAGGCATCTTGGGTAAAGAGTAGAAATATCCAGGCTGATCACCTTATAGACAGATTCCATGAAAAAAAATCCAAAAAAGACGCAGCCTTGAATCCCATACTGGTACTCAAATTGTTTTTGCTTGCACAGATTGCCTTTGAAAAGTGAGGGGAGCTGGATGTCAACTCTCTGTGTTCACATTCCATGCAGAGCAATGGTGGAGCCTCAGATTACAGTAGCTGGATCTCAGATTACAGTAGCTGGGTTGAAATGAATGAAGCTATTGGATAACATGATTTATGACAGGCTGAAGGGAGGACAGAAACACGGGCAAAGTTCAAAAGCAGATAAAGAAAGCAAAAAAAGATGGCTGCGAATAAGAAATGCCTAATGAAGAATGCCTAATGAAGCTGTTAATAAATCACTGCTTTTTGTATTACAATATTGGGTTGCTTATTATGAAGCAGGCATCGTTAGGGTACTTTACACAATGCCTTTAAGGTGTTTTCAGTTGTCATTATGTTGTTATGTGTAATATTCCCTTCTAGCTTGATTAGGAAGAAAACAGAGAGAGGGACCTACCTGGCAAAGACCAGCAATTCCAAAACTCCTGAGGACAGCTACATTAATAAATCATATCTGCCTTTTATTTCCTCAAATTAAATGAAAGAGTCATTATTTGGACAGGAAAAAACTAGAACTGAAACCTTGGAATACTGAATACCTGTGATGGATATTATAAAATTGCACATGATGATCAAAGAAGAGTGTATAATTTATTTAATTTATATTTAATTAATTTATTATATATATTCCTACAGTAGGCTGGCCAAATCAGAATAAGGATGGATTCCTGAATTTATTTATTGTTATGTAGAAGGCATTTCAGAAAGTATTTGTATTCTTTATATTGTGACTCTTTGGTCTGATTATCTGAATCTCTCTGCCGTTCATTCCATACTGTGTGACTATGTGTGCATAAATCTATGTGTATATAGGGTTCATAACAGAATGCACATTTCATTAGAACAGAAATCAATATGTATGTTGTTCATATGTAAGTTATTCTGATGCTTATCTGGATTTACACATTGAATTTAATCATAACTCCTTATATTTTGGTGATTTTGATGCTGAAAATCTCGGCATAGATTGTATTGTGATGATATTAGTTATCAATGTATTAGTATTAGAGGGTGAAAAGTATAATGAATAGAGTTTTTAAAATGCTACTTGTAAAACAAATGTAAAGTAAACTCACTGTTGGGCCATCCAGGATTAATTCTTCTACTGTTCCAATGTCTAATCCAAGTTTGTCAGATAGAATTTCAAAGATATATTTATATGCAGCATTAACTTTCATTTTTCTGCCTTCTCTTGCTTCTTTGTATCGTGCCTAGTTGGAAAAAATGAGGAAAAAGTATGCAACAGTTGTATGTTTACTGTTTATGGTTTCTGTGCTACTCATATTTTATTTCAAATACATTAAACTGTATGAAACTAAATAATGAGCAATGTTCAACCAATTTATCCCTATATCTCTTGCCTTTCTTTATTATTTCTCTTCTGTTGTTTTCTTTTTAAAAAGTTTTTAATTTATTTTTGTTACATAATAAAAATTATTTTGTGAACAGAGTGTTGTCCGAATTCCCCCTTTAACATTCCCACCAAGAGACATAATTCATTTCACATTATATTCCCATTATTTCCAATTTACTATTTCCCTAGCCATTTATCACCAGGGTGCTTCTGGGTTCCCTCTTCTGTTGTTTTCTAACAGTTCCTTGAGGTAGGAATTCTTTAAATGCTTACACAATAACAAAAACATGGAAATGCATACATATTATTTCAAATCTTAGAAATGAAAATGTACATATGCACAATGTTGATCTGAAACAAAAAAAAATCAACTCAATACATGGTTAGAGTTACAACTGATCCTGATATGTTTTTGAATTTATTCAGCTAATGCACCAGTTTTGAAAGAAAGAAAGAAAGAAAGAAAGAAAGAAAGAAAGAAAGAAAGAAAGAAAGAAAGAAAATAGATTAAAGGAAGGAAGGAAGGAAGGAGGGAGGGAGGGAGGGAGGGAAGGAAGGAAGGAAGGAAGGAAGGAAGGAAGGAAGGAAGGAAGGAAGGAAGGAAGGAAGGAAGCCACCTCATTCTTGAATTATTACAGTAACTCATTGTGGAACTAATAAAAAATGGCGAGACAGTGAGCCCCTCATTTATTTTTGCATTTAGTTAATCAAAATAGTTTGCATACATCAAACATTGACTGCAAAATAATTCTTTTTAGATTAAACCTCAAATGAACATGTTTTCCCTAAAAACAACAACAAATCAGTGGTGAACAAACTATTAAAAAGAGAGGAAAAAAGAATGCAAAACAACAAATGAATTACAATAAAAAGTTATTCATTTTCAAAGGTACCACACTGTAAATCATAATGTGATCTTTAAACATATGAGTAACAAAAATAATCCATCAGTTCTTCTGAGAAAAAAAATCCTGGCCATTAAAAAAACAATCAATCAATGGCTTGGTTCCAAGAAGTGGTGCAGAGAGATTGGTGCCCCAGAACATTGGTCTTTTATCAAAATGAGTGTTGTGCTGTATGCCTGACCCTTCTAGAAGTGTGTGAGATGGCATGACATATAGAAAAAAGGTGGAGTTTGCATTGCAATGGTAGAACATGCTTCCACATTCTGTTATATTCCATTCTCCCCCTCCCCCCGCCACCCTCTATGGCTGCTGCTGTACAGTTTCCATCAGAATCAGTTGGGACAGTTATCCCAGATAATAAAGGTTTCCATCAAGAATCCTGATATAAAATCCCTAACTACTTTAACTGATATCTGCTTTCCAGTACTTTGGAAAATGCAAATAGAAATGTGATGCACAGTTGCCACTACATTGCAACATCTTCCTTGCTCAGTCTTTGGAATTATCAATTTGACAAAATACAATGCCCTCTTAAACTCATTCATGAATCGCAACTCTCTATTCTGTTCTTTTTGCAAATATCTAATGGACCACTATATAATAATCCTTGTGGATCCAGGAATATATGCTTTGCCCTTCTTAATTATATTCTAGATATTTTGACCAGTTCCACGTCTGATGTTAATCAAATCAAAGGATCTGAACAACATATTATCCTAACTGTGCTCCTCAGGTTATTAGGGTTATTGTCATGGCAACAATTTATGAGATTTGTACTTTTGCCCACATGACTGCCTCAAATTACACAGTAAAATGTAATGGAGAAAAATATTAACTGAGAACAAAGAGCTTCAAACAGTTGGATCAAGAGGCAGAAATCAAGCCTAATTTTGGAGAGTTTAAAAGTTATTACTATGTGCATCATGATTACAAACCTGTTTTTCTTTCAGAGTTTCCTGCAGTGACTGAACTCCGCTGTTACTTCGGCGAAATTTAGATATTCTACGGGTTGCAGTTTCTCCGCTTGTACGAACAGGGGGTTTCAAATGAGAGCGGTCGGCTAAATCTGCATCTTTCTGTTTTGAGACAGACTCGTCCTCAGGTGGTTCAGGAGTAGGCTCTATAATCTCTGGTGGAGTAGGCTGGTTTTCCGCTCGAGCAGCAGGCTCATCCTGAGCAGGGTCTGGATTACTATCCGCTGCGTTTTCCATTTTTATTCCTGTGGTTTATAAATAAGACTTTGTAATTCTTGCAAAGTGGTAGTTTAGAATAGAAGAGACCAAGCGTCTTAAAGTGTGTATCCCTTCCAAAGAATTATATTTTATATCTAAACCTAAATTCTTCAAATCCATCTCTAGGCATCTACCTTAGTGTCCTCAAATGAACAATTCTCAGACCTACTGCTTGACCATCTTGTTCTTTCCTCAGTAGCCCTCTGAGGAAAGGGACTGAGGGAGAGAAATGAAGGACTGATAGAGAAAGAAAGGAACACTTTGAGTCCCCTTTATTTGTATCTGGTCCTGAACATAAGAGCCTTGGTGGGCATACGGGTTACAATGCAGTACTGCAAGCTAACTCTGTCCACAGCCAGGAGTTCGATCCTGACTGGCTCAAGGTTGGCTCAGCCGACCATCCTTCTGAGGTCATGAGAATTCAGATTGTTGGGGGTAATATACTAATTATGTAAACTTCTATAATGCATTAAGAAGCAATATATAAGTGCTATTAGGCAGCTCTGCAAAAATTCCCTTTGAAATAATGCTTCTCTCCAGAATAAAGAGTTTCTGCTAGAATGGCATATGAAAGTGCAAGGACTGTTTTATTCTTTTGTATTGATGTTGGCTGAGAAGACAATATTAAAGCCTCTCGCATCAGGAAAATATTCCCTGTCCTCTGACAGAATGCACTTTCTTGACACCTGCTGCAGTGCAGTGGCACCATTTCGCAAAAAAGCCACATAAAAATGAACCTTTAAGCAGTCTTGAGAATAAACTAGTTTTCAGATCTTCCACCACATAGCTAGGGAAAAAATGCCTGGTTCACATTGCTGTTTCTGCAGAACAGCACCTATTGCTTTCCAAAAATATTTCTTGGAAGTTCAGGCCATGAGGGTAATGCAATCAAAAGGTATAATAAAATAACAGTGTCTGGAATAATTTATTTTAGTAGATGCTGGTATATCAGAGTATCAATTCCATAGTTCAGCCATGAACTACAAATACTCTTTTCTATTAGAGTATCAAGTATGCCTGAATAACTAAGATATTCTTTTGAACACCTCCCTTTTTAGGTTCTTGGTTTTCGGTTTTTTTCTTTGAGAAAATAAGCAGTCCCTTTATAGGTAAAAACAAGGTCATTCAATTGGACTGGAAGCCTACTGGCAATCAGTACAGCTACTATAAACTGGTGTTCTTCTGCTAAACCTGTTCCTTTTGTTCAGCATGGGTGACACTGAATTTTGTGACCAATCATATGCCAAGGGCTACCTGTGCATGTTTTTATTTTATACTAGCTGATAAACCAGCGTTGCCCTGGTATTTATTTATTGGGAAAAAATATCTGGACCAAACGTAATTTCTAATGTTGGATTTTCCCCCTTACCAAAGGGAGCTCCCTAGTGGAGTACTGTGAAGCCGTTACCATGGCAATTGTACTGTACAGTAGAAGCCATTTTACGGCATACAGTAGAAGCCATTTTAAGGCACAACAGGTTGTATCTTAACAAAACACACACCCCGAGGGATGTTAGGGGTGTCTTACCCCAACAGTATTTTTTCAATAGAGTAAGTCACCTGTGTACTAAGTTTGGTTGAAATTATATATATGTGTGTGTGTGTGTGTGTGTATGTATATGTATATGTATATGTATATATATATGTTGTATTTGTGCTGATAAACATTAAAAATAACATTAAAAATAAAAATATGGGTTTCTGCCTGGATGGTTTTCTGTGATGAGCCGAAGGACAGAAAGAGGGAGGAGTGAGCTCTCTCCCATATTTGGGCATACCAGGGGTTGTAACACACACACACACACACACACATATATATATAATGTATGTGCTGGAAGCAGTGACATGCAGTGAGGTTTATGGCTGGTGAGGCACCAATGTCATCACAATCAGATTTATGGTGGGGGTGGATTTCCAACAAAACACAGCAACCGGAGAAAAGCAGTGAGGGGCGAGGAAGCTCGTCGAGGAGAGCCACGTGCTGTTTTCGCCTTAGATTCCTCTCCTTTCCTCTGCGCACGCACCTTTCCTCCTGGGCTCTCTCCCAGAAACCTCACCAGCTGCTTCTTTTGCCATGACGTTTCCCAGCATGGCAAAATACTTTTTTTCTCTTTGCCTTCCAGCCAACCAAGAAGCGCCCTATCTGAGCCGCAGCTGCCAATTGATCATTTGCAGCTTGGCCGGGGCCACGGGGGAAAGCTCGCTAGGGGAAAGCACTTTCTTTCGCCCGTGGCAGAGCTCAGGCATTCTCTCCTCTCCACCGCCACCCCACAGACTAAAGCATTTTCTTTCGCCCGCCTGAGCCTAAAGCACTTTCTTTTGCCTGCCTGAGCTCCGCTGCGAGCTCAGGCGGGCGAAAGAAAGTGCTTTAGTCAGTGGGGTGTCGCAGGAGAGGAGAGAATGCCTGAGCATTCTCTCCCGACACCCCACTGACGAAATCACTTTCTTTCGCCTGCTGAGAGAGAGAGAGAGAGAGTGAGTGAATCCCTCCTTCCTTCAGCCCAACACTCTCGCTGGCGCCAGTGAGAGTGTTGGGTTGAAGGAAGGAGGGATACACTCACTCTCTCTCTCTCTCTCTTCACACACAAAAATGGCAAATCCGAGCAGCCACTGCTGGGAGCCCATCACATACATTCAGGCAATGGGGGGGGGGCTTTCTTGCATGCCTTCAGAAGCTTTCTGAAGGCGTGCAAGAAAGCCCCACCCCCATTGGCCAAACCTGTGTGACGGGCTCCCAGCAGCAGCTGCTCTGATTTGCCATTTGAGAGAGAGAGAGAAAGAGAGAGAGAGAGTATCCCTCCTTCCTTCAGCTCAACACTCTCGCTGGCATCCTGGCCAGACGAGAGGGACTGCAGAGAGGGTCTCCTCGAGTCTAGGACAGCGAGTCATTCGATGGGAAAGTTGCCTCTTGGAAGGAATAACCCGGTTTGGCTCCCACTTTCGATCTGCCGCCCAACGAACGAACAGAGAAGCGAAGAAGCAGGAGAGACGAGGCAGGAGAGACGAAGCGGGAGCCAAGGCAAGTCATTCCTTCCAAGAGGCAACTTTCCCATCGAATGACTCGCTGTCCTAGACTGCAGAGACCCTCTCTGCAGTTCCTCTCGTCTGGCCAGACGAGAGGGATTGCAGAGAGGGTCGCCTCGAGTCTAGGGCAGTGAATCATTCGATGGGAAATTCCCTCTTCTTCTGCCTAGCTCTCCTTTGCTTAGGCTTCAAGAAGCGGCTTTTGGGGCTAATGGGAGAGGAGAGTGAAAAGAAAAAAAAACATACGAGAGCTTGCTGTGAGGCTTTAGCTTGCTGTGAGGCTTTAGCGAGCTCATCCTCTCAGGCGACAGCTGAGGCGAGGCTGAGCTAGCTGCTGCTGATTCTGCTTAACTGTTAAAAAAAGCCTCAAAAAGTCCTGCCTCATAGTAGAGGGCACTTTTTTGAGGCTTTTTTTAACAGTTAAGCAGAGTCAGCAGCAGCTAGCTCAGTCTCGCCTCAGCTGTCGCATGAGAGGCTGAGCTTGCTAAAACCTCACAGCAAGCTCTCGTATGTTTTTTTCTTTTCATGATGAGAGGTGAGGCTGTGCCTCACTTGCCTCACCTGACTGCACGTCACTGGCTGGAAGCTTAGCAAGGACAAGGAGATATGAAGACGATGAATGA
Organism: Natrix helvetica; assembly: GCF_964273705.1. NCBI lineage: Eukaryota > Metazoa > Chordata > Lepidosauria > Squamata > Natricidae > Natrix > Natrix helvetica. The sequence goes on along the minus strand of NC_138552.1, from coordinate 232,401,200 downwards.
ATGATGTAAATTAGTTTTAGCTATATTCCTTTTTCTTTCTCTGATCTCATGTCTTTAATTTTGTTTATTTTCTATTATTTGCTTTTTGCTCTTGGCAAAATGTGGCTTACCCCAATGTGGAGCAGGATAATGGGTATATAGCAAATAATTTGTATTTCATGTTGATTGCTTCTATATTTGACCAACTGAGTTATTTCAAAATTAGAATACTGAAAAGAAATAAACAAATATTTGTTTTAAATAAAATCTATTTAAAATAGTTCTTTTCCTCTTGTAATGTTTAAGATGAGATGATCCTTCATATATTGGAAGATAGGAAATTAATTACTTAATTATTACTACTATCTTTAAAAAGCAGCACAACAGGCTCTTGGTAGAATAAGAGGGCAATGAGTTTGTGTCTAAATGAACCAACTTTCCTTATCTTTTTCTCAAACGAAACTCAAGCCAAAATTCTTTCTTCACTGACCTTGTTCAAAAGATGCAAGAAAACGGGCAGACCTCTAGGAAGTAAACTTCATCCACTGAGTGTTAAGCAGTTTCCCTCTTGAGCTCAAAAGAAAATGAAGTCTAATAAAGATGGGCGGAAGAATTCAGAGAAAGCACATTTGTAACAAAGCTTCCAAAGGCTTCAAGTACTGAGCTGGGACTATATGTGGAAGGACATGGAACCTTTAAGCTGTGCAAGGGCCACACTGGCAGTTGAGCGCAGAATCTATCAATCTAATAATGGGATGGAATCAAAATGCAGCATCACTGCCCAGCAGTCTGAACAGAGGTGGTATTGAGCTGATTCTCTCTGGTTAGGGTGAACCGATAGTGGATGCTGCGGGAGGCTTTGCCCATCCACCCCGACATTATGTGTGAGCACTGTGCATGCGCAAGAGGCGCACGCTCACATTTGCGAACTGGTAGGGAAGGTAAGTGAATCCCACCGCTGAGTAAGAATATCTCATAGGTATTGTGCCATTGCTGAAAGAGATGGTTCCTGGAATGCGGTCTTTTCCAACTTGCAAATATTCACAATATGACCAAAGAAAAAAGAACACTTAGAATCAGCATATTTTTCCTGCTAACCACTGTATTTTTGTATTCACTCTTGGGGGAACTATTACTCTGTATGGAGACTTTATTTCAGCTTTGCTTTTAACTTATTTTAAAAATATTATAGAATTTTGAACATTTTATTTAATTCCTGTTCTCAGAAATACTAATTTTATATTGAATAGTAAGTCTCACATTTCAATTATCCTTTAAATTTAAAACACTGCTATCATTACGTTGAATTTCTTTGGTATTGGAAGAACAGTAAACTCATTTTTCATACTTAAAACCTAGCGAATGCAATAGTCAGCTTGTCCTTTGTGCAATTTGAAGCTATAGCATTTTGATTCTAAAAGATGCCTGTCGGGCACTTTTGGGGTTTCATTTTTGCCTAGAAGCTTCACAGAGAAATAATTCTAACCTATTAGAGAGAATTGTGAGAGATCAGCCTGAGAATCTCTGCCTCTTGTCTGATCATGAATAAATGATCATCTGGATTATATTAGTCTTGTGCAGAACCAAATTAATAAGAGAATATTAGTCATATAGTTATAATATATAATAAATACATTCTTCAAAGTAAATTGTTTGTTGGTTAGTGTTTCATTCTAACCTCCATTGGTTTAACTAAATCATGTTGAATCATGGGCATGCATTCTATATAAACCAACCTGAGAGAGTGCAGTGATAAATCAAATATTCTTATTTATAAACCATAGTTTATCACCTTACTGTGCTTTATTAATTCAGCCAGTATCTTGGCATATCCTTCTAGTCCCTTTAAATCTAGACTCTCTTGATCAAGAGAGTTGTTGTTTTGATTAGTGTGTGCTAGTAAAGGATGACAACATGATTACAAACGCTTCTGAATTACTGTATTATGTTATTATGCAACTTTTTCAAACATTTTAACAAAAATTCAGTTTAAGACTAGGGTATGTTTCTTCAGAACCTTCTGGAAAATTTATGTCATAAAGAACTTAAACATTTGCAGTAAACTTGACAGACTATTAATCCAGTTTATTCAGTCCAGCTGTTGCTGATTATTATTGGCTTTTGAAGTTTTCAGTTATATTTTTTTCCTCTCATAATTCTACAGAGAATTCTAATAAATCTTTCAGGTATACATATGACTTGCAATGCCTTAATTAAAGGCAAAAATGTGCACTCCGGGCAGAAATGCAAGCCAGAGGTGGGTTGCTACCGGTTCGCACCAGTTCAGGTGGACCGGTAGTGGTATTTTGGCCTGGATTGCAGAACCGACAGCGACCCAGGCTGGCCACGCCTCTGAACCAGTTCCCCGGTCGCCACTGCCATTGCTGGCATGTTTTTTGTCCTTTTTTAATGTTCTGCGCATGCGCAGAACTATTTACAGGCAACTGTGCACCTGCGTGCAGCACGCAACAGGTGCATGCACGCAGTGCGCATCAGGCACATGCACACAAAGCACACATTAAGCGATCCAGCAGTAACACCGGCAGCAACCCACCCCTGGTGCAAGCATTATACCTCTCTGATTTTCTTAAACCAGACACGCTTTTTTCTGATATTGCATTGCAAACTCAGCTGTTTTAAGGAGTTGCAAACATGTCCTCTCCAAAGCACTTTTGATAGGAAGCCACGTATAGGCTGCTCTTTATAATGACAGTGGTCAGTGACTTTTTCCTTCCTGCGTGCTTTTCTTTACACCATGTTTTTTTTTCTGGGAAGTTGGAATGATTCAGAAGAAAAGTACACAAGAATGATCAGGAAAGAGAAGTTTAAACTGAGTGACTGGAAGAATTGGAATCATTTAACCTGGCGAAAAGATGGAACAGGACAGTACTTTGAAAAGCCCTGAAGAAAAAGCTTAAATTCCAGACTGCCAGATTAATCCAAGAAAATTACCCCAAGGAAGTGATGTGGTAAACCAAAGAGTGTAATTTATAAATGATTGTTTATGATTTACTATGCTGCGAATTACTTCTGCAAATCTTGCCAAGAAACTGCAGGGACTGGTCCAGACAGTTGCCAAGTCAATACTTACTTGAAGGCGTGAATGAATGAATTGCTGTATTAACTGAGCCAACTCATATTTTATTGAATAAGCATTTGGGTAATGTACACGGGGAGCAATCCTAAATTGGAGAGCATTGCTTTAATAACAGTTTCTTCAATTGCAGCCTTCTGCTCAACTATTTATTTCTAGATGCCTTATTTGATATAATAAACACTGACTTTGAAAACCAATGCTTAACAAACTACCATTACATTTCAGAAAATTGGATTTTGTAAGAATACCAAACAAGTTAAAATCTTCCATTAAGTCTCCGTTAGCTGTGAAGATTTTTTTACTGTTCTTTGCTTTCGAAGAGCATGAATGTGGTTCAAATTTGATCATGTGGATCAAATTGATTGAGGTTTATTGGATGTACGGTATTAATAGTTTTTAAAAGTTTTGCTAGAATTAACATACATAATTTAGTTTTTTAAAAAAAATTATATTTCTTTTCTTTCAGTTCTCTGCAGTCAACTACTGTGTAAATCATACAGCTGCTCTTGCTATTGTTGTTGCTCTTTCAACTACTGTTCTAATTTTCTGGGCCGTAGGTCATCGTTACCCCGCAGTAGCATTTAACTTCCTCATCAGTTATAGGGGATGAATCATCTTTTCTTTAAAAGGAATTGGGGATGCGAAAGAGGAGGGTGGAATTAAACACCCTTCAGCTGCAAAGAATGCTGGGAATTGTAGGAACAACGGATTTGCCCGATTTGCATGCCTTGCCTCTATTGGCTGAGGGGCCTCCTCTCTCTCTCTCTCTCTCTCTCTCTCTCTCTCTCTCTCTCTCTCTCTCTCTCTCTCTCTCTCTCTCTCTCTCTCTCGTCGCCTCTAAAATACGTGTCAGGGAGGGGACGGCCTGGGCGTAATTCTGTGTGGCTATTTGGTTCCTAGGTTGCAGCATGTCGGAGCAAGGCGAGGTGAGCGGTCTAAGCGATGAGGAAGCCTTTAGCGCCTGTGCCGACCCCGATCCCAGAACGAAGGTAAAGAGAAAGAAGTGACTTGCAAGGAGGAGGAAACAAATAGCGAGAGCTTGCTGGAAAGTGGGAAGAAGGGGGGGGGGCACTCTTGATTTCACTGCGAGCGACTTTGGCTCAGCTGAAAGAACGAGTAGAGCTCGCAAGATTCAGGGGTTGCGGAATACAGGGTGGAAGCCAGAGCCCTTAGCCAAGCAAAAAATGACCTCAAATCTTGGCTGCAAATCCTTCCCGGAATGCTGTTGCCTGATATGCCAGCCTTTTCCAGCCTGAGGGGGTCTCTGAGCTTGCTTGCAAGAAAACAAGCAGGCTCAGAAAGCACCAAAGACCTCTCCTTTCAACCCTGAACTACAAATATTCTTTATTTTCCAGCCTAGTCCATCTGCTTGGCCAGCACTTCCCATCCTCTGAAACCTTGCACAGTGAGAATTTTGCTTCATATCTGGACTGCCCCAAGCTTAGGAAAGCAATTCTGCACATATACTTTATACTTTGTTAGCTATCCTACTAATCATGATATAGATATGCATAGCCAATAACGGAAAATATTTGTAGCTCAGGATTGAAATGAGAGGTCCTCATTTTGTTTCATTATCCGAACGAGTTCTAAGCCTAATGATGTTGCTTAGTTGAGAAATGAAACATCTGCAAGAAAACAACCAAGCTCAGAGAGCATCAAGGACCCCTCATATCTGTTTAGGATTGTAAGATTGCACATTGTAACCTGAATTGATTACAGGTAATCCTTGAATTTACAAAAGTTCATTTAGTGACCTATAGCTGTTTTTCAGGGACGCGGTGGCTCAATGGCTAAGATGCTGAGCTACTTGATCAGAAAGTTTGACTGTTCAAATTCCTAGCGCCGCGTAATGGAGTGAGCTCCCGTTACTTGTCCCAGCTTCTGCCAATCTAGCAGTTCGAAAGCATGTAAAAGTGCAAGTAGAAAAAATAGGAAACACCTTTGGTGGGAAGGTAACAGCATTCCATGCGCTTTCAGTGTTTAGTCATGCCGGCCATATGACCACGGAGACATCTTTGGACAGCACTGGCTCTTTGCCTTTGAAATGGAGATGAGCACCACCCTTTAGAGTCAGGAATGACTAGCACATATGTGCGAGGGGAACTTTTACCTTCTGACTTTTTTTCACAGTTACGACCTTAGCAGCATTCCCATGATTATGTGATCAAAATTCAGATGCTGGGCAGTTGGTTCATATTTATGATCTTTGCTGTGTCCCAAGATTATGTGATCACATTTTATAACCTTCTGACAAGCAAAGTCAATTGGGAAACCAGATTCACTTAACTGAGTTACTAACTAATCAACTATAGTGATTCATTTAACAACTGTGGGAAGAAAAGTCGTAATAATAGGGCAAAACTCACTTAAAATGTCTCAGTTAGCAACAGAATTTTTTTAGCTCCATTTAACATACTATAATATGGTTTTGAAAAGATAAAATAGAAGTATGTTGCAAGAGTTATTTAAATCAAGCCTCTCTTACTAATGGCTCCCTATCCTAGCACTCTGTTGCGCAGGAGCTCCTGGGGAGAAAAAGTGGTGAGAGTAGCAGTGACTTATGGGGAGAGATTTGTGACCTTCCCTGCCTTCCCCATTGACTTTGCTTAAGGAAAACTGTCAGGGAAGGTCACAAATGGTGATCACCTAGCTGCAGGACCCTGCAACCTTTTTAAGTTCAAGGCAGTTTCCAAGCCTCCAAATCACAATCATGTTACTAGAGAGATGCTTTGAGGATCTCAACTTTATGGATTGCTCATAAGTCCCCCTCATTCAGCACCATTGTAACTTGAACAGTCACTAAACAAATGGTGGTATCTGTCTAATTCTTTAAGCCAAACAAATCTTTATCTGGGATTGCATTGCAGATGAAACTGCTTTAAGGAATTGCAGGCAGGCATTTTTTTGAAGCATCTTTGAATCTGAACACTCTACAGCCCTTCTTTATATGAGGCACTAATTGGTGATCTTCACATCCCGTGTCCATTTTTTTTTAAAAAAAAATGAAGCTGGAGTAAGTAGAAAGAAAACATTAAGAAAAATCAGGAAAAAAAATCAAGTCTTAAATAGAGACTGAGAACACTGGGTTCATTTAGCTTGGAAAAACAAAATCCAAGGAGAGCAGGATCACACTTTAGAGATCCTGGAAGGGTGACATGCAGCAATCTTTTCTGTTGTCCCAGAATATATGAAATGGAATAATTTTCCGGAAGGGCCCAATAAAAGTTATAAACATTCTTATCAGTAAGAACAGGTGTAAACTGAACCAGTTTTCAATGAAAGGAGATGTATTTAAGGGGCCCTGGACAGTTAGTTCTTACAATGTTTTAATTTAGATTCTTAGGCTGAGCAAAATTTTTGAACTTGAAGCTCCCTTTCAAAATAATGGTTTTTTGATTGTTATTTAGTACCACAGGCATCAAAATAATAACATCCACCAGAATCCTGCTAACACCGTGCAAGAACTAACTATGTAGTATTGTGCTGTTAATCTGATATCAAAATAAATATTTTATCATGACCACTTTTTTTGTCTCTAGGAAAATTATATTCTATGTTGTTGAGTGTTCTGTTTTTCCAAAGTTGTATTTTTCTGCAGGACTTTATTATGCAGCAGACAATGCTAAGAGTAAAAGATCCTAAAAAATCACTGGATTTTTATACTAGAATTCTTGGGATGACGTAAGTAAAAACTATTACTTGTCCTCATTAGCATTTTAACCATTTTAAATCAAAAGAATCTTGGATGTAGTCCTCCACTAATGAAAGATTTTAAGCTGCTTTAAACTGCTCCAACCATTTGGAAGGCCTTTGAGAAAACTTGGCACAAAAGAGATGAACTAATAAAGAAACAAAAAGACCTTTTCTCTTTTCTTTGATGAAAACCTCAGCTCAATAAAATGACTCTTTGTTTTGTTTGTGGGTATAATGTTTTTGTCAATAATTTGAGTGAGAAACATGCTTAATTCAGCCTTTTCTCTAAGATTTGAAACCGAATGTTGTTCCTCCTCATCTCACATTTATTGCCAATAAATTGGAGCATTCTTGAATGGAAATCCCCTGCAAGGTTCTATTTGCTGCAGGTGATAAACAGAAGGTGCGCCTACAAATTTATTATAATATTAATTTAAAAGCATCTCTGAAATAACAAACCAAATGCTTTTGGCTACCATACTTGTTATGTGTAGTCTGAATTAAAACTGATTGACATATTTGGGAGAAGTATTGTAAAGTGCATTCATATCTCTGATCAGAAGCAATTTTGTTCAGTAATAAAAAGCAAACTATAGGCTAATTTATGTTGTTTCTCAGAAATGTTCCTCCAAATATTTTCTGAGTGAATACTGGGATTTTATATAAGCAAAAATGTTGCCTTCTCCTCAACATTGCCATAGTAAGGGTCCCTCTAGATTTGATCTATATAAGATAATAATATAACTTTTTGGTATGCTTTTCTTGTGATAAACATCAGGTTTATTTTTAATTGATTTTTTTCAATTTAAAAAATTGCCGACAGCAGTCCTAAAGCTGATCGCTAAAGGGCTTGGTACTGTGTTACAATGAGGAAATTTTTTTTGGGGGGGGGAGCTTTATTTTGTGAAAGATTTGATTCCCTTCAGTTTAAGCGATCTCTCTGAAAGCTTGTGCCAAATGAGTTTATTGATCTTTGAGGTGTGATAAATTTTGCTTTCTTGGTATATTTTTTACTTCAAGAAATCAGTACATTTACAGTTATGTAAAACAAATGATAGCAAATCATACGTTTAGGATTAAATAATTTGTATGTTTTTTCCCCCTCAGTTTACTACAAAAGTATGACTTTCCTTCTATGAAGTTCTCCCTCTACTTTTTGGCTTATGAAGACAAAAATGATATTCCAAAAGATAATAATGAGAGGATAGCATGGACTTTTTCTAGGAAGGCCACAGTAGAACTGACACAGTGAGTGTATGACTTATGACTGGTTGCTTAATGATCATTAAAAGACCCCATAACTAGTTATGGCCTGTTTTCAAAGTTTCTATGATGATAATCTACCCGTTCCCCATTATGTAATCGCATTTTGAATGCTGGGCAATCAATTCATCTTTGCAATTACATGACTGAATTTGCAATGTTTTTCTAGTTCCCAGTGTTTATTTCCAGTTCTGACAAAAAACACCCATTGGGGAAAATTGGTTTTCTTAATATCCGTGATGGCTGGGGATGGTTGCTGTCCAGTGTGAGAGGGTGTACAAGCAGCTACTGTGGTGTCAGCTTGGGGCAGCAGAGTGCAGAAAAGCCAAAAGGATGGAGATAGTTAGGGGGAATTGAAGCATCCCTACAATTGTAAATGGAAGTGGGACGCCAACCATTTGAATTTTGATCATGTGACTGCAGAGGCACTACAACAATTGTTATTTCAGGGCTGGATATAAGTACTCAGTGCCATTGTAACTCAAATAGTCACTAAATGAATGGTTGTTAAGCAAGTTCTACCTGTCGTTTTACAAGTTTGGGTACCAGACTCACTGTGCAATAAAGAAGCAGATTCCTCCCCAATGAATTACTTCCAATCTTGTATCAGAGCAAATAAAACCTTGTTCTGTATAAGCTTATAGGTTTATTTTGTTTTGGATGCAGCTCATTTTTGATGTGGATTCTTTTATTATATAGTAGCTTTAATTTATCTAAAGCAATAATCCCAATATAAATAGTTGTAATTTGCTAATGGTTTAAATTTATATATTTACTGTTCTCTATACTTAGGTTAGGCTTCTCTTTAGTTTTTTAAGCATAAATGTTTTTCAAAAAGTTTAGCTTGCCTCTAATTTGTGCTGGAATTGCTTAATCAATATATATTTATCCTCCACTTATTCCATTTCTCCCCTTTCTTTCTTTCAGCAACTGGGGCACTGAAAATGATGAGAATCAGGCTTACCACAATGGCAATTCAGACCCCAGAGGATTTGGTATGTTTTGAAAAAAAGCCAAAATGTATTATGTGTGTGTCTTTTAGAAAAAAAATATTAACCTTTAAAAAAAAAGGGGGGGGGAACTATTCCAGCTTCATATTTTTAAAAATCTTTTCATGGAGGAAACCTTTCTCCATGAAATAAAATGATGACATTGGCTCTAGGATCAGCTCTCCCCAATTTAATGCATCTGGTTGTATTCAGTTTCCACAATCTGATGGCAGTATAAATTTCCTTCTAGGTTGGGCTTCATTTGTCAGAGAAACCATATTTACAATTACTATGTAATTCTACTGAAGGAACTTCAGGCAAAACCAACATTATACCTGATTATCATATTCATTACACCTGGATTGTATTTATTGTCATTATTTGCATACTGCCACATCTGTAGGTAATTCACAAAACAAAATTACGAAGCAGCAAAATCATAAAAGTGCATATCACGGTGAAAAAAATATTGAAAGCAAATTACTAAATAAATGGTAGACATACCACAACTCTGAAGGCTTGTCAAAACAGCTATGTTTTAATGGCTTTTCCGAAGGCAACTAATGTAAAAAAATAACTGGATTTTGGAAAGCAGGTGAGAGTAAAGATCAAGAATAAACCCTTTATATGGTCAAGTCAGAGTCAGAGTCTGCAGTTTAGGTGTTACACAAGCAGCATGTTGGTTTCAGCATTCTGCATATACTGAGGTGTCTTCAAGGGCAGACAAAGGAACAGTGTACTACAATTTATTTCAACAATTTATTTTGAAGCAGCTCCTTTAAAAAAAATTGACTTGTGAGGTGACCAGAGTCAGAGATGGGTGACTATATAAATTGGAATAACTGAATAAAAACCAAACCAGAAGAAAGGAGACAGGTATAAATTTTGGTAAAGTAGCACTTTTATTAAGAAGATAGTGTTACGTGATGATAGAGTTGGCTCTCCTGGGTCTAATTCTGACCAATTGGGAGATTGATGGAATGAATGAGTCAGGCACCTTGAGGCCAAGTGACTTATGTTGTTCTGAAATTAACCAAAATGAAGGTGAAAAATTAGCCATATGTACTCAGCTTCAAGAATTGAATATACTAAGGAGAAAGATGGGCAGCATGCTATAGCTTGAAATCTTAAAAAGACAAACAACGATGTGGGTCAAGATACTGTCAACAAGATACTGCAAGCATAGATCCAAGCAATTCCCGTGGTAAAAACCGAATAAGCGTTAAGTGTGCTGCATGGTTTAGTAACAGAGTGATAAGGAGCTTGGAAACCAAGTCTTAGAAAGAATGGTTAAGCTTTTTGACTATATTTTGCTTACAAAAGGGAAGACTAAGGAAAGGCATGATCACCTTCAAATATTTACAGAAAAAGCCTGCTGTGTACAAGCATAGAGAGAACTTATTCTTTTATTTGAAATTAAGGACAGGAGAAAGAGTAATGACTTTTAAAATGAATAAGGTTGAATATTTGTTTACAACAATAGTGGATGTTGCCCAAACATTTGTTAGAGACAATTTTAGTGTATGTCTAAACTGGTACTGGTCCATGACCTGTTAGGAACCGGACTGCAGAGCTGGAGGTGAGAGATGGGCGAGTGAGCAAAGTTTCACATGTATTTGCAGCTGGTCCCCAGTGCTAGGTTCATCACCTCAGCCCCACCTCAGATCTCATTAGATTCACATAGTGCAAAGTGCATAGTGCACATGTGAGGGATCTAGATTGCATGCTTATCCCATTCCCCCAGTCCATGGAAAAATTGTCTTCCATGAAACTGTTCCCTGATACTGAAAAAGTTGGGGACTGCTGGTTTAGCATATTGCAGAAACTAGGGATTGGAGTTGATGTAAAATCCACAATGATACTCTGGTTCATTCAGTAAAGTTGAATCTTCTTGATAATCTATAAATTTATTGGACTATAATTCCCATAATCCTGTCATTGAGTTTCAGAACTGGATGGAAATAATGTACCAATGCATCTGGATCACATCAGATTGTGGGTGTTTTCTTTTAAATACAATTGAATACAATTAATATATTTCTTCTGTATGTATTATGGAATAATGGCTATATTTCCTGTTTTTCAAAAAAATGGATGATTTATGTCAAAGCTTTATGAACAAAGGCATTATTCATGTATTGCCAAATATAGCACTGTTTTTGATTATTCTGCTGTTCATTAGGTCACATTGGAATTGCTGTTCCTGATGTAAATAAAGCTTGTAAAAGATTTGAAGAACTGGGGGTAAAATTTGTGAAAAAACCAGATGATGGTGAGTGTGCTGTGAACCAATAATTGCCTTTTTCCTTGTATGTAGTATTGAGATTAATTGGTAAATACATCAATCATGTCAAATTATATATACACGTGTGTAGGAGAGCATGATGTGTATCCCCAACCTATTTGTCTATCTCCAGTTTGCTTTTAGCAAATAAATGATAAAAATCATGCTGGTGGAAAAAAATTCTTGGCAAAGATTTGATATTAATCTGGGAAAGTTGTAAAGTAGGATCCAATCTGGGTCCGTCACCGGGACCAGAGGTTTTGTCTTCTGAGCTTTCAGACTGTTGTTCAGGGAACTTCTGGTGACTGACCCAGACTGGATCCTACAGTATTATCCTGGGACACATACCTTGTAAAGGCTTAAAATGATACCTACACTGGAATTTATTAAAACTATATATTCCTTTTTTATAGGTAAAATGAAAGGCCTGGCTTTTATTCAGGATCCTGATGGCTACTGGATTGAAATCCTGAACCCTAATCATATGGTGACTTTAATCTAGATTAGAAATAACAACAATGCACTGCTAGTTACAAGAAACCATGTAACTTCTTTAAGGGAAACCAATTGATGTAACCAGAAAGAGTAGCTGATCCTGTATTCTGTTTCTCCTCTCCCTACTTAATTTATGAATTTGGTTGTGAACTTGAACACTTAGTGTAATACAACAGAAGAATCATACAGATTGGAGGTTAGGGAGTGAGCAGCAGTGTACTAATGGTCTCAGATTCCTTTCTCTTTTCCTTTTGTGTGCAAGAAGAGATGGGAAGCTCAATTTTGGCTCTTGCATGCAATTTCCTATTCAATCTGAAGACAGAATATTCTAATATTTTTCTTTTGGGGCATGTAAACCTGTGGTTTACTATGGGCCATTCTAAAAACCAATGTTGTTAAGATCTTTATCAAGGTTTGAGTTTCCAAATCTACGATAGAAAAAGCAGAGCTTTCAGCTTTTTGTTTTTTTAGAAATGTACTTGTTTCTACTAAGCAGGGATATCTTGGAGTAGAACAAACCTTCATAACTGATTTTTTTAAAATGGTGAACCACAATTAGTACAAATCATGTTTAAGTGAAATAGTGCCAACTTTTAAAAAAATATTATTTTGTCGTAGTGCCTGAATGCAGTCAAACGTTCTGAAATTTTTCTTCTGGAAAACTGTTCACCATAGAACCCTTTTTATGGTTGGTGAATTCTTGCTCCTAACTCCTGTTCAGTAAATAGTGGTTGCTGGATCATTTTGAAGTGCTGACAAAAGATCAAAATGGCAATTTAAGACTGTTTTTTTCTGGAAGACGATGAAAAATATTAAATACTTGCATACTAAATTATGAAGTTGTATTCTTTTTTTTATTCTCTTGCTGAAGCTGACTCTTCAACTTTGTGGAATCTTGTTTATGCTTCTTCATATTTGGCACTAGGAAAAATAATTTCAGGATCTATTGGTTGTTTGCAAAACAAAAACTAGGAAGTTAGTAAAACAGTATTGGTTTTGGAGACTACATTGAGAGCCAGTTCAATGTACGGATCTCTTACCAACCACTTGTTCAGCAATTGTTTGAAGTTACAAAGGTGCTTAAAAATAATTTTACAGTCAAGTTACCACCATTTAATACCTACACAGCAATCCTTAGTCAAGTGATTATGGTTACACTCAGGCCATGTTGTCCTATACCTGTCCTGTTTTTTTCTCTCCCTCCCCCGACTGCAGAGTGGAGAGATTGGAGAGGAAGGGATTTGTAAGAGAAAAAGCTGTTTACTTTTCTACACATTGAAACTAATGCAATCATACAAGCAAGTTGGATTTGAAAGCCACAGGCACATTACATGGATAGCTTACAGTACTCTTGTGAATTTTTTCCTCCAATATTTCTGCTCTGTGAGGACAGGGAAAACAAACAGTTTCTATAGGCAATCTCTTCTTTGCCTGATTCTTTCCCATTGCCAATGCACAAACACATTGCTTTTGATGTGCAGAAGTACATAGTACTCTATTGAAATCCCTTCCTTATCACTCTCTGTTATGTATGTAGCGTCAGGAAAAGGAGAACCAGCCTACAGAAATTACTTGGTCTGCCTCCCCACAAAGTGGAGCGATTGGAGAGGAAGAGATTTCAAGACAGTATTGTAAGATGTTTGCCTACCGTGTCAGCAGTTCCCAGCTATGAGCTGTTAGCACAATGGTATTGCTTTTTATTTGTACAAGGCTTCCAAAAGATGAAAATCATTAGGAGGCAGACAGAAAACAAAAGGTATGAAATTTACTAGTCTTGTCTCTTTATAGCTAGAAAGCACCGTTGTGGTTGCATGGTTTCCCATTTATCATTTGCTTTGTTCAGCAGTGGAGTTGCTGGTTCCAGTTAAGTGTCATTAAGTGAGGATTACTTGTAATGGTTTTATTTATATGATTTCTATAGCTGCCCATCTCAATAAGTGACTTTGGGCAGTATAAATCATAAAACATAAAAACAACTAAAACACTACGAAATAAATATATAATGTTAAGGCATCAGGCTACAAACTGGGAGTGTGAGTTCTAAAAACTTGCTCAATTACCCTGGGCCAGTTACTTTCTCTAGTCATGGGAAGCAGAAAATGATAAATCATTTCTGAAAGCCTGCCAAGAAAATTGAGGGTCTTTCCAGGCAGTTGTTAGGGGATCAGCACTGATCTTTATATTTCTTCAATAATCACAAAATACAAAGATCTGCAAATAGAAGTACAATAACTGGCAAAAAAGCAAAGATAGTATCAATAGCAATAGGTGCCTTGGTTGCAATCCCAAAACACCCATTGAACTCTATTGGCACTGACAAAATCATTGTTGGTCATTTGCAAAAAGCACCTTTACACAGCACATTTTTTTATCCTGCAACAGTACCTTTAATACCATCAAAGATCTGCCTATCTCAGATCCTTGGGAAGCCCTTGATAGGTAAATAAAAATGCCAAATCCAGTCTAATCTAACTGACTGATAATCTGGCAGACTGCCATCAACCATAATTGGAGACTACAGAAGAAAAAAGGTTAGTAATAGGAGTATCTCTTGTACATGCAAGTGTGATTTTCATCGTATAAACTGGTTTCTGCATTCTGAACTCTATATCAATGAAGGAACAAAAGCTCCATTTTCACTGCATTATGGCATTAAAAGGGCAACGTGATTGGAGACTGCCTAACATTCATTTTCAAGGATTATTTTTTTAACGTCACCATTCCAATTTGCTCAATGCATAGGATATTACAAGGAGAAAAGTTTAGTATTGGTTGATCCTGTCTACTTTTTATTTGGGCAGGGAAATTCCAAACTATAGATGGAAGGAAGGATCTAGAAGGCTTCTGATCAGGGGGAAAAAAAAGACTTCACTAACTCCGAACTAAATCTGGACCTTTAACACCGTACCTATGTATACATCTTAAGCCCAGTGTGACCCTCACTATATGTTGTGAAAGAAACTCCTTTGAGGGTTGTCTCCAAAAAAACGAAAGCGCAACTGATCTTAGCAGCAATGGGCTACTCCCGAAAACAAGTCCCGAATCGATAGCATAAGCTACAGCTTAGTTTAACAAAAATAATAATGAAATATTGAAATAAATCTCCGTTTCTTTTTTCTTGATTTTCGTCGCAGTTCAAACAGGAAGATTGTGTCTTGACCGCCCACGGTGTCGCCCTGGCTTGAATTTCAGCTTTGCGATTTCTCCATTGATTTTAAGGAGCAAATATTTCCAAAAGGGGATAGGTTAAGCACGGTGTGGCTCCCCTCGCCCCGCCTCATTTTTTTTCCCTCTGGAAATTACAGGACCGGCGCCAAAAAGGAACAATTCTTCGCCCCATCACCCGCCTCTACAAAATGTAATCTTGCAAAGTAATAGCCCCGCTTTCGTTACCGTCGCGATGACGTCGGCGCGCCGAGTGCTCGCGCTGGCGTTGCTAGGGTGACGTCAGTGTTCGCGGCGACGCCTGAACGCCACGGCCGGCGGAGGAGGAGGGAGGGGTGTCTTGCTCCAGCGCTCCAGCCGGTAAGTCTGGTGGCGAAAGGGCTGGGGGGGGGGCGGGGGGAGTTTCCTCGATGCCCCCCCCCCACGCGCTCGCTCATAAGGCAGCGCAGGCGGCAAGCAGCCATGGCCGTTAACCTCGGTTCGGCGTTCCCTGCCGGGCAACCCCGCGGCCCTGAGCATTTCTTAGCCACTCGGGGCGAGGTTATTTCATGGCAGGCAAAGGGCGTCCGATGGGTATCGCGAAGGAGTAGTCGCGAGCTTTTTCATTTTTGTCTTCCCCTCCCCTCCCTTCAAGGGCTCCGCCTCGCGATGTGCAAGCAGGTTTCGCGCCCGGTTTCCCTGGGTGTTGTAAAGTGACGATGGGGCTTCGTTCATCCCACAATGAAAGCGTACGGTCTGGAATTGAGGTTTTGATAGAACGGGGGCGTTGTGTGCAATCGACGCCTTTTACGTCCCTGGGCCTTTTAAAGCCTATGCTTTGGAATGTAAACTCCCGTGTTTTTTTAGTTATTACTGGCTTTGCGTGCAGCTCTTGGTAAAATAAAATAAAAGCTAAACTACAACATAAGGCCCTATGTTTAATTAAATTTACCAGAACATAATTGCATCCCCTCCCCCAAAACAACTATCCTAAATAAAGTAGTTAATGACAGTTCAGTGTTGTTGAAATTACATTTCCCTTGTCCCCAAAATTTGTGATCACTTACGAAAGGTAACGATTAGATTCATAGACTGCAACTCTCATCCATCTCATTTAACTCAGTTGGGTTTCTAACTAAGTACCTACTCTATAGAAATTCATTGTTAATGCAGTTTGTGTTGTACAGGGTACATGTAAAGCTAGTCTTTATCTTTTATGTTCTTTTTTTAAAAAATGCTGAAGTTTGTACCAATTGTACCCATAACAGATTGTTGTAATGATTAAATTCAGATCTGCCTTTAAATACTCACCCAACTATGATGCTCGCTGGTATAAGCATGTGGTACAAAATGCAGTGATGAAAAAGTGACAACATGTATTTTAATGCAAGCTCAAGCCTTTCAGATTTGTTACCCAATGTTTGATGTAACTGAGTTTGCATTGTGATATTACAGGGTAACTCATAGTCAACCAAAGAGTCAAAAGTATGGGGTATTTAAAAGGGAAGCTCTTTTGATAGAAGGTTTTGAACAGTTTCCTCTACTTTCTGCTTTTCAATCAGCATAATCTATCTCATAGGGTTATGAGAAAAGATTACAGGGGAACCTCATGTAGTATCTTGACTTCCCACATGAGAGTAGGAAATTTGCTAAAGCAGGTTTTTTCCCATACAAATTATCTGTCATCTATTATCTGTGGTCAGAGATTCTAGCTTTAGAATGTAAATTTGTGTGATATATACATTGCCGTTTACTGTAACACTCAGTAAGGCATGGAGATATACCATACTGTGTTTATTAATTTGTGCTAAGCTTTTATGCTCTTTTCAGAATCATTCTTGTGGTTCCCTGCTATAGGTAGTAAAAGATAACATACATGAAATAAGTAAAATAAAAATAAAGAAGACATGTTACCTGGGGAATTCTGGAGTTCACATCAACATATCTTAAGGTTATTGAGGTTTCAAAACACAGTTGCCAACAGGTACTGCGTAATGGTCCCACATAATTCAGAGCATCTTTTCCCCTTTGGATCTCACTTCCCCCATCCTAAAACATTATATTCTGTTATATTTGCGTATGTCATTTTTGTAAAACAGGTTGGGATTAAAGTTATTTTTATACTTATCGTTAGGCTGAAAATAATTATTAGGATATGGTAATCCAATGAGAGATGAAGGACTTGGTTTTGCTGACCCATCTGAGGTAGCAAAAATGTCTCGGATCGGCCCTTTCTGTCTGTATATCTGTTTTTCGCCCTGACAATATACTTGAGACAATGAGTAGTCTCTTTACATCTCTTTCAAGAATTGATTATTATGTATAGACAGATATCTGTCTATGTTTGTGAAAATTTGTTTGCTAAACCTATGGCCCAAATATGAAATGTGTTTTGCACTAACTACAAGATGAAGCAAATATTTTTATAATTTTATTTTCTCTACGTATTTATTATCTCTGTAGCTGTTCCTTCTGGAGCGCTTAAACCAGAAGGCAGCATTCCTGAAGCCATCCTATTTTAGTCTTAAAGAAAATCTCTATGTGCAAATTTCAGAGAAACAGTTGGTTTCAGTTTCATGATTGAGGGAGATTTTGAATTCAAGGCTCTGATCTAGAATTAATCATATTGTTCACTTTCAGTTCAGAACTACTGTGTCACTGGTTTTTGGTTTGCTTAAAAATTGTTTGCCTTATTTAAGAAGATGCCTTGAGAACTGGGTAGATGAATATTAACACTGTATGTAAAATTATGGTTTTAATAAGTTATTATTTATTTTCCAAATTTACAGCCAATTGCCTACATTTGGGGGGGGGGACTCTGCAAGATAAAATGCAGAAGAAAATATATACTACAAAAGTACACAAAAGATCCACGTTGGAAATTCATTGAAAGGCTTCTCCAAAGGACTGGCACAGCTATTAAAAAGTAATGCCACTAACAGTTTCTCCAAAGTAGATTGAATTGGTTGGACCAATTCTGATGGGAGAATGCAGTCTTGCAGCTAATCAGGCACCAAGTCATGGAGGTTATATCAGCACTTTAAGTTGTACCTGGAGGATCTATTAGTAATCAGTGTAAGACTCATAGCATTTATATAATATGCTTCCAAAGGCAAACACCAGTCAGTATATCAGACAGTACAATTTGAATTAACTTCAGAGACTATGAGATCTTCAAAGTCAGCCCCATGTATACCACATTGCAGTAATCTAAGGGAAGTCAATGTAGCAAAGTCCTCCTGCCCAGGTAGGTCCACAATGGTGCACCAGCCAAAGCTAGGAAAGTGCCCTCTTAGCAGTGGCTTTTATCTGCTTTTCTAGTAGAACCCCGGAAAGGATCTTTCAGGGCAGCTTGGCAATCAGTACAGCAATAGGCTATCTAGCTTTCCATATGGCCCAAGAACTCACAGCCTGCCCACTGCAGGAGCAGCGCCTGCACTGACTGATAAGTGTCCCAATAAATCAGTGTGATTACCCCCTCCGATGTCACTGGCCTCAAGGCTTGATGCAGGAACTTAGACTCAGTTGAACAGACTTCATTTTCACCTTCACTCAGCCAAATCTCAATAACATCAGGCCTGTCTGTTCACATACCAACAAACCATGAATTGGTATGTTCTTACACTAGATGGATCAGGCATTTAGTAGCAGCACCCTAAGTCAGATTCACTAACCATCTGGGAGGACAGACTACCTGGTGTCCCTTGCTATATCTCCTATGGCTGTGACTCTTGCATATGAGGTAATTGCATCATAGAGAATCCCTGTAAGCTTGCCCTGAACACTTTGTAGCTTTCCAGGTTTTACACAGTAAAAGTTTCAGCTCCTAAAAAAAAAAGGTTGCGATCCACTGTTGACAGGCCATTTTCCTGGGAAATCTCTGATTGGCTCATAGAGAAAAGTTAATTAATTGTTGATTTTAGGAAAACAAAAAAAATCTTTTCCATCTCCACTGTACAAAAATGGCAGCCAATAACTTTTGTTGGAGAAGTCTTCGTCTTAGAGTGGAGTGATTCCCATTGATATTAATAAAAGCAGTTTGCTTTTATCTTTTTATTTAAGATATGGTTTAGGTTTAGGTTTATTGGACTTATATGCTGCCCTTCTCCCAAAGGACTCAGGGCGGCGTACAACATAACACATATTACAAAAGTTAAAAGAAAGATTAAATAGAATATACAAAAAACTCAAAAGACATTTACAATGAGATTTAGAAATTAAATTAAAATTAACAATTAAAATTAATAATTTATTTTATTCAGGCCAGGCCGGCTTGCTGGAAAAGCCAAATTTTTAGGGTGCGCTGGAAAGACCGGAGGTTGGGAATTATGCGAAGCTCCGGGGGCAGCTCATTCCAAAGGGAAGGCGCTCCCACAGAGAAGGCTCTCCCCCTGGGGGTCACCAGCCGACACTGCCTGGCTGACGGCACCCTGAGGAGGCCAACTGTGGGATCGTACTGGATGGTGGGAGGCTACTGGTGGCGGTAGGTGGTCTCGCAAGTACCCTGGGCCTAAGCCATGGAACACTTTAAGGATCATAATTAACATCTTGAATCGCACCCGGAAAACAACTGGCAACCAGTGCAGATACCCCCATGACAACCCGCGCGGGTGCTCTTCAAGGGCAGCCCCATGTAGAGAGCATTACAGTAGTCCAGGCGAGAAAGGACAAGAGCGTGAGTGACTGTGCACAGGGCATCCCGATCCAGGAAGGTGCGCAACTGGCATACCAGGCGAACCTGGTAAAAGGCTCCCCTGGTCATGGCCGTCAGGTGTTCTTCTAAACTAAGCCGCGTATTCAGGAGGACAACCAAATTGCGGGCCCTCTCTGAGTGGGCTAAAAGTTCTTCCCCTATCATCAAAGATGGTACAATGTGCACAAATCGGGATGACGGGAACCACAGCCACTCAGTCTTGGAGGGATTGAAGCTGAGCCTGTTCATTCCCATCCAGATCCATACAGCCTCCAGGCATCAGAACATCACGTTGAGGGCATCGTTTGGGTGGCTTGGGGTAGAGATGAAAAGTTGGGTATCATCAGCGTATTGATGATACCGTACCCAAAAACCATGGATGATCTCGCCCAGCGGTTTCATGTATATGTTGAACAGGAGGGGTGAGAGAACCGACCCCTGGGGCACCCCACAAGTGAGGCACCTCGGGGTCGATCTCTGCCCTCCAGTCAACACGAACTGCGATCAATCCGACAGGTAGGAGGAGAATCACCGCAAAATGGTGCCCCCCACTCCCAACCCCCCGAGTCGTCGCAGTAGGATAACATTGTCGATGGTATCGAAAGCCGCCAAGAGATCTAATAGGATCAGGCAGAAGAACAACCCCTGTCCCGGGCCTGCCAGAGATCATCAACCAGCACGACCAATGCCGTCTCCATGCTGTACCCGGGCCTGAAACCCGACTGAAACAGATCCAGATAGGCAGCTTCGTCCAGGTACTGGGGAAGCTGACGTGCTACCACACTCTCAACAACCTTCGCTATGAAGCGAAGGTTGGAGACTGGACGATAGTTGGCTAAAGAGGCTGAACTACTTTTCAGAAGACAACATTTCACTCTACTTTGGTTTAACCGACCTTCATATTTCTCATGAACATATTGTTCTATAGTTGTATTCTTATGTAGATAAAAAACGCTTATTGAAAATACGAATTGTTTATAAATGCACACAAAGCCTTATTTTTTCCCCAAAAATAGGAGTTGGGTGGGGGGAAGTAACTTCAAGCTACATGCTGTATGATGACATGACTGGAAAAAAGGGCAAAAGTATGTTTGGGAAATGTAATGTAATGTACATAGTCCTTGAGTTATGATATTCATTTAACAACGGATCAAGATTATGACAGTGCTAAAAAAGTGACTTACAATCTGTCCTAGAAGTTATGACCATCATACCAGACCATGATCATTTGATTGTGATTTAGGCATTTGGCAGCTGGTTTGCATTTACAACAGTTGCAATAGCTGCAGACACATGAACATGATTTGCTGCTTTTCCAACTGGCTTCTGACAAGCAAAATCAGTAGAGAAACACAGATTCACTAATGGCCATGCTTTTCATGACTATGGTAAAAAATAGTTGTAAAATTGGGTTTGATTACCTGATGAATCACTTAAGATCACATTGCATAATGACCAGAATTCCTGTCCCAATTGTTATCTTAAATCAAGGGCTGCCTACATTCCTTTCAAAGGTTTGTTAGAATATAAATAGTTGAAATTTCACTTTCTGTGAATGCTCTATCTTCTGAGATTGGATTCAACTAGAGCTTTACAGGAAGTGAATAGTTAATTTTGCCTTGATTAAACTTATTTCTTGGGAAAATATTCTAATATTAATAATTAAAAATCACTCTTATCTCTATTTCAGATAATTAATTAGACTCTGGGGAGAAGTGTTCATAAATATTCATATTCTAGCTCATTATGCATGAAAGGTTATGTTACAACTTTCAGTATTTGATTTGAGCACTCCTATATAGGGCCTAACTGATTTGCTGTGGTTACAGAATCAGTTTTAACTTGTAGAGAATATACAATTGAGCAAGCACTATAACATAATTATTTGGTTTATTTTAATTTTTAGAAGGGCCTCTTTATATGGTTTATATATCAACATAACAGTTGTAGCAATGATTTGATGAACATATTGCTGCATTTTGTTTATGTCTGTTATGTATGAAATTATATTGAAAAATGATTGAAGTATTTGTTTTCCCAGGACTTTGGATAGGGCAATTAAGTTTAGTTTTTTTTTACTGCTACTATGTTAATGAGTTTTGGCTTTTTCTAGATAAGTTTCTTCTTTCTTAATTGTAAGTCTCTCTGAGTCACTAAGAAATAGGGCAGCCTCAAAATTAAATTAATTAATTAAATAATAGCCTGCTATTTTACATGCATATATTTTCTACATGCATATATTTTCTCGATTTCTTTTCTTACAAGAATATTGTGAAATAGGTTGAGTTGTAAGAAAATGACTGGTCTAAGATCACCCAGTTAGCTTCCTTGACAAGTTCGTGGACTTAGTTCTGGGTCCTAGTCCAGTACCTTTACATTTATGTTATGCTCAATTTAACATTTGTAATGGTTTTCTTCAATATTCTTATGCTGTATTTTTTAGGTGTAGCATAAGCATTTCTTGTACAACATGAGCAACAGTCATCCACTCCGACCTTACACAGCAGTAGGTGAAATAGACCACGTTCACATTCTGTCCGATCATGTTGGTGTTCTGATGAATGGGGAGGAATACAGTGATGTTACCTTTATAGTGGAAAAGAAACGTTTTCCTGCACACCGAGTGATTTTGGCTGCGAGGTGTCAGTATTTCAGGTGAAGTATAGTGTCCTATCAGATATACTTTGAATTTCTGGGTAAGCAAGGTGAAATAAAAAGCCATTAAGAAATAACCTGATACTATCTGTCCAACAATGCCTATTTTTAAACGTAAAAAATAACGGTACATTGCTCTGTTATATTTGACTTTCATTACATTCGTATCTCAAACTAACAGGCTACATTTAATGAGGATTGAAATTCAAAATTCTTTCTAGCAAAAATGGCTTTAACAAAACAGGAATTAATGCTGTGAAGCAGATTACGAAATTTCCTATGTTACCTATTTGTTACAACTCTTTGAAATGCAAGAATTTGTCTGAAACGGTATAGGGTTTCCTCCCTAGGCAGGGGGTTGGACTAGAAGACCTCCAAGGTCCCTTCCAACTCTACTATTGTATTGTATTGTATTGAATTCCATAAAATTAGTTTCTGGTTGAGATCTGGTATTAAAAACTGAAGAGGAAGGCAGTTTGGTATTAATGTTCCTTTTCCCTTTAATTCTGTTATTTTTCTTATTATTTAGAGTATTGTTTTCTTTTTAAGTATATAGTTTATTATGGATCAATTTATTTTTTCTTGCAGCTTGTATAACTTTCTATAATACCTACTATGTTGACTACTATGTAATATGTTTGAAGAAAATATAATAGTAATGATTTCAGAATTTGTAAAAATGACTCCCAAATCAATCCCCAAATCTAGAGCAAATGGATTATTTGTGATGGGTAATTTAATCCATTTCCAAGGAATTTAATTTCCCTCAACCTCCCAGAATACTCCATATTTTATTTGGGAAACTCCTCCAAACCTTTGAATAACTATTCCTCAAAGGCTATAGACCTTCAGAGGAAGGAGGGAACAGAGAAGACAAATACTGAGACGTTCCTTTCACTAGTATAGTGTTCGGTATTTCTGTGTCTCTTGTTTTTAATGCAAAACCTGCTGCATGTAGTCTCTGTATGTTAAAGAAATATATAGTTGTGTCCAGGAATCAATTGCAAATGTTTTTAACTGCTTGATGCAAGCTGTCATTAGTTTCAATATTTGTCTTAAGAACTAAGTGTGATGATTTTACAGTGATAAAAATATCACTTGGGGTGGAAATTTTGGAATTTGTGTTATTTCATTCTTTTTGTTTTAGAGCTTGCATGATTTTATCAAATGCAAATTTTCCTTACTTTTCCTTTTTCTCTGCATTTGAACAGAGCGTTGTTATACGGTGGAATGCGTGAATCTCAGCCTGAAGCAGAAATTCCTCTCCATGATACCACCGCAGAAGCCTTTACAATGTTATTGAAATATATTTATACAGGTCGTGCCACATTAAGAGATGAGAAAGAAGAAGTCTTATTAGATTTTTTGAGTTTAGCACATAAATATGGGTTTCCAGAACTGGAGGATTCCACCTCTGAATACCTTTGCACCATTCTTAACATTCAAAATGTTTGCATGACCTATGACGTTGCTAATCTCTACTCACTACCTAAATTGACATGTATGTGCTTCATATTTATGGACAGAAATGCTCAAGAGGTACTCTCCAGTGAAGGCTTTCTGTCTCTTTCTAAGGTATGTCAACTATTTAGGTTTTTTTTAAAGTTACTTTTTTAATACATATTTGGAAATATTGTTGAAATGGTTGAAATAGAATTGAAAACTATTATCCAGATGTTTATCATTTAGTGGACCAGATGGTATTCAACAATGATTGTGCTTTCCTTTCCTGCATAAACCCTTTCAATAATCCATCATTCCAGGAATGTGCTCTACCTGAATAATCATTGTTCCATTTTTCAATCACAATTATTCCTCAGTGCTTAATCTTTCCTTCTCTGAAATGTGTTGAAATTAGGAAGATGCTTCTTGAAAAGGCTTATGTTCAGGAGGTTAATGTTTCTGCACTTGGATGCAATTCTGCAATAGTTAATTAAAAGTATCAATATGTAATTAGAATCTTCCCCAATCCAGGAGGATTCTGGGTAGAGTAAAACAAAAACAATAATAGAAACAAAACAAAAAAGAACCCACATTGTAATAAAAAGCATCTTCACAAAACAAAAATAGGTTTCAGTAATGGACCAGGTGAACAGTTTTGTTCCAAGTTAATTTGATTTATTAATTTTATTAATAGGATTGTATTGAACTACATGATATATATCATAGAAATGAATAATTCCTCTAGCTTCAGATACCTGAATTGTTAGTAAGGAACTGCTACTAATATTGCTTTTATGTAGGAAGGGTAAAGTTTTTATGCGGATATGTGGGATCTTGGTATTATAAGCAAATGTTTATTGCCAACAGAATTTATTAGCTCACAATGAAGAGCTTGTACTGTAGAATTCAGATAGTATAGTTTTACTTGGAGCTGACTGAGCAATCTTATATTACTGCCATTTCTTTTTTATTTTTTAGCCAGCACTTCTCAGTATTGTACTGAGGGATTCATTTGCAGCTCCTGAGAAGGACATTTTTCAAGCATTGATGAACTGGTGTAAACACAATCCTAAGGAAAGTCATGCTGAAATCATGAAGGCAGTGCGCTTGCCATTGATGAGTTTGACAGAGCTTTTAAATGTTGTAAGACCTTCGGGATTGCTATCTCCTGATGCTATTTTGGATGCCATTAAAGTTCGATCTGAAAGCCGGGACATGGATCTCAACTATAGGGGCATGTTAAGTAAGTATTTTGATACTTACAAAGGAAGGTTTTATACTTTCCTTTTTATTACTTTTAATTTATTTTTTTAAAATAAAAATATTTTAATTAAAAATGTTGTTAGCCAACTCTTGCTGCTAAACAACTTTTAACTAGCAGAAATATTTTGCCGTTGATAACTGATTGTATATCCTAATTATATTACCTGATCCTAATTCATCTAATCCTCAGTAAACGAGTGAAATAGCAAAACCTTTTTCTTTGTGTTTTGGTATTTAAAGGTTGAGTCAGTGAAAAATTATTCTTGTAATTAATCCTATTCTTAAGGGTTGGGAGTGCTTCTGCTTTGCGTATATGTCACAGGAATTAGGAGAATGTTTTGTGAACTAGGTTTGTTTTCTTTTTATGATATAACTTCAGGAAGTTGTCTTAAGGTCACAAGGAAATGGGTGTGGAGGGAAATATTAGTTCTTTGACTGATATTTATGGAGTTTTGAGATATAGCGATCATTTTTCTGAATGAATGGAATTCATGTTGAATATTTCTTAATTCTAAATGTCATTAAATTAAATGCGGTAGCTCTAAATTTTTATGATTGGGTTTTTTTCTGTTTCCATACTCCATGTTCCTTTATTGGAATAGTATTTTTATAAAGAGGCTGTTTTTATTCACAAGGTAATTTCTAATTATCGATCAAATTTGATTGATTTCTTGGAAATTTGCATTATATAATTATTCAACATATTAAAGATTCTTAACATGATCAAAATTATTATTATTAAATGTATTTGCACCTATCTTACCATGGAGCTACTCTACAACAATAAAAAACCAAGGAAATAAAAAGAAAGTTTAAACAAAGTGAAAATAAAATAATAGAACAATAAAATAAACAATGAAAAAGTAAAAGACAATACATCAGTACGACTAGTAAAAAAGATGAGCAAGTGAGGAGCAGAGAGCAAGCAATAGAACAGGTTTATATACTGTTTTACAGTACTTTACAGCCCTCTCTAAGCAATTTATAGAGTCAGCATATTGCCCCCAACAGTCTCAGTTCTCATTTTATCAACCTTGGAAGGATGAGTCAACCTTGAGCTGCTTAGAATTGAACTCCTGGAGTGAGCAGTGAGTTAGCCTGCAATACTGCATTCTAACCACTGTGCCACTATGGCAAGGGAGAGAAGGTGGCATCTGCTGTCAATCTAGCAGGCACCTTCACAGTCAAATTCCTCCACTGTGTCCCCTAGGCCAACTTGCAGAGCCAAGTCTTAATCTTATTGCTTTCTTGATTAGTATCTTATTGTTTTCTTGATTAGCACTTATTGAACTTTTTTCATTGTTCTGACAAAAGTCACAGGGAAGAGGTAGAGTATCATATCAATCAATTGGAAATTTGCTAGAAAGAAAAATGTACTTTTCATTGCTGTTCTTTCCAGTTCCAGGTGAGAACATTGCTACTATGAAATATGGAGCCCAAGTGGTTAAAGGGGAATTGAAATCAGCCTTATTAGATGGAGACACACAGAACTATGATCTAGACCATGGATTTTCCCGACATCCTATCGATGATGACTGCCGTTCTGGTATTGAAATTAAATTGGGTCAGCCATCAATAATCAATCACATACGAATACTATTATGGGATCGAGATAGCAGGTATGTTCTAAGTCTTTTTGTTTTTCATTCTTGGCCTTAAAAAAATGATATGAGCTTGAGAACATGATATTAGCTTGAGAACTTGATCATTTTATTGTCTTCAGACTCTGAGAACTTCAGCTGACACTAAGAAATTCAACTGAAGAAAATTTATCTGAATGGGAGTGATCTCAAGTACATAAAATTATTAAAATGAAATAACATTGTAGAATAATGAAATATAAAGAAGTAAAAATAAATGGAAATATTCAGTTATTTTAAAAAATGATATTAATATTTTGTTACACAGGTTCTAGAAGTTGATTGAAACATTCTACTTTTAAGAGTAGAAAGAGTTTCTACTTTGATTATGTTGGTCTTTAACCATAATAAAGATTGGATTTGAGAGTCCTTTAAATGCCTAATTTCACTGCTGCTTTTATAGAAATACTGTTTTAAATATTTTTATTACTACCGTGTTTCCCCGAAAATACGACCTGTCCTGAAACTAAAGCCTTGCTACATATTTCGGGTGGGCAAAAATATTAGCCCTCCCCGAAAATAAGCTCCCTGGACAACCCCCCTTCTGGCCAGGTAGAGCACTGCTCGCCGACCTAGCGGTATCCCGAAGGCACCAAGCCATGGGAACGAGATGGGGGGCAAAGGCACTCGCATTGTTTGGTGCTTTCGGAGTACCGCTAGGTCGGTCAGCGGCGTTGTGCCCAGCTGAAGAGGGGGGGTTGCCGGGTGGCTACTCCCTTGCGACCGGGCTCCCGAAGAGCCAGGCACAGTCTCAGGGTCGAATGGCTGTGTTGCACTGTTGCAGCAGCAACACAGCAGCCATTAGGTGACCACGCTCGCGAGCAGCCGCCTGGCAACTCCCCTTTCCAGCCGGGTACAGCGCCGCTGACTGACCTAGCGGTACCCAGAAGGCACCAAGCAACCCGAGCGCTTGTTTGCAGCCCTCTGGCTCCCACGGCTTGGCGCCTTCGGAATGCCCCTAGGTGAGTGAATGGGGCTCTGCATGGCTGGAGAGGGGGGTTGCGCGAGCAACTTTTCCGCTTTCTGCTCGCGCGACTCGCAGGCTCACGATGCCCTTGGCTAACTCTACAGTACCTGCAGAGCCAGGGCATCTTCGCTGTTGGCGTTGCCCGTTGCTTGGGGGGGGGGGGTTTGGCTTTCAAAGCACAGAGGACAGATGCTGCTCTGGGAGTACGCTCTATGGTTGTGGGCTGCAGAGCGTACAACGATAGAGCCTACTCCCAGAGGAGCATCCGTACTCCGTTGTGGCTTCCAAAGCACGGAGGTAGGATACCGCTCTGGGAGTACGCTCTATCGTTGTACGCTACCATAGAGCGTACTTCCAGAGCGGCATCCGTCCTCCATGCTTTGAAAACTGAAAAAAAAAAAAAACAAGCGGCGGGCGGCGCCAGCAGCGGAGATGCCCTGGCTCTGCAGGTACTGTAGCTGCTCGTGCAACTCCCCTCTCCAGCCATGCAGAGCCCCATTCACTCACCTAGGGGCATTCCGAAGGTGCAGAGCGCGGGAGGCGGAGGGTGGTGAACAGGCGCTCGCGTTGCTTGGTGCCTTCCGGGTACCGCTAGGTTGATCAGCGGCACTGTGCCCAGCTGGAAAGGGGGGTTGCCAGGTGGCTGCTCGCGAGCGTGATCATCTCATTGCTGCTGCCTTGCTGCTGCGACAGCGCAACACAGCCATTCGACCCTGAGGCTGTGCCGGCTCTTCGGGAGCCCGGCCGCAAGGGAACAGCCTCCCAGCAACCCAAAAACAATAAGCCCTTCCCTTTAATAAGCTCAAGGCCATATTTCGTGGGTCAAAAAAAATATAAGACCCTGTCGTATTTTTGGAGAAACACGGTACTTTAATAATTCCCTATTTTGTTTTATGAACACCAGTTTGGTATAGTGGTTAAGGTAACACATTAAAAACAGGACGACTGTGAGTTCTAGTTCCAATTTAGGCACAAAGCCAGCTGGATGAGCTTTCTCTCTCAGCCCTAGGAAGAGACAGTGGTCAACCACTTCTGAAAAATATTGTGAAAAAACTTGCAGGGACTACTCAGGATAGTCACCACAAGTTAATACTGCCTTAAAAGGGTACCGAGTTTGGGAGGAGGGGAGGTGTTATACTTGTAGTTTTGTGTGTCTTCTGAACTGTTTATAGAAGACAGGTAGTACATACATGTTTTAAGCAGATACGGATGTTGATAAAATACAGTAATGTACTGTATTTTTCAGAGTATAAGACACATCTTTTTTCCTCAAAAAAGAGGCTGAAAATCTGGGTGTGTCTTATACATCAAATACAGCATTTTTGCCTCCTGAAGCCCCACCCCCTTCACCAAAATGGCCGTGCATACCCTTATGGGAGGCTTTCAGAGAGCACTTGGGGGCTGGGGAGAGTAGAAATGAGCAAAGAACGGGCCGCTTTTTGCTCCCCAAACCCTAAGCAGCACTCTATAAGCTTCCATAAGGCTATGCGTGCAATTTTTTTGACAAAAATGGGCCTTTTTTGCTTGTTTCCCCTCCCCCCCAGGAGCATTCTGCAAGCCCCCCCCCCAAGGAGGATATTCATGCATTTTAAAAAAAAATACAAGCCGTTTTCGCGAAAAACAGGCCGTTTTTGGGAGGTTTGCAGAGTGCAAAACTCCCCCCCCCCCCTTTGGAAAGCTCTTTAACTGATTGATGAGAATTACATTGATCAAGTGCTGTGCCAGCAGAAACAAAGATTTAGGTGCTGCAGATTGTCAGCAATTTCCTTCTCTAGCACATGGATAAATACACCTGGAAACATCTACCTACCTACCTACTCTCTATCTCTTCCCCTACCTACCTATTGTATTTCTCTCTCTCTCTCTCTCTCTCTCTCTCTCTCTCTCTTTCTGTCTTTCTTTCTCTCCCTCCCTCTCCCTCTCTACCTACCTACCTACCTACCTACTCTCTCTCTCCCTATCTATCTATTGTATTTCTCTCCCCCCTCTATCTACCTACATACCTACCTACTCTCTCTCTCCCTACCTATCTACTGTATGTCTCTCTCTCTATCCCTCTACCTACTAACCTACCTTCTCTCTCTCTCTCCCTACCTATCTGCTGTATTTATCTCCCTCTCTCTATTTTTCTCTATCCCTCTACCTACCAACCTACCTACTCTCTCTCTCCCTATCTATCTACTGTATTTCTCTCTCTATTTCTCTCTCTCTATCCCTCTACCTACCAACCTACCTACTCTCTCTCTCTCTCCCTATCTATCTACTGTATTTCTATCTCTCTCTCTATTTCTCTCTCTCTATCCCTACCTAACTACTGTGTTTCTCTCTCTTTCTCTCCCTCTCTATCCCTCTATCTATCTACCTACTTTTTTTTAAATTTGCCTCTTCAAAACCTTGGTGCGTCTTATACTCCGGTGCATCTTATACTCCAAAAAATATGGTATTTGATCATGTGAGTAAGAGTAAACATTGTAGTAGAAGATAAACGCCAAATAAAAAATATGGAAAAATGGGTTATAACATATCCACATATTCAAGCTGTTTAATGATGTCTATGAGTTACAAAATATTTTCAAGTTCCTATTGATTTTTTTATGTAAAACTTCTCTGGTTAAGTTTAAATTTTAAAAACTAAAAACACAGAGAATACTTTCTTTTATATCTTAAGTGTGCTAAACATTTGCATTTACCTGAAAGTGAGGTTGATTTGTTATATACTTAACTATTTTGTCTCATAAACTTCATGGGTTCATCAAATTGTTCATCCCCTGCATTCTCAGAACTGTTGAATATATTTTGGATCTTTGTAAGGAATCACAGAGACAGAAGGAAGCAAGATTAGCTCATTTGGCCTAAATATAGATTTTTTTTGGTCTAACATTAAATGTAACATAGTGATACCCAGAGTGTATAAACCAATGTGTGAAATTTTTAGATAGATAATGGCAATATTTTTAATTTATTTGATCTTTAAAGGTCGTACTCCTATTATATTGAAGTATCCATGGATGAACTAGACTGGATTCGTGTAATTGATCATTCAAAATATCTATGTCGATCTTGGCAGAAACTGTATTTTCCTGCCCGTGTCTGCAGGTTAGTATGATGTTACTGTTTTGATTCCATAGTATTTTAATATTGAAATAAATTGTTTTACTTTAATTGATTAGAATTAGATACAATGGTTAGTTCAGTACGTATTAGAACAAACCAAACTAACATTTGAGTAGATATATTGAAATAATTTTAACTAAGTGGTTCAAGTTGCTGATATCCTGAAATGTTAAAAAAAGTAGCTTTTAGAAACATATTATAAAATATGGTAACTAATTGTTGCATTTAGTATCTTATAAATTAAATATTATAATGAAATAAAAAATCACCAGTATGTAGTACAGTAGTTTAAAAGCAGAAATTTTTCTCCTCAATTTTCTCCTTAATTTTCAGTCTTTGAAGAGATAGATGATGATGATAGATAGATAGATAGATAGATAGATAGATAGATAGATAGATGTTAGATTGATTTCAGTTCCATATGGATTAACAAGATTGTGTAATGACATCATTATGAAAATACCACCAGTTGTGTACTGATATTGTACAATCACTGTAGATAATATACCACTGCAAGTAATAACATTCCGTGATTAAATAATAATATACACACCCATCCCTTTTAAACACATTCCAGTTAATCCACAAAAATGCTGTTTCACTACATATTGTTTTACATTTTACTACTTAAGGAACAGAAGGAGAAAGTAATGGAGAAAAATCCTGAAATGTTATGAATGGGGTTAGTGAATACTCATAGCAACAACATGATTTATGTGTCAGGTATAAATGTGGGAGCTGTGGTGGGAAAAGAGAGTTGAACTGTGTATTTCTTTTTCTTTTTTTCTTTTAAAATAATTTTTATTTGTTTTTGAACAAGGATAAACAAACATAAAAAAAAATCTTCCATTGCAAATTGTAGAAAGTGTGTCAGTTGGTTGCAGTATTTCCATGCATCTCTTCCATAGTCATCACCTGCTTTTCATATCAAATCACATATTTAAAATTTACCTATATTCATGTATATCACAATTATTATATTTCAACCTTAATTTGACTATAATTGTTTTTACATCCTTTTATATATAATATTCAAAATCTAGAATAGGATATTCTATAACATATTCTAGATAAAGCTTTTAAACCTCCTCTTATAATCTCCATGTGTTGTTTATAAAAAATTTCATATTATCAAACATATATATGTATTGTTATCATTATTAATCATTATTTAACTATAGCTATTGCCGCTTTATTTTATACATACTACTAGTAAACTAAATTTAGCTTAATTTTTATTATACATTTTCATTGCATCAACCTGTATCTTTCCAGTAATAGTATGGTCTTATATCTCTTGCCATTTGTAGCATTAATGTTCTAGTTACTTTCTTAATAAATCTTGTATAAACTTCTCTTGGCAACATGTTGTTCCTTTCGTATCTCATAAAAGCTTGAAACCCAACATCTGTTCTTTCCATCAGCTTATCTTTGGTTATCGCTAGTGCTTCTGTCAAGTTTTCTCTCCTTATCTCCGTCAATTTTTCTCTCTTTTCTTCTTTGAACTCTGTATTTCTTGATCTGAACTTGGAATATAATTGTTCATATTTCTTGTGGCACTTGATATTTAAAATATGGGGAAAGGATAGGAAAAAATGAATGGGTCTAACTGAATAAAAGATGTTAATCAAAAAGAACAATCTTTGGACCTGAATAATCATGTGTGTATTTCTAGTGATATCCATATATTGGGAATAATGGGAAGATGGCAAAAATACATATTTTCACAGTCTCGCTTTCAAATGCAGTTTGGGAAGTTGGAAGAGAATAGGCCACAGCTTTATCACAAAGGAGATGGGGGATTATTTCATGGGGAAATGCCCTTCCCCAAATCCACATATCGATATACTTTTTATTTATCCAAGGGCCTTTCATTTAATCCATAGCCGCTGCTTTGGAATAGATGAAGATATAAATTACCCAAGGCAATAAGAAAATTACAATCTAAGAAAATTATTTGGCGGAACAACAGGACAGGCTACGTTGCCAACTTCAAAAGCTGCTACAAAGCCTTATGGTGTCAAAGATGAATGCATTAATTATTTCTGTAAACAGGAAGAAAATCTGTTAAACTCAAACTCTACATGAGCCTTTTATAACTTGGTTAACTCTAAACTTAAAGACTCACAACTGATTCCACCTTTAAACGGGCAAAATGGGGGTGATTGTAATGACAATGTTAGTCAGGCCAATCTTTTCAATACATTTTAGTTCAGTTTTTGTAGATAGCAATGGTTGCAGTCCCTCATTCGCAAGTCAAACCACAAATAGTTGTAGAAAATTGCTGAATATTAAAATTACAATAGATAATGTTGAACTAGCATTATGTAATTTAAAGCCATCACTAACCACAGGTCCAGGTGGATTATGTGCTACTGTCTTAGCTGGATCTTTCTGTACAATTTTTGAAGTAACGTTTCGAACTATTTCTCTGCCTAATCTACGGTCATCAGCTATAGTTATACCAATCTTTAAAAAGGGTGACCCTAGTTCAGTTGAAAATTATAGACCAATTTCTTTGTTTTGTGTTACATGCAAAGTTATGGAATCAATCATAAACCAATCCATTGTTCACCACTTAGAGACAAAGAACGTGCTATCTGGCAAACAGTTTGGTTTTCGGAAAAAACTGTCCTGTAATTTACAACTTTTGCACTGTCAAAATATCTGGACTACATGTCTTGATCAAGGTAAAGCTGTAGATGCAATTTACATAGATTTTTCTAAGGCTTTTGATACAGTAATACATGATAAACTGCTGTTGAATTTAAATTCTTATGGCATTTCTGGACCTTTGCACAAGTGGATCGCTGTTTTCTTGTAATAGGCTGCAGAAATAAGGAACTCACTGTCTAGTTCTGCATCAGTTAACAGTGGTGTTCCGCAAGGCAGCGTTTTAGGTCCCACACTTTTCTTGTGCTATATCAACGATTTATGTGATCAACTTAAAAGCAATTGTGTCCTTTTTGCCAATGATGTAAAATTATTTAATACTACGGATAATTCTGTTGTTTTGCAAGGTGATCTTGACTATGTGTCTGAATAGTCATCCATTTGGCAACTTCACATTTCGATTAATAAATACTCTGTTTTACATATTAGTAAATGTAATCAGAATGTCAAGTATAAGCTAGGTGGCATTGAACTAGCTGATGACCCTCACTTTGTCAAGGACCTAGGTGTACTTATCTCTGACTATCTATGCTCCAAAGTTCACTGTAATAGCGTTGCTAAAAAAAATCACTAAGAGTTGTAAACTTAATTCTACGAAGCTTCTTTTCTGGAAACATTGTATTGCTAACTAGAGCTTATAAAACTTATGCTAGACCAATCTTAAGAGTACTGTTCAACTGTTTGGAATCTCTACCATGTATCTGACATTAGTACAATTGAGCAGGTTCAGAAGTATTTTACGAGAAAAGTTTTGCACTCTTCTGTACATAATAGAATTCCCTATGCTACTAGGCTTGAAATTCTTGGTTTGGATAATTTGGAACTGCGTCGCTTGCAGTCAGACTTAGGTACTGCATACAAAATTGTACGTAGTAATGTTTTACCTGTAAATGATTTTTTCTGTTCTAATTGCAATAATACACCTGCAAACAACCTCTTTAAACTCAATATAAATTGATATAAACTTGAATGTAAAAAAATACAATTTGTGTAATAGAGTTGTCAAAGTCTGGAATGCTCAACCTTATTCAGTTGTCTCAACTACAAATTTTCACAGTTTTAGTCACAAATTGACCTCCGTGGACCTCACTTTATACTTAAGAGGTCCGTAGAGGGGGTGTGCATAAGCACACTAACATGCCTACCGTCCATGTCACTGTATTGTGTTTTTGTTTTTGACACATAATAATAATAATAATAATAAATCTTATGATAGAAACTATGCAAAAGGATGTTACATAGTTTAGAAGGATAAAGGATAATGGACATATAGAATAGAAAAAAAATTAAGATATTTATGTTCATTTATATCTGTTCTCTCTTTTAAATATGACAGAACTATATTTGATATTGGGAAAGTATTATTTTTGTAGCATTGGAAATACTGATTGTTAAACAACATCAAATAACTGTAAT
Organism: Natrix helvetica; assembly: GCF_964273705.1. Taxonomy (NCBI): domain Eukaryota; kingdom Metazoa; phylum Chordata; class Lepidosauria; order Squamata; family Natricidae; genus Natrix; species Natrix helvetica. The sequence goes on along the minus strand of NC_138552.1, from coordinate 232,366,389 downwards.
CAAATGGACTATGAACTCATACATATTATTTAGCTAGAAAATTATAACACTATTAAGAGGCTAATGATGTAGGTCAGTAAAAATATTCATTGAAACAGATAAAAATAGATTTATTTGTTGCACCTCAGTCTGCTGGATGGAATGCACTTGTTTGCTTGAAGTCCATGATGCTAGGTGAGAAGTTAATACAAGGTTGCATTAAATTCTCACTAAATATGACATCTTAATTTATATGTAAATATGAGTCATATATACTAAGAGACATTTAGATAAAAGTAATCTTTGTACAGTTTTCCCGAGGGTATCATAATTAGTTCAATTTCATAGTGTCTTGGAAACAACAAAAAACTATTGCTTGTCCTTGATTTCATTTAAGTTTCTTTGCTTTAGGGATATGCTTTGTGTTCTTAGTACTTTTTCTTTTCTTAACTTCTTGACTGAGTTTCCAATAATAAAATATCATTGTGATGCTAAAGAAATTCTACAAGATATTGTTTCATGTAGTAAACAAATCGATAATTTATTACTTTTTAAATGAGCTCTAGAATATTTACAATAAACACAAACTGATTTAATCTGCCCCATAAATCATTTGCTGCATTATTTGTACGTATATATTTTTAACAGTGCAAAATTGATTTTTAGTAGCATTTTGAGAAATCCAAATTAGTTTTCTAAGCTATTAATTCTGTTGTTATACTGTATGCGGCATGTATTTTAGCAGAGGCTTGCAATAGACCAAGCTATTTGCTTATACATGTGTTATGTATGCTTGTCATTTGCTAATAGTCATTGTATTGGGGTTTTTTTTCTCCAAGTGCCAATGCACATCAAACTTATAGAAGGGACTACTATACTGTGCTCTAGTATTCTTTGATAAAAATGAAATTCAATCTCCAGATATTCTGCTTGTGTAAATGAAAATATGAGATTTAATAAATTATATCTTACTTATATGGAAGAATCAGAATTTAAGATTGAATTTAACCTTACTCTCCCTTCTACATGCGTATAAAACGGAGGTTAGACAGAAACAATAGTTCAAACTATTATAATAGTCCCCATAAATCTGTGCAGTTTCAAAGCTAACTTATTGGGCGAAAATTTTTCTTACGCAGCACTTAGCACTCATTTGTGGAGCAACAGCAGGAACTATTTTTCTTGGGGTTTTAGTTTATGGATTTCTTTCAGCATGAATCATAAGAGGTTATTATAGGCAACTTTGTTTTGTTTGTAGAAATTACTTATGCAGAAGAAACTGGGCAAGTACAGGATTTATTCTTAAGGATTCACTAAAACATTCTCATTTGTGTTGTTTTAAATGGAATGTTAGAATTAGATAATTAATTGGACCATTTTTGTATTTAAAATAGCAAAGTTTCATTTTTTTTAAAAAATCTCCATTTTACAGGATAACTTTGATGATTGTATTCAAAATTCAAAATGCTTGGGAGCTTATGATTGTTTCTTAAATTGAGATGCATGAAGTTAGCAGTGTAGTTGATAAACAGTGGTTATAGCTTAATGTGATGTATGAACCCTGACATAATTTGGGCTTCATGTACTTCCTTCCAAATTTTATTATTATGATTAAATGCTATAGTTTTTTAAAAAAAAACACTTGTCTTTTCTGTTTATCTTATAGCAAAAAAATGAAACCAGCAGAATTTTACCTGTCATTCATAAAACAGTAAATCAATCTCGTAGCCAAATAGAACAATAATTTTCTTTTCAGAATTGGGAGGGACAGGAAAAACTGCTGCACATCTAAATGTAAAATAGCTGTAATAATAGTATCAATGGTAATACTATTTTTTTCTCTTTGTAAAATGAGATAAGTTGCTTGCATAGAAAAGCCAAGTTTATTTAGATGCTAGAGAAATCTCAGTGTGCTAAAATTCATGTGTTAATTATTTATATTATGGGTGTCAAACTTACTGCATCACATTGCAGTCATATGATGTTTCATGACATTTTTCCCATTCATGGAGCTGGAGTGGGCGTGGCCTGTACGTGACACATCCAGCCTGCTGGCTGCCAGTTTGGCACCCCTGATTTTTATCCTTCTGGATAGGTTTTTAAAATTAATTGTTAGGCTTAGAGAATAAGGGTTAAATTAGTGATCAATATCCACCTTCAATATGACAATAAGGAAAATAAGCAAATTTGGACAAACTTCCTTCTCTAATCCACTTCCTTAGGTTTGATTATCAATTTATTAGTTATGCTTCTTAAATGGTAAATCAGCGAGGTCTCTCTTTTGTTTCTGAATTATGTCTTTTTATGGTTTCATCTGTCCTACACAATGACAAGAAATTCAATTCAGTAGATAGCAAATTGGCATGTAGCCACATGGTGTCACTAAAATATAATTCAATCATCCAATGTTTTCTTTGCTATTTTGGAGGATATGCCTAATAAATTTACAAGACTCTATTATTGTTGTTGTTTTATTTTTATCCACCTTTTTTTTCCTCTCTCTCTTCCCTCCTCCTCATCAAATATATCTAGTAGTCCTTCCCATTTCACCACAATAACAGCCCTATTAAGTGTTTTGGGCTGTGTCAACCCTTCCAGATAAACCAGATAGGAAACTCAGTTATATGAATTAATTGTCAGAATAACAGAGTTGGGAGGGACCTTGGAGGTCTTCTAGTCCAACCGCCTACTTAGATAGGAGATCCTATACAATTTTAAACAAATGTTGGTGGTGGTAACGGGGGTTGCCACAAAGAAGAGGGAGTCAAACTATTTTCCAAGGCACCTGAGGGAGAACAAGAAGCAATGGGTGGAAACTAATCAAGGAGAGAAGCAACTTAGAACTGAGGAGAAATTTCCTGACAGTTAGAACAATTAATCAGTGGAACAGCTTGCCTCCAGAAGTTGTGAATACCCAACACTGGAAGTCTTAAACAAAATGTTGGATAGCCATTTGTCTGAAACGGTATAGGGTTTCCTGCCTAGGCAGGGGGGTTGTACTAGAAGACCTCCAAGGTCCCCTACAACTCTGCTGTTGTATTGTATCTTTATGGTGGTATCCTTTATTGTAAGGCTACAGTAACAGAATCTTGAAAGTCTGAAAATAGAAACTTCTGCTGCCACTTTTAATTCCCCAATTAATTAGGGCAGATCCTTCCTAAATCTCTTCCTCTAATTGTTAATCCATTGGGGGCTACTCCTTTTTTTGTTTGATTGTTTCCTAGGCAGCATCTCTTCTCCTTGTCCCCCAAGGTCATCCACACTTTTCATTACATCTATTCACTACAAATCACTCAAGCTTTTGGTTAACAACATAGCCAAATAGTACACATACATTCACTTCCCCATCAATCATGAGAAGCATTCCTTATACATTTATTCATAAATACATTAAAGAACCATGGGGAAATCAGATACCTTTGTCTATGTCCTGCTTATTTGAACTACTTACTAAGCATTCAATTCAGGAAGAATCTCTCTTACGCTTTATTTCTGCTATATACTGCTGTTGTGACATTTAGAGACAAAACTTTAACTCCATATTTGTGCAAACATTTCATAATTTAAACCTTTCACTTCATCCTATATTTTGTCGTCTTTAGTAAATGTGCAGCATTTGTGCAAAATTTTTCATATTCAAAAATTCCTCAGTGATTATTTCTTCTCCTCTTCCTCCTCTTCATCATCATCATTCTTTCATCATTCTTTCAACATTCTTAGAGAAATCTGTTAGTTTCCATTCTATTTTTCCATGCATCATTCCTTTATAGACTCTCAAATATTATTTCCAGCATTGTCTTAGACCATTTTTTTAATATAGTATTTCCTCAGTTTTATTTTGAATTCCGTTCTTCCCTTCACTTACTTCCCAAGTATTTTTTTTATTTCCCTTAACATTTTTCTGCATTTTCTTTGCTTAATCTTAACCATTATTGTTCTTTTTTTATCACATTCTTGCCAACTGTCCTTTTTCACCCTACAATATGTTTCATTCTCATTTTTCCAGAATCCATTCTTGTTAATGTATTTTCATCTCATCCACAGTCTTTTTTGCTTCATCATAGTACTAAGCATCCTTTTAGAGGGGTCCTTAGTGGTGTCAGAGAGCTACAAATATTCCCTTTTATTGGTATCCTTTATTAGCATCCTTTTTGAATCACCCATTTAAAACATTCCACATATTTGGCAATTCACAAAAGGAAAGTTTTCCACATCCTTTTTCCTTGTGGCCACTTTCACATTCATTCTTTGAAGAGATTAGTTTTTTCTCTAATACTTTTTCCATATAGATTTACATTTTTTTTTGTTCTGCAGCCATCAACTTTTATTTTTTGCTATTGTTTTATTTCATTTCATTTTTCTGACACGACCCACATTTTACATTGATTGGTTCCACATTAACAGCTTCCTATCATACATCAAAATCTCCCTGCTACAGGTTGTTGATCATGGAGCTTGCAGAACCTTTCTGAAAGAAAGCAGTCACACTTTGATAGATTGTATCAGGAGAAAATAGCTTGATAAGAAGACCAGTTGGGGAGGAAAAGAAAGGGGAGCTCAGATTCTTGGTTTTAAAAAATCTAAGCTCCTACCAAAGTACATTATGTCTAAGAGTTTATAAGGAAAACCATATTGTGCATCAGCGGTGGGTTCCGGATCCGTACCGGTTGGAACAAGCCCTTTGGCGTCCACAGCGTGTGCATGTGTCTTAGCGCCTCTGCGTCGCTCCAGCTACTCACTGGAACGTCTCGCAGGTGGTGTACGCGCTGTGCGGGGAAGCGCCGAAGACTTAAAAGACCGGTAAGGAGCTTGGGTGGGCAGGTGGGCCCTGCGCAGCACCGTACCGGAACGGTATCCAGTACTCCGGGCAGGTTCCGGTATGCCCATACCGAGGCATACCACCTGCAACCCACCACTGTTGTGCATGTAGAAGAAATGGAGTAAAAAATTTGTTCCTCTTCACCATTACAGTGATTGCAATACCCTGGTGGAATGCAGAGAGTTCACAAGCTGTAGGTTTTTGTACTTGTGCTTATGGTACCATGTAACAGCTCTGCTGCTAAAGTTATAGTTGCTGACACTACGATTTCACAGTTTTGTACCTTTTATGTTTCTGAAAATTCAAACCAGCTATAAGTTTCAAGGAGAAAGAGGAGCAATCAGTGATGGCTGCCAATTTTTTCACTACTGGTTTGGGCGCAAACCGGGAGCAACCCACCTCTGGGAGCAATGCCAAAAGGGACAAAAGTACTATTTCCAAGTGCTCTAATGCTGGAATATCTCAGGGGGGTATGTTTAGGATTGAAGCCCATGAAATCTGATTTTTGAGAGGACTAGGAAATCAATGAGATAGCTGAAGCTGTTTCTCTTTGCTATCTCTCCCCACCCCCAGGAAAATACATAAAGAGTATACAGTTCTGCTCCTGAGATTCAGTTATTTGAAAAAGCATCTTGAGATCTATAAGGTAATTAAGAGGTCCTTAAAGTAGAAAGCAAAAAATTATGGAATGAGAAAAATATGTCCAATAAATCTGCCATAGAGCCTGCACCTGCAGAAGTCACCCAGGTATAATCTAATGGTATAGATTAATTTTCCCTGATACTTTTTTTTACAGTAGTCATTAAGTGAATCACCATGGCCATTAAGCAAACATCACAGTTGTTAAGCGAACCCATTCTCTACAGTGGGTGTTTTTTTGCCGGGAGCTGGAAGTAAATATTGGCTTCCAGCAAAAAATAAATGAATAAATTGTGATTTTGGGATGTTGCAAACAGCTGTTAAATGTGGGCTTGTTATCAAGTGCTCAAAATGTGATCATATGACCACAAAGGAGTACAAAAAAAGTCTTTTGGGGGGTTCCATCCTAACTTCAAATGGTCACTAAATGAGGAATTTAGTTGAGGAATTCTTACATTGTGAAAAATTGGGATCTGAAGTTAAAACAACAATAGCGTTTCATCAGCATGTTAACTCATACGGATGTTGCCTTGTGTTATAAAGTCCTCCAGCTGATTTGCAACAATGTTTTCTGACAAGGAAAAAAATAACTTTTGAATTAACTGTTCAGTATAACATTTGAGGTCTAATTATAAAGCTGCTTGAAGAATTAATTCACACATTGCAAATATTAATAATTCTGCAGTATGTCACAGGTTTGCAAATTTGTTATGCATTACACAAGGTTATAAAACTGATTGCTGATTGTTGAGTGAGGTTTTTTCCCCATTTTCAAAGCCCTCTCTGATCCCAACATTATGTTTGCTGCCAGAGTTAGCTATACTAATCTGTCTAAATTTTTAATGGTCTAGTTTCGTTTTGGATTTGTCCATAACTTTTGAGTTTATTTTGGTATGTTTATCAGTGAATGCCATCTGTTGAATTAGTCTAATGCCATTACAAAAATAAAAAAAAATCCATGTATGTCCATATTTCTAAACAGATGACTATAGTTTGTTGATAGATTTTTGAAACAAACTGTATTCTGCTTAAATTCACACTTGAAGTGCAATGCAGATAATGATACAATTTCTTGGTGATCATGCATATTCATACCTTTATTATAGAATAAAAGGAAAATTGATGCATATTTGTTACTTTCAGGAGCCAAAATTTTTCAAGCCAGCTGTCAACTTGTATTATGTTTGCTTTAATTGTTGGCATGATTGAATAGCTATGAATTGTATATTGCCAGGAATAAATCTGGCCTTTTATGTTTCACTTGATTCTCATGTGGTATTTCAATGCAGATTCCTGCAAACATATTTTTTTAATGATACATCCCAAATAGTTTGTGATACTTACACTGAGCATTGTATTTCTTTAGGGAAATAAATCTGGCATGCCACAGTAGAAAATTTACAGACATATTACAAATGCTTCTTTATTACGCGTATTTTTTACATTTTCTTATGGAATCCAAAGTGGCATATATGAGGACCTTTTATTTTATCCCCCTCAACAACTGCAATGTAGGTTTGACTACGGATGGTGACTGGACTTCCATAGATTAGTGAATGTGTGAGGGGGGACAGTCCACAGTCTCTGTCCAATCTTGACTACTATAATAGGTTACCAAATAAAGAGTATCCTAAATTGTATAATTTTTTAATTAATTAATATTAATTTAGTGTCAGTACGGAAATTATTTATTAGGAACTATACATATATTATTTTGTTTCTAGATTGGCATACCATTTATATTTACACTTCTGAATAATTTTGACTTCTGTCAAAATTATTGTAGTTTACAACAAAATAATATAGAGTAGAAAGTCACCAACAAAAACATCATGTTTTGGAATGTGTGTTATACAATAAAGGTCTACTAAGGAGGTGTAAAGATGTTTTGTTAGGGGGAAAATCCCTTCATCTACAAAAGTTAGCTGGCTACGGTACTGTAGTGAGAAGGACATTTCAAGCTTGCAAAGACCCAGCATCCTCTATTTTGCTGTGCATCTTTTGGAGATGACATTTTTTCCTATAGTTCAAGGCAAAAAGCTGCAGAAAGATTGATATCGTTTTCTTCCTGTACTCTTTAGCATGGAGTCAAGATAAGTTTTTTTTTTAAAAGGGAGAGAGATTGGAGAGCAGAGGGAGAGTTTAGTTTTAGCACCTAATTGGAGGGATGGGGCAGGAGATCAACAAGTCTGTCCCTTCCAGCTTTTCTTTTCTTTTTTTCTTTTTCTTTCTTTCTTTTTTCTTTTTGAAGAAATGTGACTTTCTGGGGGAGGGAGGGAGGAGGTTAAGAAAGAGGAAAGTTTTGGGAAGCTTGTCCTGAAGCTGATTTTTATGCAGGGGCCAACTTCCCAAAGCCAGGCAAGAGCAGGAAGCTTTGCAGCCTCCCAGTGGCAAGCTGATTAGCGGCCAGCTTATAGGTGCAGAAAGCTCTGAAAGTAGGTGCCATTTTCACAAAGAATTGTTGGAACCCTGAAAATTGTGGTTGCTTCCAGGAGGCATGGGGAGCAGGCCTGCATGCTGCAGGTCCCATTGAGACAGGATGGGGGCAGAAGAGAGTTGTGGGGGCTCTGTAGCATCGTCACTCATAAGAGCGAATGACAGTGGTGGCTGTACAGCTGTTACAACTTTGACACAGGGCTGTATATAGATTTTGGGTGTCAATCATAACTTTGAACCATTGTTAAATGTCCTGTCATCTGTCCTGTACCTGTAATCTGTCATGAATGCTTTAATTTTGTTTACTCTGTTAAGTAGGGAATTGGGCTCAATATCCTTATTCAATTCTGTAATTCTATGAACATATTTTTATAGACTGTTTTTTCCCCATGTTTTGATTAAAAAATTTCTTTATTAAATCTTACAGAAATTTTAGGTGGTTAATTTGTCATCTATCTATATATTAGTAAAATTCTCCTGTTTGTCTAATGTTCAATTGGGCAAAATAATGCACCACAGGGCTTTGTGATGTCATCATTTTCAATATTTGCTGCCAGTTCCCACAAGGAAATTCGGTAAGGAAGTCTGAAGTTGTTCCCACTTCTACAGCTTTTTTGAGCACCATAGTTTGTCTGTTAAAATAAGGAAATATTTCTGAAACAATAACCCATTGGAACATGGAATGACTAGTATACTCTAAAACCGTGATGGCGAACCTTATGGCATACATGCTGGAAGTGGCATGCAGAGCCATCTCTCTGGGCATGCCATCTGTTACCCATTGCTCTTCCGGGTTCTGGTGAGCACATGTGTGCTGGCCAGTTGGTCTTTGTGCGTGAGGGAGCGCCAGAAACCAGAAGATCTGCTCGTCCAATTTCCAGAGCTCCCCCTCATGCGCACTCAGTGCCAAAATGGTTTGCCAACATTGCTCTAAAAGTATGCCTTTTCTCTGTTGCCAACTTTGACGTAGTTCTCAGATGCAGAAGTTCAGGATAATGAATGAGGTAGAATTTTACAAGGAGACCAAAAAAATCATGATGCCTTGAAATAAAGGAACGGAGAATTGTAACACATTTTCACCAAACTGGGCGGGGGGGGGGATGAGTATTAAAATGACAAAGGCTGTTCAACATGATCTTACAAACTGTTTAATTGCACCATGGCTTGCTAATTTCACATTGTAAACAATTGATTTCCACAAGACCCTCTTTGGAATAACAGCCTTAATACAATTTGTTCTTGCTGTTTAATTATGAAGAATATAACCTTGGGAAATGGCCACACTTTCCCAAATTGGTACTGCACTTGCAGAATATGCAGAAAAGACTCAGTCATGGATATTTCTGAAGAGTGCTGGGAATGATTCTTATCTTTGACTCATTGCTAGGAAGCATAGGTTATGGAGCTGTTGTCTAACTAAAAAATAAAGGTTTCTTTGTTCTTAACATTGTATGCAGAATTTTTCTAGCTTGTCTTTATTCCAAATTGTTCATGTTTACATCTTCTAATGCAATCTTTATGGCCTTCATATATATTTTCAGTAGTTCATATTTCATGCTTCAGTTCCTGTATAATTGCAATGATGGATCAGAGGTTGCATATATTTATATTCAGCCACAATTGCTGAAAAAGGCCTCTCCTGCCCCATGAACAAAAATGTACTGGTCCTTAAATCATTTTTTAATAGTATATTGGAGGAATTGCTATTGATTTAATAGATTTAATAGTTCTTATACAAGTCTGTGGCACAGAAGTAATATTCTGCAGTTGAATAGCTGCAGATTAATCTTTTAGACAGTTTCTAGAAGTATCTGCAAAACTGGAAAATTCCCTTTATTGTCTTGTACTTGGGCTACATATATTTTCAGAATATTTCTGTTTATAGTGTATTTGAAATAAAATTAAGATGGCATGAACACATTTAAAATGAATATGGAAATAATATAACCTACATAATTATTTAAACTAAATTCCACCTACCAATCTATATTATTTGCCTTTGTAATATATAAAAATGGCTGCAGTGCTAAGGAATATATAGAAACCCACAGAACAAATTAGTTGTGCCATGTTATTGTGTATGAAGCTTTGTTTTAATGTGATAAAATTCACTAGGGGGGGAACTAATTGCATTTATTTCTTGGATTTGCCGGGGGGGGATTCTTATATTTTAAAGATAGGTATGTGAGGTTTTTTTTAACTTCATGCGCACACGCACACAAAAATAGAGTTTCTGGATTGCTAGCATGTGTTTCAAAAACAAAGTTAAATGTGTAGCCTGAATACATCAAAATAATTTACTATAAGTTACATTGAACTTGATATAGAGGAAAACAATGTGCTTGGATCCTGAATAGCTTATTTAATTTAGTTAAATAATATTCCCCTGGGTTGGGTTGCTGCCTCACTCACTGTTCAATGTAAATTGCATGTGCAGAACAATTTACAGGGGCAGTCACTAAAAACCAAAATGACGGCGGTGGCCCGGTGGGAGCAAGGGAACCAGTTTGGGGGCATGGCAGGCCTGGGCCACTGCCGGTTCTGCAACCCAGGCTTGAATTCCACTACCAGTTGGCCAAACCGGGAGCAACCCACCTCTGATATCCCCATAAATAATAGTTTATAGATGATAATGATCTTTACCTCTTCTGGGCTTTTTGCAGAACGAAAGAATCATAAGTTGGAAGAGACCATAGAATTGATCCAGTTGATGCTCTCTACTCCTTGTTAGTGCTCTAGTGGATCATATGTGGTGAATGCCATCCAGCCTCTCTGTGAGAATCTCTAGTGAAGATTCACTGTGTCATGTGGAAGCTTGTTCTATTAGTTGGCACAGTAGTTCATGCAGTCAGGAAGTTACTCCTGATCGCTAAATTTATTACAGCTATTTCGAAAAGAAAAGAAAGGTTTTGCATAGTAAAGGGCCTGCATTACTGGATTAAAATAAATTGGGGTTAATACTTTTGACATAATCAATCCAGATACTGTCTTTCCTGAATCAGGAGTCCCTGCCTCAGTCATTCAAGCCATAGTCATTCATGCTTGGACTATTGCAATGTGCTCTAGATAGGGTTACCCTTGAACATTTGGAAGTTGCAGCTGGTGTAGAGTGGGGTGGTACGGGCAGGTTTTGGGCCCCAAGAATGGCCCATGTAACATCACTGTTCCACGAACTGCACTGGCTGTAGTTTTGCTTCCATGTGCAATTCAAGATGTTGGAAATTATCTTTAAAGCCCTTCATGGCATGGGTCCAGCCTATTTGTGGGATCATCTCACCTCAGTGGGATTGGCTTACCCCATCTGTGCTGGCAGAGGAGGCATGTTGCGGGGCTATCAGCCAGGGTATTCTGGCGGGCAATGTCCACGAGAAGAGCTTCCTCTGCCATTGCTCCTCCCCTTTGGAACATTCCCCCCCCCCAATGAGATCAGCTCAAATCTTCCTGCAAGAGCTTAAAGATCTGGTTCAGCCATCTGGCCGGGGTTCCAGTGGGGGGCAGGTCTTCACATTTGGGGTGATTGACAAACAAATAAGCGATCCTGCTCATCCTACTCCCTCCTTCCCCATCTTTTGGTTAGTGTTGTATATTTCTCTTTTTTTATGACTTAGCTCCTATTGTGTATAGGATTTGTAAAATTTTATTTTTTTGATGTTGCAAACCACCCAGAGTTACTTTGTGGTAAAATGGGTGGTTAGTAAATTTAATAAAATTGAATAATTTATATAATTAAATAGAGTGATATGCTAGATTTTCCAGAACTTGTGCAATGGACGTTTTCCGACATTATATCAATAATGGCAGTACATTTATTTCTTTTATTATGATTTCATAGTGTATCTTAATAATTATTAGAATTCTGCTAAGATGGTTGGATGCACTAAATACAGCTTTTTGTAACCAGACTGGATGGTCAAAACAGAACAAGCAAAGCAGTTGTGTTTACTTCATTATACTTGTTTGTATTTATTTATTATTTATTTATTTATTTAAACTTATTAGTCGCCCCCTCTCCCCACAGGGACTCGGGGCGACGTACACAAGCAGCAATCAGCACAATGTCATACAGAGGAGGTAAAAAATAAATAAATAATTACAATACTGATAAAACTCAAGGATTGTACAAGACAATAACATGGGAGTAGTTCATATTTTCCCCCACGGAGCTGTTTTATGAGTGCACCATATTATATGACTATAACTAAGATAAGAATTTATAATGATAAATTTTGTAATGATACTGCCAAACAAAGGAATCGGTTCTAAGATGTTCTTTTCTAATACAATTCTAGGGTTAGGGTTAGGTTTAGGGTTAATCGTATTTATGTTGTTGCCAACTACAATATAATCATATGACAGTGAAAAAGTTAAATATTTTGCTTAAAAGATAGAAACATTCTAATAATAAAAAGAAAGAGTGAAAAATTAAATGGTATCTTTTTAGAAGAGTTCCTTTTTGTTCCTTGTTTTACTCCTATGGGATTTTCTTCATAAGCACAGAATAACAAACAACAAGTACTTCCTTAAAAATCCAGATGAAATTGCTACCATGAATTCTCATGGTGTAAAAACATTAATTTAGAAAAGGAAGGTTTTCTTGGCATGGATAGATTCAATTAATTCCAGCTGACAAGCTACAGGTCCTCTGACATTTTTCTCCCTAATTCCTGCCCTTTTTCAATATGTGGAAAGTTATGATTTGTTACTGGTTTGCCTTTGGCTCTGGAGATCTCATTAAATGCTTAGGAAAATGTTTATACTGTATCTCTCCCTTTGACACCTTTCTATTTTACCTCAATTTTTGCATCATCTCCATTGAAAAGAGCATGTATGAGGATAGAAAACTATTGCATGATCAAAAATGCATAATGTCTGACATTATTTTAACTTTTTCTAGTACATTTTAAATTGCCACCAGTGAAAATAATAATGTTCTTAATTCTTATGGTTAAGACTCTCTACATGGGGCTTCCCTTGAGATGCACTCGGAGACTACAGTTGGTCCAGAACGCGGCCGCGCGGGTGATTATGGGGAGGACCAGATACTCCCCTGTAACACCTCTCCTGCGCGAGCTGCACTGGCTGCCTGTGGTCTACCGAGTGCGTTTCAAGGTTTTGATTATGATCTTTAAAGCGCTCCATGGCACAGGGCCTAGTTATATGCAGGATCGCATCCTGCCCCACACATCCCTACGACCAATTCGCTCACACAGAGAGGGACTTCTCCGGGTGCCGTCCGCCAAACAGTGTCGGGGGGCGACACCCAGGAGCAGAGCCTTCTCTGTGATGGGCCCAGCCCTATGGAATGACCTCCCCCGTGACATCAGGATTACTTCCGATCTCCGCTCCTTCCGTGTACAGCTGAAGACCCACCTCTTTCAATTATCCGGCCTGGCTCAATCGCAATCGTAATTTTCCCATTCCTCCAAACTGTTTTTTAAATTGTTCTTAAATATTAATTTTATTGGGTTTTTACAATTGGGGTATTTTAAAGTAGATTTTTAACTGTCTATTGTTGTAATTTGTTTCCTCCTCCGTGTATATGTATATGTGTTGTGTATGTATGTACGTTTGGTGTTGTTATGTATTTTATGTTATATGCTCCATTGTACGCCGCCCCGAGTCCTACTTGGAAAGGGAGCGGCTAATAAATCCAAATTTATTATTATTATTATTATTATTTCTTAAGGAAGGCAAGAAGAAGAGATAGCATTTGACAATTTACAGTAAGATTTCATTTGATCAGACGTGCTTTCTAGAGATATTTTACATAGAAGATTTGAAAGAGTTGAATTGGCATTCTAGTGTAATTTATTATCCTACTGACTTTTATACAGGATTAATAATAGTTAATATACAGCATGTTGATAGTTTATATGCGTTAATATACAATTAGCAAAAAAATTAAGTTATTATCCTGGTTAAATAATGTTCCTTAGTATTTATTTTTACAATTCAAAAGTACAGAAAAATATACAGTAACAAATTACTCTGAATTGTGATTTTATCTAGCAAAATAGGATTTTAACTTCTGCCTGTACTATTGAGTTTAAAATTATAAAATGTTTTATTACTTTTAGGGAAGTTATTATAATTATGCTGAAGATAAAAATAGTATATGCTGAAAATATGATATATACTGAACGTCATATTGTAGGGGGGCTATCAAAAGATTAAATAAAGTTCTAGCACTTATGGCCCTTTAAATATTACTGGAGTCCATGTTTTAACTAATATGTATTAACAATAACTACAAATGTGTGTGCACAGAGAAAAAGAAAGAAAACAAAGGTAAAAAGACATTTGGAATTGGGACTGAAGTAGAAGCCTGGCTGAGATTGCAGAAGGCTCTGGGCCTTCTTCAGCTCTAGCATTGATGGCAACACTGCTGGGGCCAAGAAGTGTCACCATGCAGGGCAGTCAAAAGGACAGAGATAGAGAAGAGATCAGCTGATGAAGGAAGCTGAAATACCTCTGCAGTCATAAGAGGGGGCAAACTGTCAATTGCCCAAATTTTGATCATGTGATTGTGGTAGCGGTGCAATGACGGTAACTTTGGGGACCATTTGTTCAGTCCTTCCATAACTTCAGTCATGGAAGGTTGTTAAAGTTGTTTTTAGTTGGCTTCTTTGTGTTCCTGAGATGTTTTCTTGTGGCCTGTTCTTGTAATGAACCATCTGAAAGAAAAAGCAAACAAACTTAGGGGAACACACAAAAATATCTAACAGGATTAAATCAGGTACAGCTGATTTCAAGAATTCTGACCTGTATTTATTAGAGCAGCATGCTGAATTGAATCCCCCATGCCAGTTATAGTTCTCATATACAATACAATAATAATACAACAATAATACAATAGCAGAGTTGGAAGGGACCTTGGAGGTCTTGTAGTCCAACCCCCTGCCTAGGCAGGAAACCCTGTACCATTTCAGAAAAATGGCTATCCAGCATCTTTTTAAAGACTTATAGTGTTTGGGCATTCACAACTTCTGGAGGCAAGCTTGTTCAACTGATTAATTGTTCTCACTGTCAGGAAATTTCTCCTCAGTTCTGTAATTACAACACAAATATAAAAAGGCAACAGTAAAAATAAAAATATGGTTTTCTGTCTGCATGGTCTTCTGTGATAAGCCGAAGGACAGAAAGAGGGAGTAGTGACCTTCCTCCCATATTTAGTCATACCAGGGGTTATAACACACATACATACATACATACATACATACATACATACATACATACATACATACATACATACATATATATATATATATATATATATATTACACTGCATGCTATCCTAAAGGAAGTGATTATAGGCAGCAGCTTTCAATAATCAAATAAAAGTAATATAAAAAATAAGGAGGAAGCAAGTTTCCAATACTGGAAAAGGGATTTCCCCCTTAGCATATCTCATAGTGTCATGAAAATCTTTTGAGTTTACTAATTTTACTTAGTAGTAAAAATTGAATTCTTTAAATGGGCTACTATAATGAAAGTTATGTGTTAGTTTCAGTCTAATATATCAGGGCCGTCAAACTCCTGGCGCTGGCCACGCCCTGCCCACTTTAACAAAGGGGGAGAAAGCCCCGATACATCACGTGGCACCACCGTGACAACGCAAATTTGACACCCCTGAAATATATAGTAACTGAAGCAGATCAAACTCAGCTGACTGCTGCCTAATCGGGACCAGCCACACACTGAAAAATTCCTATGGTTTCTAGTTTACCAAAATAACAAAAATATTAATATTCACCGGGTTTAACAGAGATTAGTGTTTACCCAACTTCCTATCAGTGTGCATGTAATCATGAAGAATGCTGACAGCAAAAAAAGTGAAGAATAATTCATATGTAACAGAGAATTTGTACCAGAGAAGAAAAGAAATTCCTATTAATAGAGTTGGTTCTTAATTTGCAAGCTGTACTTTGGAAGGAATAAGGAAACTTTTCCAATGACTTACACAACTTGGAACTATAAGCTTATAAATAACTAAGCTTGTAAATAACTTCATTTGATTTAATGAGTTAATGGAAAAATAAGTAGTTTTACATACATATATTAATGCGTGAACATAGGATTAGGATTTATACCTATACTAGAACTCCAAGATCCCTCTCACAGTTACTACTATTGAGCAAGGTAATATAGTTATCCTTATTGCAAATATAGGAACTGTGATTTTATATATATTGTAACTAATATTGTAAAGACTGGTTTTGCCATTAACAAAAATTGTATGCAGTGGTGTTCATTGAGTTCCATTAGTTGAGGGTTTACTTTTATGTCTTGGATGTACAAGAATTTCTACACAAAAGGCTTGTTATTGTATTTTTCACATTTGACCACTGGAGGGTGCTGTCTCCCTTCAAACTTTTTTTATTTTAAGGCTCAAATTCTTTCTTCTCTGTTCCCATTAAGGAGATAAAAGATTTATATTATATAATGTGAGACCAGTTTGCATATAATGCAGTTCTTAAATCTGGGTACTATTTTGAATAGCACTATAATGACCTTATATTCAACATAAAATAATTTATGGAAAATATAAAAATCTACATGAAAATAATTAACAATAACATTATAGCTTAATTCAGTTAAAATAGTAAACTTTTTTTCTCATTATGGTTTCATAATTAAGGTTCTTGGGTGCATAAACTATGAAACATTTCATGCCATGAAGATTTTGTTAATTACATTTTTATCTTGTCTTATGCTCCTAATTATATAATATTTTAATTTATTTTGGTAAGTTGATTGTTTCCATTACAGTACAATTCCATTAGAGTTGAAATTTACCTTTATTTTGGGGTATTTATGGAAGCCAAAGCTTTTTTGATGGCAGATAAATTATTATTGTCCACTAAATATTAAAAAAACCTGATTGAGTCAGCAATAGGAATTGCTGAATCTCATAGGATCTACATACAATTTTGTCTGTTATTTGATGTAATAGATTCATACAGTAAAATTTTACATAATCATTCAATTCAGAATGAGTTTCTTGGAGATCACTTCTGGGTGGAAATGTATGTACCTGTTAGTAGTTAATAACAGTTAATAACAGTTGCCAATTAATAGTATGAACTTATAAGTATTTGGATATTAAAACTGCTCATTCTTCTCTTTTGACATACGATGCCTACTCAAAGGAGTATTTGCTACTGATGAATTCTGAGCTAGAAGATACAGAAATGTGCTTGGATGGAGAACTGATGAGTTGCAACCTTGCTCAAATAAATATTGTTCATTCTTCTCTGTTGCTCCTTTATAAGGCAAGAATGTTATAGGTCTCTTTTTGAATATTCCTTAAAATGTATTCCTGTTTTAGATGCCTAACATTCACACAGTGTTTCTGCAGTTTTTCTTGTTTTTGATTATTTCCTTTGCAGGTGAGGGCGGAGCAGTAGAAGTTAGTGAAAATTTACCATCTTTCTGCTGCTTCTTTGGGCTGACCGCCTTTAAGTTGTAGAAATCAGTCTATGTCCAGTCTAAGATTTTATCATTAAAGTTTTGGCTCATTGTTTATCAAAATCAGAGATTGTCAGCCTTACCAGGTAGACCAGACAGGAAAAATGACCAATAAAGTAATTCTGTTTATTGTACTGTAAAACTAATAGAATCTTGGAAGCCTCATTCGGACATAGGGTTTTGCAGGCAGTGCACAGGGCGGGGGGGGGAGCGCCTCACCAGGCATAAGTTGGAGCGTATACTCTATATGTGTAACCCTCCCTAGGGATGTGCAGGCTTTGGTACGTTCCATCCTGGATACTCCTCCCCCTCACTATGGAGAAAGGGCGTTAGTACTTACCTGATACGCCTCTTCTCATAGTGGGGGAGGAGTATCCAGCTCCTCCCTGATATGATTATGTACCAAAAGTGTTATATTTATTTGTCGAACTGTTGAAAATAAATAAATAAAAGTTGAAACTGAGATGAGTTCTGGAGTGGATGGTCCAACGAGTCGGATAGAGTTCTTTGCCGATAACTGGGTGGGACCTGGTGACCAGGGCGTGACCCAGAGAGCTTATCTGACTCAGTCCAATCAACGAGAGGACAAGGTCAAACCCATCCTGGATACGCCTCCCCCACTATGAGAAGAGGCGTATCGGGTGAGTGCCAACACCCTTTTTCATTTTTATTGGTTATCTTCCATATTTAGTAGGAGTGTGATAAAGTCCAAAAATGGTGAGGTCTTTGGTGAAATGATAGCAATAACCATAGAATTAAATTCACACAAAAAATAGACTATATGTATCTCAACCTTACACGGGAAAAGACCCGAATACAACAAAACCAGCATATATATATATATATATAAAATTTTCAATGAAATGAAAAATTTACAAAGCAAAATAAGTACTACTTCATTTGCTTTTAGCATCAAAGTCATCATTGCCCAATAACTGAAATATGTGGAGATCCTTCAGTTGAAAAAGAGTTTGCAAACTGAATATTCTCCAGGATGCTTAGGAAATGTACTTAATATGAGATTGCTTATTACAATGAAGTGTAATGTAACATTAAAAAAATCAGTAAATTACATTTGGTGCATATAGAAAGTATAGTATGATAAAGGAGAAAAGTGACAGCAATCAGTAACCCAGAATATATAGTCCACATGCAATTTACAGAACCAGTCCCATTGTCACCTATGTCACCCATGACATTTTTCAAAATCAGTTTCATGGTGATTATTGTAATGACAGAAAACAATCTTGAGGAAAATTTACCATAATTATGGATAGGCAGAATATATAGAAAGCAGGAAAGGTAATTATACAAAGTGCAAATATATAAAATAATTGCTTCTATAACAAGGATGGAGTAATAGATGTGCCTGAATATATGTCCATTTGTAGTTGATCCTGCTATTTTCTGTTTCTTGCCTCAGTGTTCTTTCAAGAATTTCTTCTTAAAGTATGCAGGTGCTTAATTTTGAATGTGGAAATGTTTTGAAAGTGAAGCTCTACCTATTAAAAGCTTTTTCTGATTTGAAGACTGAACTTTTAACAAGCTTGTTTGCATTGTTGATAAAACTGACCTTTACAAAAAGCTTTGACTTCTATTAGATATGCCTTCCTATCTAAAGCCTGCATGTTAAAGTCTTTGTATATATTTACAATTTTTTTTGTTGGACACGATGTACATGGGATTTGGTTTTTACTTACATTTAGATATTTTTCAAAATAGTCTGCTATCGTGCTTTTTTGGTGCATCCTCAGAAAAAAGAAAGTTTAAAAATATTGTTTGTGTATGTCCGCTTGTTTACTATTCTTGATATCTAATACTACCTGCCCAACCAGAAAGAATTTATGGATTATATTTTCAAGAAACAAATTGAAATGTTTTTTTAAAAATATGGCATCAAGTAGTAGTATAAGTATAATCTTTATTGTCATTGTACTTACTGTAAATACAATGAAATTGGTTTTAACCTCACTGGTGCAAAATTATAACAGAAATGAAAAAAGAAAGAAAAAGAAAAAAAACTAGTGTGTGCATGGAGTGATTGTGGTTATATTTAAAAGTCTCACAACCCAAGGATAGAAACTCTTTAAACTGTTTGTTCGGCTGGCTATACTTTAATGTCTTCTGCCTGATGGATAGTGATGGAGAACTTCAATAAACTTGACATCTGTTGGAAGACAAACTTTGCCAGTCATCTCAAGAAATTCTGAAACTGTCATTTTGGATTACTTTGTCTTCAGAAAATATGGTAAGGTAAAACAGGACCAGCAATTCTTGCTTGCTATTAATCTAAAACTTGACATTTGAGAAAGAAGAAATAACACAACATTGGGGGAAATGATTATCAAAGTTCTTGATTTTAAGGGAAACTCATTACTTAGTAACAATGAAATGTAGAAAAACTACTTTGAAATCCTTTACACAAGATTATAGAATCTTTTGTAGAGGGAGAAAATATGCAGGACCTTATTCCATTAGAAACTGCTCTAGGCCTAGCAACAGACCAGCTGTCAAGCAGGAAAATAAGCAGGCACAAATAAAATATCTACAGAATTGTTTAAAATTGCAGGACAAGAGATGGTTAAAGCACCTTAAACCATATGTAGAGAAGTACAGAAAAAATATGCTTTAGAGATGGGGAAAAGCCACCTGTATAAAGAAGTTGCAAGAGAGCTTGCAAATTATGGAAGAGTTGCTTTAATTTTTCATTGAATGTTTTGCCTAAAACATAAATAAAAATTAATCTACGTACAGAAATGTCAGGTTTCTAAAAAGGACAAAATTAGATAGTTAATATGTGATAGATTAATGGAGAAAAGCTAATACAACAAAGAGTTTCTGCTTCATTGATTACAAAAGGCTTTGACTGAGTTGATCATGTCAGAATATGGAATAAAGTCTGATGGAAGTGTCAGAACACCTGATTATTTTCGTATGAAAGCTTTGTAATAGAAAAGAAGCTATTCTAACAATTAAATTTGAAGAAATAGAATCATTCAAAATACAAAAGATAGTGAAACAAGCATGTTTACTATCCCTATGTCTAGTTAGTATATATAGTGAATATATTATAAGAAAAGCATGATTGGAAAATATGGCAGCTGGTGTTAATAATTGGAGACTGAAACTCAGTTCAAGATATGCAAATGCCAATATTTTGTTACCTGAAACAAAACAAGACTGAGAGGATCTCATTAAGAAAGTAAAACAAACAAAAGTGAAATCTGGGTTAATGTTAAATATTAAGAGACAAAAGTAATATCATTCATGTTTAGTGAAGTTATATTTGATGGCAAATAAGTGAAAATCATAGCTAATTTTGTTTTGTTAACCTGAAAAATAGATAAAGATGGACAGAGTGCTTGAAAAATAAAGAGGAGATTAATCTTGAGGAAAGCAACGGCAAATTTAAACAAGATCATAAAGAAAAGGGTCATTTTTTATTTCTGAAATATATGCACACATACACTATTTAAATAGTTAAAGTAATACTGTATTTTTCTAGAAGCAATGTATGACTGTGAAATGATATTGGTAAGAAAGATGAAGATGATAGATGTCTTTAAAGCAGTGGTTCCCAAAGTGGGCGCTACCGCCCCCTGGGGGGCGGTGAGATGGCTTAGGGGGGCGGTAAGAGGCCAGGGGGGCGGCAGAGGGGCAGTAAGAGGCAAGGGGGGCAGCAAAGGAGTTCTGGAGGTGGCCTGCTCTAGCGAGCTATTCAGAAGTTTGCTCACTCACCCCCGCCCATTCAGAAGCTGCTAGATCGCTCGCTTCCCCCGCCCATCTGCACTATGATAGCCCTGCCCACTCACTGGTTGGCTGGCTCACCAATCACCCCGCCCGCCTCTAAGAGCCCTATCTAAACCCAGTTAACTTTTTTTCTGCTTGGCTTTCTATAGATCGGGCTCTTAGAGGTGGGCGGGACGATTGGTGAGCCAGCCAATCAGTGAGAGCAGGGCTAGCATAGTGCGGACAGGCAGGGGGAGCGAGTGATCAAAGGGAGGCCATTTCGCCTCCCTTCGCTCCCACTTTGTCTTGATGAGGTCGCTGCAGCTGCGGATGGACGGAGGTAGCCGGAGTGGTGGGGAAGCCCGGGGGGGCGGGCGAGCGAGAGAGCTGCCTGATCCTCCATTGCTCGCCCGCTCACCTGCCCCCCCGGGCTTCCCTACCACTCCGGCTACCTCCGTCCATCCGCAGCTGCAGCGACCTCATCAAGACAAAGTGGGAGGCGAAGGGGCCTCGGTGCCCTGCCTGATCCTCCTTCACTCGCTCGCTATTTTGCCTGCATGGGGTGCCTCGGCGGAAGCCCTTTGCTGGCGGCCAGACCTCCCCTCCCCGGGGCGACAGCACATCCAGGATCACCGTCCCAGTAACGCTGCGGCCGCTCGGCCTGCGAAGAGAGGGAGGGAGTAAGAGTGAAGGGTGAGGGAGAGCAGCAGGGGCTCTCTGCAGGGGCTCTGCATTTTCCCCCCCCACTGGAGCCTTCCCAGAGGAGGTGGGGCTGGGGAATGTGTGGTGGGGAGGCGCTGTCTGGGGTGGGACTAGATGACCTCTGGGGGTCCCAACCGGCCCTTCTGACTCTGGAGACCAAAAGCAAGCAAACACACACACACACACACAGCAAAAGTGTCTGGTTTTGAATA
The DNA here is from genome assembly GCF_964273705.1 of Natrix helvetica. NCBI lineage: Eukaryota > Metazoa > Chordata > Lepidosauria > Squamata > Natricidae > Natrix > Natrix helvetica. Next base: position 232,344,405 of record NC_138552.1, on the reverse strand, counting down.
TAATCCCCCCTAGTGCTTGGGGAAAAAAATAAGAGGAACATTTGGATATACATTTTGAATTAACTTGGAAAGAAAATTGCTAAAATCACTTTTAGTTGTGTTCTGCATTAAGAATTCATGCAGTAGCATTTCTTGTTGAATTAGCAGAGTAATATTTACAACAGCCAGCTAAGATAGTTTTATCTGTCTTATAATGTGTGTGGGTAGAGGACTTAGGCATAAGTGCAATGTTTGCCTGTGATTATATAATAAATTCACAGCTTATCCATTTGAATTAGATGTTATTCAATTCATGTTTAACCTATACTTGATATACTTGTATTCAATACATAAGGTGTTAATTATGTCAATGGAAGAGATAGGAAACTGCATTAGTGATATATATGTCAATGCGTTGATTTGTACTAAAAATGTTTAGTTTAAAGAAGTTATAAGGAATCACAAATATGAGTGTGGAAAATGTAATGTAGTTGTGGATGACCGTTTGCATGAGTTGTATTGGGAAAAATAAAATATAATAATAATAATAATAATAATAATAATAATAATAATAATAATAATAATAATAATAATAATAATAATAATAAATGATTCCCCAAAGAGGTAAAAGGCTACATTTTGCTAGAGTTATTCTTCCAAACTGTTGAGGAGGGGGATTGGACCCCATTGTCTATATTTCCCTTTCCATCCCCATGGTTCTTTAGTGAAAAGTATAACCCAAGAACATATAGATCTGTTAAAATGTTCCCATTCTCACTTTCCATATTGGGAATCCCTAGGTACCATGCAATAATCTCATCAAATAATTCAAGCAAATGTTGGTGACATTGAGCTGAAGCCAAAGTTCAAGAAATTGTACCAAGAGTTTTAGTTACAGAAAGAAATTTCTGATCGCTACCCTGCACTATGGACAGTGGTTAAGAAGCTCCTTGTTGCATTTCCAACATCATATTTGGTGGAACATGGCTTCAGTGTGGTCTCCAAGCAAAGAAATCGACTCCAGATTACTGAACATGGTGATTTAAGACTCCTGCTAAGTGACTTAAAACCAGACATTGGGAAACTGGTATCATTTCATCAATCCCATCCATCACATTAAGAATTTACTGAACAGTGAAGTAGTTACTAAATTTTACTGAGTTTACTAAGTTACTAGTTATTAAGGTTCTTGATAAATGACTATCAGACTTTGAAAACCTGGTATCACTGGATCATGTTCAACAATTTTGTTGAATTAACTAACTACAAAGGTTTTTAAATTGGATTTTGAATAAATGTGCAATTAATTGTTACAGTTTTGAATTTTACTGTTACTATCTTTATTCCTTCATGCAAACCACCCAGTCACATGACTCCCCCAGCCACGCCCATCAAGCCACGCCCACAGAACCGGTCGTAAAAAAATTTGAATTCCACCACTGGGTGGAGGGCACTGAGGATCAGTTTGTAGCACCAAGGGGGCGGTGGACTGAAAAAGTTTGGAAACCACTGCTTTAAAGTATAGCTTTGGAATCAGTTAAGAGCACTATGCAGTGCAAAAAGCAAATGTACCGGATAACGGTTGATTATCCCCTTAAAATGCTTATCAGCAAATAAAAAGTTACTTTGATATGAGAAGAAGATGAACTAGACGAAGTACTATGTTTGGCAAGATTGAAGGAATAAGAGGAAGAAGTTATATAAGGTGGATGGCAGAATTGAAGATGGATGACCATGGAAGAGCCATAAGACATGCTTCAGTTTGTCAATATTCTTACTAAAATATCATGCTCACAAATGGACAAAATATTTTAAGTGTGATCTGACCAACATAGAATATAAAAGAAGGATAACATCGCAGGAGATTAGATAAGCTCTGTTGCTGAGGTGGTTTTTGTAAGTTGAGGTTTGTTATTTTAACCATGTGTGGGTTTTAGTCTCTGTGTGCTACCCAAAATCACTAATGTGAGATGAGTAGCCATATAACTCAGATAGATAGGTAGATAGGTAGATAGATGATAGATAGATAGATAGATAGATAGATAGATAGATAGATAGATGATAGATTAATAGATAGATGATAGATAGATAGATAGATAGATAGATAGATAGATGATAGATAGATAGATAGATGATAGATAGATAGATAGATGATAGATAGATAGATAGATAGATAGATAGATAGATAGATAGATAGATAGATAGATAGATAGATAGATGATAGATAGATGATAGATAATAGATAGATATTCAAACCAAAGCAAAATTAACTGATACATCCATATTCCAAAACTAGTGCTAGTGTAATTCTTTCTTGAGAATATTTTTCTGTTCCTTTAATGGTACTAATATTAAATTCTACTCTGTGTATAATGGTAAGAAATGAATGCTTGGTGCTATAACATGTTTCCTAAATTACTGTCTCATCTAAAACTGCCCTTCAGAAATGATCTGTAGCTTTAATCAGAATCCTATTACATGTTTCCCAGCTAATCAGATTAGACTGTTCTTTCTTAAATTGGAAGTTGTAGGTTTCACATATCAGGATGCTGGTTTACATGGAAATTAAAGCTATATTTGATGTAAACATAATTCTTTTATATTAAACAACATAAATATGCTAAATTATTATCTGTTGCATAAATCAACACCCATATTAAATAGTGATAATGGAAAACATAGTCCAGTATGCATGGTGGTGTAGCAAGTTGGAGAGACAGGCTTATTTGTGTTCCAATTTGGTTTATTAATATTCCAAAAAAAGATGGCAAGATGTAGCAATGTACTTGGCCAAGGTGGGGAAAATTCTTCACTCATCAAGAATCTTCTGTGTGAAGAAAGAAAGAATGAGGTTCAGAAAAAAAAGTATCTGAAACAGAATGAATAATTCTTTCTATTTTAGGTCCTTGGCCCATTTTGTCCTACTGCATATTTCAGGTTCATCAATCATTGATATATTGCTCCAGTAAATTACCTCAAAGCGAATTTGATGCTAGTCTTAAAAAGAGTGTATTGATTCTGGTTTCATAGCAGCAACACGTGATATTAAACAGGTATCTCTTTTTTATGTGATAGGGTTGACTCTGAGAACCACTTAAATCTCCATTATCATAGAGTACACAGAAATATATGCTAGAATGCCACATGAGAATTCAAGGACGGAGAACTCAATACATTCCAGTTATTTATTTTAGAAGCTAAACATTCATGATGCCAAAAATATTTGCTTTCTTTAAAGATAAAAATAATGACTGAACTAGAATGAGATACACGACAAATCCCAAAAGAGCTGCTTTCTTTGGGAGTCACTGTCTGAAACATACAGTTTATATTTCAGGAATGCATTAATGTTCCCTTATCCACTTTACTTGTGCTTTAATAAGTCTGAACTGTCTTCTTTTCTGTCTTACCTATGGCTGGGTATGGAAATTAATTTGGTGAACGCTAGTTTAAAGATTAGGTTGCAGCATACACAAGTTCATACTTTTCTCTTTGTTCCCTTATTGGTTAGTGGTAGACTTTGATTGTGCCAATACACAAATATAAATTATTATCTGATCATATAAAAACAAGATTTCTTATTTCATTTAATTGAGGAAATGGACATAAGGCATCTATGGATTTATAATCTCTAAAATGGAGAAGGAAGAAGTAGATGAATTAAAAACATTGATGTGTAGCAATCTAAACATAGACCTATAGGAAAATAAATAAGAATGGTGAATTACACATTTATAAATGCATTTTCATATATGGTTTGTGGAAGAAATAGCAAATTTAAAGCATCACTAATCTATTTTCATTACTTTGGCTTCATTTCCAGACATTGGAAAGATCTTATGTGAATCAAAATTTAATAAAAACTATTAGCAATGTTAATTAGGCCGTTTCCAAATTCTAGAATAATACAAAGTGAATTGATTCAGAGATTCTGTAAGTATTTTTAAATTAACAGGAAGAAAGTCAATTGTATAAATAAATGTAGGTGAACTTTTTCTGATTCATTTTGGATCAACATGTTACATTTCAAGTTGGCAAACATTGCACAATCTGCTTTAATACACAATGTGAAGCCAGATCCTTTTAAACCTGTTTTTTTTAACAAAGCATAATATCAAGTAAGGGATGCACAACATATATCAGTTCAACTTGGTATGATGCAAGTTTTGTGCCAGTGCAAGAATAGCTCTGTGTGTACTTTTTTGTTTATTTCATTTTTAAATGTTGATTTATATTTATTAACTTCATTATAATTTTTTATTTTGTTTTAATTTTTTAAGAAGTGACAATGACCTAAGCCTCTGTAAGACATTTGCTGTGCCTTTTAACCTTCCCACTCTTGAATGCAAAAATGTACAAAATTTCCAAACAAACAAAAGAAAAGAAAAGAATGTCTGAAAATATCAGCCTACTTGTAACCTCATTCAACTCTTTTCTGAGCAGGATATGCAGGTGGTGCTCGACTTACAACAGTTCATTTAGTGACTGTTCCAAGTTACAACATCACTGAAAAAATGTGATTTGTGGCCATTTTTCACACTTATGACCATTGCAGCATCCCCACAATCGTGATCAAAATTCAGACACTTGGCAACTGACTCATAATTATGACCTTTGTAGTGTCTTGAGATCATGTGATCATCTTTTACGACCTCTGGCAAGCAATGTCAATGGGGAATCCAGATTCACTTAACAACTGTGCCACTAACTTAACAACTGCAGTGATTCACTTAACAATTGTGGCAAAAAAGTCATAAACTGGAGCAAAACCCCTTTTAACAAATGTCTCATTTAACAACAAAAAATTTGGCCTCAATTGTGGTCATAGGCTGAGGGCTACCTGTAATCCCTATTGTACAAAACCATAATGAATATGTCCATACATCATACTTACTTGAAAACAAATTACAATATCATTTCTATTCTATCTTATTATTGACACAAATACTGATTTAATACATTAATAACTTAATGACTATTTGAGATGGGACTACTATATTTACAGAAGTAGCTGTATAGATCTAAGTGAAAACAAAAGCTGAATTTTACATTTGATTTCCTAATAACTATTGTATGGTTTCTTAGAATTAGATATGAATAATATTTTAAAAAAATAATTTGACACCACCTATGGAATGGTACAAAAAATCTGAAGAATGTTCTTTTGCATCTCACAGAGTATTAGAATTCTGTGGCCAATGATTCTTGATTAATAGTGTTTTAATCTTGTTTTCTGCTGTTGCTGATAAAAGCAAATGACAACCTTTCTGTCATGGTTTTCCTCAATGACTTAATTATTTTTTAAAAAGTAAGCAGCTGAAAATTTGAGATTTCACTTTATACCCAGGAGGTAAGACATGTTAACTTGTTTTACATAGAATGTATTATTTGGATGATATAACTGCATTCAGGGTAATGTAACACTCTAAAATAATATTGAAGAATTAGTACATAGATGATCTAATTGTATCTGTTTAATTTCAGCTCCCATTCATATATAATTACAATATATACACTTAAAGAGAAAACAATTATCTGGGTTAATTTTCATCTTGAGTAAAACTGACAGCTGTGAAGAGAATTTCATTCTGATTCTGGTCATTATTCAGAGAGTCCTATAGTTTGCTTCACATGCCTTGTAGTGTTCTCAAAAAAAATTGTGAACAGCAATTCCTACATTGAATAGAAAGTAGTTTTCAAAAGTATACCAGGAATAAAATATAAAAGTAAGCTGAGTGTGACTTCTATGTTAGAGTTAGTTGATTTGTATTAAAAAACAAAACAACTTACCCAAACATCTGGGATTGTTTGAGCTTGTAAGTTTGGGTCTGTTCATATAGCCAACATAGTATGTAATTCATTGGTTCACTAAAGTGAAATGTAGTCAGGTCTATGACCTGTGAGAATATAAAGTGTACTTTAGCCAAATAAAGTATATTTTTTTTAAAGCACGAGTTCCTAGATTAAGCCTGCACACAAACACACATATATTTTTAATTCCACTACTGTAAATTATTCTTGAATTCTATTTGAAATGCTTGCACAAATAGAAACAGGAATAAGCAGTTCTCCTGTGCACGGCTTGGAGACTCCATGCATGGGTTATAACTTCTGCCTATTAGCTCAAAGACTGAGTTTGAATTGTTTAGACACACTTCCTTGGCTTGACTGGATCCAGTTCTTAACTCAGTCTAAGCCCAAAGAGAAACACCTCAACTCCTCTCTAGGTTAATAAGCATACGTTAGAACAATTCTTTATTGGAGTCTTCAACCAGACAAAAGGAAAAAAATTGAACATCTTTAAAAATTTTCTACAGCCTTCTGAGTACAACTTGGGAGCTTCTGAACGGTTGCCAGATCGCTGGCGGCTGTTCCACAGTAAGCCTTCGTCTGGCAACCTCTTCATCGCATGCCACAGGCTCTCTAGATAATAAATTGTTTCCGACCGCACGGATAGCATTTCGCGAAACTTGGAGGCCGTTTGGCTGTTAGAATAAGAAGTTCTCAATTTACATCTCTATATGTACATTTACATTTACATATTTTTAGCTATTTGAATATAAGCTTAGTATAGTTCATTGTAATGCCAGTACCTTGATTTAATGTAATATTTTGAGGGGATAGATAAATCTGAATGTTGGTTAAATCTGAAGATTACCCTCCCCCCTTTACTTTCCCTCCTCAGAGGTCAGCTAGGGAGACCAAGGGTTTTTTGAGAAAAACTCACAAGGGATATCACTCTCAGTATCAGCCTTGGAAATTGCAAATAATATTTTTTTCTCTAGCTAGCTGCTCAATCAACAAGAAACCATTGTGTCAAGTCTTATTATTTCTCAGTGCTGCCTGGATGTATGTTTTTCTTACATTTGTATCCAAACTTGAGCTTGGTTAAGGCAAGAGTATTTCTGTCAAATTGTACCTTGAATTAACATGTGTCTTTCGAAAGAGACCCAGAATACCTTAGTAATTAAAGTGTTGGACTACATGAGAGTCATTCATTCAAGCCCATTCTTATTCAAGAGAAACTCACTGGGTGTCTTGAGTGTTATGGAAAAAGGGAGGAGAGTGCTATTTATACGACTGAATGCCTGAAGGAATCTAACTAACAGAAAACAAAATTAGAGATAACTATTGAAGAAGAGATTATGAATTGCGGGCTTGATTAAATCAGTTTGCTCACCTGGGTCATCATAGCAAATTGCAATTTCCTGAAGGAAATGAAATTTGAATGTATAAAGGTAGAGGGTATGCACATCTTGGGAAGATCAGGATACTAAATACAGGGAAGCTAAAAGCCAATTTATGAAAGAGCTGACATAATTGTAACATTTATTTGCTACTTGTTTTAAGGGAGCAATATCTGTTTGTTTTGATAATTATTTCTAGACTGTCTAGTTCAACAAGAGGACTCAAGGCAGTCAATGCAAAACATAGGAATTAAAATAAACATGAACCTAATCCAGCTAATGATTTGTTATTGAAGAGTTTAAAATACATTTTGTTCAGAAAGAGAGTTGATTATATCTTACTTTGCTATTGATTTTATTTAAGGTACATGAGACAGTTGTCTGGATGTAAACTTATTCTAAGCAGGCATACTAATAGTATGGGCTAACATTTTCTGATTTATAATTTCATTTTTTCCCAAACAAAAAATAAATAAACCCTGAATTCTGCCTTCTCTATAAATTAAGCAGGTTGCAAAATCCTGCCCAGTTCATTTTATTTTACATATCATAAAATCATAGGATTGGAAAAGACCTTGGAGGTCTTCTAGTTTAGTCTGCTGCCCAAGGCAGGAGTTCTCATACTATCTTGGATAAATTGTTGTCCAAATTTCTCTTGCAAACCTCCAGCAATGGAGTACCCACAACTCCAGGAAGCAAGCTGTTCCACTGCTTAATAGTTATGTCAAAAAAATTCCTCACTTCCAGGTTGGATATCCCTGGAACAGGCTTCAGCCCATTGCTTCTTGTCCTACGTTCAGTTTGCTATGGAGAATAAATCAATGCTCTCTGCCCTGTGGCAGCCTTTCATATATTGAAAGAGTGCTATCCTGACTCCCCTCAATATTCCCTCCATTTAACTAAGCATACCTAGTTCCTTTAGCCTTTCTTCATAGCATTTAACCTCCAAAACTTTTATCATCATTGTTGCTCTTCCCTGAAATCTTTCTAGGGTCTCAGCTTGCTTTTTGTATTGTGGAAAGCAGAACTGCAGGGCTGGATTAGATTTATTAGCCGCTACAGCACACTTATAATTTACGTAAGATTTGTTTGGCATGACTTGTTCTTAACAAACCCATGCTGGCTTCTAATAATCACCCAATTCATTTCTGGGTACTCATAAACACCCTATCTTTCCAGGATTTTGCAGGTATTGCTGTAAAACTGGTCTGTACTTTTCTGGGTTCACTTTTCCCCCTGAATAGTTCTACATTTCAAATAAAATTCATTCCTCATTTCAATAGAACCAAATTATCTGGCACTGTCTCCATCACTAAAACGTCTGTTTTTCTCCATTTTATTTCCATTTTATCATTATCTCCAGATTTGTTTACAAAGTTTTCCATCTTCTCGTGTTTTTTATTTTATTTTAAAGCTGTAAATTTAGTTTCAAGTGAATCAGCCACTTTTATTACCAAGTGGATCAAGTCTTTTCTGAAGTATATCTAATGGAATTGCTTTCTTTGCAGATTGTTGTAACAACTCTTTTCTCTCCTCCAATAATGCAGCTTTGCAAGTTGTGATTGTGTTGCAGTCCAAAAGTGAAAGTCTCAAACAGGGGAAAAGGAAAAACAAAACTCCTCCCTTCTTTTCTTCTATTTTGTTGTGCCTTTAATACTGTAATTTTTGGCACATGACACATTTAGATCTTCATAGTTGCAGTTAGTGGTCTAGTCTAGTCTAGTCTAGTCATGTTGCCCATATCTTTTGTTTTATAGATTCTAACAATTATTTAAAAGAAAAAGCATTCCCACAGAATGTCTAAGTTAATTATCTAATTCAATTACAGTTTCTCCGATGCAGTTTAATAGAAAAAGTACTTTTTTAAAAAATAACAATTCCCTTTATCTGTTTTAAGCTTTCTTAGATAATCCCTTATTAAAACTTTTGCCAATTTTTAAAATATTTTAAGTCTTTAAGTTTTTTTTAAGTTTTGTAATCCTGAAAGAAATGACACTTACTAAGAAGAATTCTTATCTGCTGTAAAAAAAAGAAAAAGGAAATGATATTAATTCTTTCAGGAAATTGGTAATCACCCAAAGTTGTTGCAAGTTGAATGGTCATCAAAGTCAAATAAATAAGTAAATAAAGAAGCCAGTCAACCTAGAAATTAGACACTAATAATTTCATATAATACTGTAGTTATACCTACCCTCACCTTGCCAATATGTTACCTTCTTATCTATCTCAGATTACTACATTTAATGAAATTAAAATATGATAAAGACCCTCCAAAGAACTTAGAAATACCACAACACACAGTTCTAAAATCATAGACATAAATGGGATTTCAGATTAAAAGTCACTGAATATTAAAAAAGCATTAGCATTTAAAAATTGCTGCATTATTTGTCAATACATATGCATATTTTCTGGTAGGGCTACCACTTTCTGGGTAGGAAAAAATATAACAACTAGATATCAGCAAAGAGATAAAAAATATCTCTTCACTTGCTGTCCAGTGGTCATCCTGATTTCTATAACTTAGATTTTGCCTTATTTCCAGACGATAAAACTTTTATTATTTTTTTATTTGGTATTTGTGTAGCATAAAGAATCATTAGGGCATCAAGAAAATTCCTTTATATTTATATTATATATAAGTATTTGAATGCATGTTCTCCCTTATTTTATTTTTGTATCTGATAAAGCATTTCAGAAATTGCCAAAGCACATTTCATAATGCTAATGTCTATTAGAAAAGCAAGTCAAGGATAAAAATAATAAAGCATGAGCAACTTTATTTTCATCCTTGATTTTAAATATATTTATATTATACTTTCCATAATCCTGCCTTCTAGAAATCATGGATTAAATTTTAACAAAATTTCAAGAAGGTAGCCCATCTACGTAACTTATTTTGTGTTTTAGCTAACCAATTGTTTTATAGAAAAATCAGTGCTGACTCACTAGAATCTAATGCCACCTTGGCATTTTTAAGCAATTAAATTCAGAAAAGTTATTTAGTTATTTGCTTATTTAAAGGGACTTAATTTAGAATTAATGTGAACAGAGAGAATATGTAAGAAAATGGGTGCCCAGTGTGTAAAGGATGATCATGAAGTATAACATACGTGATAATATATTCCAAATTTGTTTAAGTTACACAGGTCAAGTGTGTAATACAGAAAGCACAAGCTCCACATGCAGCTTTTACATTAAGAGTTGACAACTTGCAGCCTGCATATGACAACTGATTATCAGCAGGAAGCTGCTGATAAATAATGATTTCTTCCATTTTCAATTAACAGGAATGTAGTCTTCACTTAGACTTTGAAAAGCTTGAGATCTTAATATTGGAAGATACACTCAGGGTTAAATCCCTTCTTTCCTGTAAATGACTCAGAAGCATGCCAAACCTTGCCCAATAACAGTGAGGTGCTCCCTCCTCCACTGCAAACTTTGTCCTTCAAAATAATATTTTTAAAAGATTCAGAAACATCTTTCCTCCAGACATATATATTCTATGCCAGTGGCATCTTGTTAGGTTCTAAATAAATACTCATCTTTTTTTTTTTTAAAAAAAGCAATGGTAGTTAATTATTTAACAAATACATTTTGGTTGTTTTAGAATATCTATATCTCTCAACAATCACATACATGCCAAAAGATTGTTTCAAATTATATAAATTTTGAAATGCAGTATTATATTATTGCAGTAAAAAATTTATTGCTGATTTTTAAGTTTTATGTGAATTTAACAGATTAATGCCAAATTTAATAACAAATCCTAATTGTGCTGTTGAAGGATTATGAATATCAGCAAGGAATAATATAGTATTTAATTATGGAAGTTATGCTTTGTTTTAGTTTAATTCTTAAAAAGGAAATTTGAAACAACATTCATAATGATTATTTCTGACCTAGTGTACATTTTAGTATTTATAATTAGCAAATTCATATTAGTAATTTTCTATTTATTTTGAATATTCCCCTGTGGTTTCCTTTTTTCATATTACACTTTTAGATTGTAAATTTCATTTAATAGTTTCCTCTGCTTTTAGACTTCAATTAAATCCCAAGGTATGCCATCAAGAGGGAGCTTTTTATTGGACATTTTTAAGCACTGTCTAAGAGGGATTTCTACTCTCAGAAATTGCTGGAACTTTCTTTTGCTACAAATAAATGTTTACCCTTCCCAAAGAATGTACAGACACGTCAGCTGAAATCCAGTTTAATCCAATTCAATTAGAGTAAATGATGGAATTACTTCTCATGAATTGAACATCATACTACTAGGACACAGTGGCTCAGTGGCTTAAGATGCTGAGCTTGTCAATCAGAAAGGTCGGCAGTTCAGCGGTTTGAACGGAATGACCTCCCATTACTTGTCCCAGCTTCTGACAACCTAGCAGTTTGAAAGCACTGATTATTAAAAATGCAAGTGGAAAAATAGGGACCATTTTGGTGAGAAGGTAACAGTGCACCTTCAACATTTACTCAGGCCTCCACATGACCATGGAGACGTCTTCGGACAGCCCTGGCTCTTCGGTTTTGAAACTAAGATGAGCACTGCCCCCTAGAGTCGGGAATGACTAGCACATATGTATGAAGAGGACCTTTACCGTTACTACTGCATATGAAATTCACAGCAACCTTTAATTCTCTTGTGTACCACAGTACATCACTCATTCTTTTAATTTCTGATTTACTGATGTTTTTCTTGGGCATAAGTGCACTTATAAGCCAGATGTCACCCTATATAGCTCATCTGACGTCTCATTAACAATTCAGTTCTTTCCCCTTTATTTTTTCAAATTCATGAAACATGTTTTTGTAGGATTGAAGAGTTGGAATATAACACAGAGTAAGATCGACAATATCTCAGTAGGGGTGGGTAATTTTCTTCTTCTTTTTTGTACTAATTCTGGGTTAATTTGATGAAAGAGGATTGTTGTCAGTCATGTTAAATTAAATATTAAATCATGATTTTTATGATATACAGAAGATGGGAGATAATCACTTATCTTTTAAAATAAATGGTGTAATGGATAAAAGAAAATACAGTGAAATTTTACATTATTTTGTATAAAAAGTTTACATTTCAAATGCTGAGCAAAATGACCAGGATGATTATACAAGATATACTGATAACGTTGCTAGATGTTTCCAATCTCTAAAAATTACAAAATATACGTTTGTGTGAGACAAAAGACAGAGATGAAAATATATGTTTTGATATATATGTGTATAATTCCACCTCTTTATATGAATGTATGTACAGCCATCTTAACTATTAATAGGATTTCATATAACTAAGTCTATTGCATGCAATGCTGTTGGTTCTGGTGCTTTGTCTACTTCTGATTAATAACCCTTAAATATTGTATGCCATTTGTTGGCAATATAATATTTTTTGTAAGTCAACAGTAATTAGCTGTTAGCTGCAGACTACATTCCTGAATATTATGTATGTTAGTGAGTTTTTGCTGAAAATAGGATAAATGATACTACAGTAAATGTACATTTGGCTAGTCAAGATGAGTTGCTAAGTATAGGAAATGGATTTTTTTTCCTGACCGGACTCTGAAAATCAGCACCTTGAAAAGGATTGATTTTGTAGTATATTACTGTGTACATTTTAAGGTTAAAGCCTACTTAACTTCCTTAGAATGGAGTTTTGTATTATAGTCAATGGCTCTTAGCTTTAGCTCATTCAGTGGATAATGTGTCCTACCTCTTGAGTATACTGTTTCAAGTAATCCTTTCTCTACCTTAGACAGTTTTTTTGAACCAATTTATCTCCCCACCACCACTTTCCAGGTCAACTTAAGTTGCTTCTTGACATGAAAGGAAAGCAATTTACAGGTGGGGAAATCATAGTGTATCTTCTTCCTAGCTTACTTTCTTCTAAAGAAAAACATGTTTAAAAGCAAGAGGCTATTCTGTGTTTTTTTTTTCTGTAGAAAGAGAACATTTAAGAGCAACAGTCATCTCAATTGTTTCCATTTTCTATAGACATATAATGTATAACAGGACAATTTAATTTCCATTTAAATATAAGGAATTTATCTTTCATTAGTGTGTGATTGTAACAATATGAATGCCCAGTGAGGAGAAAGGCAGGATATAGTGAAAATAAATAAATAGTAGAACAAAACTATCAGCATAAGACCAATATTGCAATCAAATGATTGGGCTTTATTGTAGTATAACAACCTATTAACAAGACTATCTGGTTTTCTTTTGTTGTGAAGAAAAACTGTCTCATTTTCATGGGGAGGTGGCCTCATTCCCCGCATAATTTCTGTGCTGGGGCTGTAAATAGTAGTCTTTTCATCCCATATCTCATTTTTTTTCTATTAGCAAATAATAAAGCTTCATCATTCAATTTTAGTCAGCAAATGTTCATTAAGAACTACGTGTGTGTCTGTGTGCGTGCGTGTGTGTGTGTGTGTGTGTGTGTGTGACCAAGTAAATCAATTTCATATTCCTTTCATTAACTTTGCAGAGAAGAGCAACAAAGATGATTAGGGGACTGGAGACTAAAACATATGAAGAACGGTTGCAGGAACTGGGTATGTCTAGTTTAATAGAAAGAAGGACTAGGGGAGACATGATAGCATTGTTCCAATATCTCAGGGGTTGCCACAAAGAAGAGGGAATCAAACTATTCTCCAAGGCACCTGAGGGTAGAACAAGAAGCAATGGGTGGAAACTAATCAAGGAGAGAAGCAACTTAGAACTGAGGAGAAACTTCCTGACAGTTAGAACAATTAATCAGTGGAACAGCTTGCCTCCAGAAGTTGTGAATGCCCCAACACTGGAAGTCTTTAAGATGATGTTGGATAGCCATCAGTCTGAAACAGTATAGGGTTTCCTGCCTAGGCAGTGGGTTCGACTAGAAGACCTCCAAGGTCCCTTCCAACTCTACTATTGTATTGTATTGTATTGTATAACTTAGAAACTTATCATTTGCTCTAAAAAATAAAAGATATATCTTCTTCCCATATCTTTTTTTTGTTATATAAGAATTTTTTATTTTATTTTTGAATAAACACAGACAAACAAAACACAAAAAACACCACAAAAACATCTTCCATTACGGATTGTAGAAAGTGTGTCAATTGGTTACAAAAAACTTCATCCCTTCCACAGTCATCACCTATAATTCATATCAAGTGATATATTTTAAATCAAATATATTTATATATATTACTATCATCATACTTCAACCTTCATTTGACTATAATTGTTTTTACGTCCTTTTATATAAAATATTCCAAAATTTAAAGAAAAACCACTTAATGGCATTCCATTAACTGTTTCCATTATCATCCGGTAACATTACATCTTTATGACATGTTCTAAATAAAAAATTGATTATATTTAATAACAAAGTTTCTAGACCTCCTTTCTTAATCACTGTTTACAATTTATATCCAATTTCCTTTTATCAAACCAGTACATATATATACATTATTTGTAACTGAATTTGACTTTTATATTATAAGCTTTCATACTTAACAAAATTTCCTTATACTTATTATACTTAAAATACTTATTTTCCACCATAATTTGCAAATAAATCCTTTCCAAATAAGCCAATGTGATTGTTTGGTGTGTTTTTTTCACATTTTGTGTCTCATAGTTGAGGTCTACCTGTGATGCCAATTACAGGCCTCTCTCATCTTTTTAAGTGAGACAACTTGCACAATTGTGGCTGACTAAATACTTTTTTGCCCTACTGTATGTGTGTGTGTGTGTGTGTGTGTGTGTGTGTGTATGTATGTATGTATGTATGTATTTTAAGCTTTGCATCTCTCCTAGGTGGTGGGCAGCTTCCCATATCTTACCTATAAACAAATATTTAAAGCTGCCTCATTCAATCCTGGTTTAAAAAAAAACCCTATTAAAAGCTGCTAGGAGAAAAAAGTATTCTAGTTTTTTATTGGTATTTCCCTCCTAAAAGATTTCAATTTGTTTTTCAATTGAATTGAGTAAGCATGTGTTATATTAAAGATGAAAAAAAATTCTGAAGTGATTTAACGTAGTATGATATTTTTACATGTCAAAAACCTGCATTTTAACAGGGATGTGTATATTTTCTATATCCACTGTATATTTTAACCTTGGTCAAATAAAAAAACTTTATACTTCTTGTTTTTACTTTTAAAAGCCTTGATGTTTATTCATTTTAAGTAGTATCTCAGAAGCTTGATATCTTTTCATTTTTATCTTTTTATCCATTCTGTATTAATGGACTTTCTTCTTTAATTATAATCTTTAGTTCTTTCTAGTTGCTTCTAAAAACTACCCTTCGAGGTTTTCTTTTACCTTGTTTTTCTCAAATCCACCACATTTTCCCAGAGAAAGATTCCTTGCACTTAAAATTCAAAATCTGCATATATTTTAATAAGATTTTAAACAAACCACAAATAGTATAGTTATTTAAAAATCTTATTTCATGTCAATCTCACCTGATAGTGTATTTAAAAACTTTCCAAAATCAAAGTTCTAATTATCTTTTCAAATAAAAAAGCTTTCTTTAAGTTCTTAAACCGATACAAAATATATTTTGCTGAGGATTGAAGGAAAATCACCTATTATAATAAAAGTTGTTATTCTGATTATTAGTATTTGAAAAGCAATTTACAACCCATTTTCCGTGACATCCTTAATCAAAGAAAGGAAGTTGGTGAACCCAGTATATCTTTAAAGGTTATATCCATGATGGCGAACCTATGGCACGCGTGCCACAAGTGGCACGTGGAACCATTTGTCAGGGCACGTGAGGCGCTGCCGTCAGCTCGCCAGCACGCATGCGCGCGCTGGCCAGCTGAGTTCACCTTTTTAAAAGCTATTTTTCGCCTTCCCCAGGCTCCAAAGGCTTTATAGGAGCCTGGGGAGGGCGAAAACAGCCTCCCCCGCCCCCCCGGAGGCCTCAGGGACTGTCCCCGAAGCCTTCGGAGTGCTTAAAACCACCCTCCGAGCAAACCGGAAGTGACTTCCGGGTTGCTCGGAGGGTCGTTTTAAGCACTCCGAAGGCTTCAGGGACCATCCGAGGCTTCCCTGATGCCTTCAGAGCGCTTAAAACCACCCTCCGAGCAACCCGGAAGTCACTTCCGGTTTGCTCGGAGGGTGGTTTTAAGCACTCCGAAGGCTTCAGGGACCGTCCGAGGCTTCCCTGATGCCTTCGGGGCGCTTAAAACGACCCTCTGAGCAACCTGGAAGTCACTTCCGGTTTGCTTGGAGGGTGGTTTCAAGCGCTCCGGAGGCTTCAGGGACTGTCCAGAGGCTTCCCTGATGCCTTTGGAGCGCTTAAAACAACCCTCCGAGCAACCCGGAAGTCACTTCCGGTTTGCTCGGAGGGTGGTTTTAAGCGCTCCGAAGGCTTCAGGGAAGCCTCTGGACAGTCCCTGAAGCCTCCGGAGGGCCTCCGGGGGGTCGGGGGAGGCTCTTTTCGCCCTCCCCAGGCTCCTATAAAGCCCCTGGAGCCTGGGGAGGGCAAAAAAAACATGTAAAAATGGGGGGGTCGTGCATTTTGCGCGCATGCGCACTGAGGGGGTCGTGCGTTGCATTATGGGTACGGCACGCTCGCACTCGACCCCCCTGCGCTCCCACCACTTGTGGCACGCGAGCCAAAAAAGGTTCGCCATCACTGGGTTATATGAATTGTGATGTGGACAAAACTGACTTTCTCCATGGCCAGAGCTTTAAAATTTGCTGGAGACCACTGGTTTATGTTCCAGGAGTGGGAAACCCGAGAGCCCCTCTTTCTGCTGCGGTTACCAGTTTTCCTCTCGCAGAGTCATCTTCAATTTATTATGCTTTCGCGGAATTAGAATTGAACTTGTTTTTAATGTAATTTATATCCATGAAGTTTAATTTAGGATTGCCAAATTGTGTGATGACAGTGATTGGGGCATAAACCATGAATTAGGGTTCAATATGTGTGAACTCTGATCCTTTAACAAGTGTGAAAATATATTTTCTTCCCTTGAAAGAAAAAAAAAGGATTGTTGGATATTTAGAAGAATATTCTTTTCTCTAAACAGTTACAGAAGTGCTTTTTTATTTTGAATAAGTTTGGTTCTTAAATTTAAAAGCAGTAATACTACAACAATGAGATATTAGCATGCTTCTGAATATGCAAATGTAATTATGACACAATTACAATATGTTACACTGAGGAAGTGTTAGTTTCGACTGCATTCATCAATAACATAGTCAATGTAATTGTATTAGACTTTATTCTCTTCAGGAAATTACTGACTATAAGAACCTATTGTGTTGATAATATTATGCTGAAAGAATTATGCCCAGTGATGGCTGTTTGTCAGCATGGCATATACCATTAGCAAGAATGTCTCACCCACCTCCCAGTTTTGCAGACTTTGCCACCTTACCACTCTATTTTAGAGGATTAGATTCCAAGGCAGATATGTAAACAGCATTTATTGTGTACTGTCAAGTCAATATTTACTTTTAGCCACCATATAAATGTTCTATATGACAATCTTTCCCTAAAGCTAATTCTTCATGTCTTCCAATGGTGCACACTCATCATTGATGTATCCATCTGCCTTGCTGCTGGTTATGCTCTTCTTTTGTTACACTTTCCCAGCATTAGAGCTTTCTCCAGAAAGCACATAATGTGCCTAAAATAGGATAATTTGAGCCTGGTCATTTGTACCTCAAGTAGGAACTCTGGGTTGACTTGTTTGGTGATCCATGTATTTATGTTTTGGCTGCAATGGTATCCTCAAGAGTCTTCTCCAGCATTAAAAGTGTCAATACTCTTTCTATCCTGCTTCTTTAAAGTTCAATCAATTTCATAGTGTCACCGGGAATATCTTGACTTTCATATTTCTGATCTTTCTAGATATAGATATCTGACATCTGATCTTTTTCCATGGCCTTCTCGCAGCTCTACTTAGTGCTAGCTTGTGATGTATTACTTGACTGCTTGTTCATTTACTGTTGATGGTTGATCCTAAAAGGCACGAGTTATCTACCTATCTAAAGATAGGTTGGGCTGAGGGAGTATCTGCCCAAAGTCACTCAGGAAGCGTCCATGGGTAAGAGTCTGGATTTGTCTCTCTGGTGCAAGTTCCAGTGCAATATTCATCTTACTAAAGAACTGAAAGATGCCAACGTTTGTATCAATTTTGCGCAGAAAAAATATAATCTGCTGTTGCTTCATTTAATAGATTACTGATTTTGCCCATGTTAAGTTCTTTAATCAACATGATTTAGGTGTCTGAAAGAAATTATAGATGTTACAGTTCAAAGTCATTTAAAATTCTATTTCTGGTTTTCTGTAATAGACAGTAATATGTAAAACTGAGGTGATAATACTTCCCATATAACTCAACGAAAATAAGTCTTGTTAAAATAAATGTTGTATTTATCTCTAAATGTCCGAAGAATGGAAACGTATGTATTTAGTGCCATATTTCCTTGAAGTAAAAGCATATTGGTACAGTAGTCCTCGCTTAATAACCCCAATTGGGGCTGGAATTTCTGTCGCTAAGCTACGGAACATCATGTGACTGCTTTACTTAATGACTGCAGTTCCAGTAGTTCCAGTTGTGATTGTTAGGAGAATATTGCGTCAGGCAAGTACCTCGCATTTTTCCTGCCCTGCCATCTTCACCTCCACTTTCCCCGCCATCTTTGTCTTGTTGGCCGCCCTTCACTCTACCACCACTCCTCCCCCTCCACTGTCCTCAGTTTACTTTCACTGTCCTCTTTCTCCAGCAGAGGCAGCTGCTGACCCATCCATCATTCTTATGCTTTTCCTCCTAGTTCTGTTTTTAGATCTGTGTTGATTTAACTCCAAATTGCCATTCTTTTTTCCTATACATATGTAACCTTTCTAAAAAAAACCTGCTTCCATGAATATATAAACCATTTTAATTTTCAATTGATTGCTTCAACAGTAACACACAGACTTATAGCTGAGCAATATGAATGGTTTGATAGTGAAAGAGGAATAAAGCATGACATGAAAGGTTCAGGAATTATTAAGGAAAATAACCCAGAGTAATTTTTTTAAAGTCCTTATTACATATAAAGGTCAGCAGCTTCAATGTTCAGTTTGTGAGCTCCTAACATTTACAAGGCAGAGATGTCCAATTCAATACAAAAAAGACTGTGTCTTTACTGAGAAGGACATTTCATTAAAATGGGTGTTTTTCTATTTAATATTTTTAATAATGATTCTGTTCTTTTACATATCATCCTTTCATGTATGTGTTGATTCAGCTGTGTGAGTTGTAAGAAATGTGCCCTTCATCTGGCAATAAATAGCAGCTTAGATGGTGCTGAATGACACCATTTCCTTTTTTGCGAAGAGACAATGAAGAATTGCCTTTTAATATCCTTGAGATTTAGTCTGAACATGATGTAAATTGAAGAGCATTTCTCTTGCCTAAACAACTTTGTAAAAACAGTAATTACCAGATTGTGAATGTTGTTTGATTCTAATTGTCTTAGGCATGTCAGCTCTGTATTGCTGGTAATAGCAATTGTAAAATACCTCTGTAGAAAAGAAGATTGAAAAGAAATTTGGCCCTTTTATATCTTTGGGCCTATTGATCTGTAGTATATTTAAACAAAAACAAAATGAATAGCAAGATAAAATGAATGCTTGCCTTAATGGAGTGTACAGACAAGTTTTTTCTCTCATTTACTTTTATATTCTATTTCATAATGCAAAATGTATGTACAGCAAAAATCCCTGCATATTCTTATATATCCTCCCAATCACTGTACTTCAACTTCTATTTGTTACCAAATCCATGATGTTTATAATGTGTCTACTTAGCTCCAATGTACCTACTTTTTTAGAGTTAATACAATAGAGCTAATATAAAAGAAATTCAATTCTGAAATTCCTATGACCACTTATGGGAAAATTATATTTTTCTTTTCCCATGCCACCCCCTTAATTTGTTCTTCAAGAAAATTATAGTTTTTCCAAACAGGCAACTGATCATATGACTAAACTTTTCTTGGTCTCTGTTGTTTTAGTAGAGATTTGCAGAAAACAGAAAAGTATTTTGCTTTCAGCTTGAGACTGAACTGCTCCACTGGGGAAACCTGTCAAAATAGCCTGAACATCAGGCACCCTAAAGAATATAAGTGTTCCACCATTGGGAAAATAATAGAACCTTAAAACCAAGCAGTACTATTTTATTTATTTCACTAGGGCCACAAAAGGAATCTATCCTGAGGTTTTTTTTTAATTCTCTTGCCTAAACTTTTTTGTAGGATGGGTGGTGGTGGTGGTTGTGAAATGGTAAGAAATTTTAATGTAAAAATGCTTTTAATTCTTATTCCTAAAAATGTACTGGAGCAGGAATAGGTTGCTGGACTGGTGGTTGCTAGTGCTGGATATGAGATGGGAAGGTCTTGCCCTTCTGTTCTCACTGGTTTTATGGCCCTGACCACTAATTGGCACTGTCTTCCTGTTTGAGCACAGCTTTTTATTATTTCACTGCCACCATCTGCTTTCTGGATGATGTAGGGGTCTTCTCCTTTAAAACTGGCATGTAAGGCAGAGGGGGAATCTTACAACCGGAATGCCAGACTAGCCCAAACCTGGGAAATGCCACCACCACCATCATCTGAATTCTTTTATATCATCTCATGTCCCTTGTAGGTTTGAGTTTATTGTCTACT
Source organism: Natrix helvetica (assembly GCF_964273705.1). Lineage (NCBI taxonomy): Eukaryota > Metazoa > Chordata > Lepidosauria > Squamata > Natricidae > Natrix > Natrix helvetica. The sequence continues at coordinate 232,323,571 of NC_138552.1, read as the reverse complement.
AGTAATACCCCTTAGGTTGATATTAGATTGACTTTTCTGAAAATAATTTTGATTAAATATAAGATAAAATGTAAGCAGTCTGAAGGAAAAACAATCTCTGTTGGAGGAAAAATAATTTTATAGCACTGCTAAAATAATATAGAATATCAGCCACACAATGTTTTACTGGCTTGTTCAATTTTTAAAATCTTAAATAAAAGAAGTTATTTTAAACTTACTTTTAAAAAATACAATTCATTTAGCAGACCCAGATAACATAGAAATAATAAGTATGGAAACAAAAATCTCATAAACATTAATGCATTTAACTGATGGATACACATTAGAATAAAAGGGCACCATATATGCTGGCTTTCAATCATAATAAAGGTTGATTGATGTTTACATATACCTCAGAAACTAATGGATTTTTGTCATAAAATTCCTACTATCTTTTCTAAATATTCCAAACTCCCAAGTGGTTTTTTAATTTTAGTTAGAAAATTTCCTTCCTACTCCTGTTCACACTTAGGCATGTTGCTTGACTCTGCTCCCCACAGAGGTTACTTTCCTCCTTCCTCAGTGATCTGCTTCAAACTAGTCAAAGATTTTTCTTACCGTATTTTTCGGAGTATAAGACGTAGCAGAGTATAAGACGCACCAATGTTTTCAAGAGGCAAATTTTTTAAAAAAGTTTTTGCACTGCAAACCTCCCCAAAATGGCCCGTTTTTCGCGAGAGTTTTTTTTTTCAAAAAAAGGGCATGAATAGCCTTTAGGAGGCTTGTAGAGTGCTCCAGGGGGGCGGGAACAAGCAAAAAAAAAAAGGTCCATTTTTGCTCTTTTCTGCCCTCCCCAGCCCTCAGGAGCTCTCTGAAAGCCTTCTAAAAACTATGCACGACCATTTTGGTGAAGGGGATGGGGTTTTGGGAGGCAAAAAATGCTGAATTCAGTGTATAAGACGCACCCAGATTTTGAGCCTCTTTTTTGAGGGGGAAAAGGTGAGTCTTATACGCCAAAAAATACGATACCTATATTGGAAATGGTTGCAACATCTTATTTCTGTAATTCCCCAGAGGGAATTGCAAACAGACATTAATTGTTCTTCTTAAAGTGGCAAAGTGTTTTGGAATTAGTGAAATCAGGAAAGGAATGGAGACATTGCTATCTAATTCATAACAGTTATTCCTTTTTCCTCTCATTCTTATTTTTATTTCAATTTATTTTCTGTAATTTATGTTTTTTATTATTTTCATAAACTGTAGTCTAACACTTTCTAGTATTTCTCTATAGATTCTTTTGTTTTATTTTCTAAGCCCTGTGTTCTTCTTTATCTTATCTTTGCTCTATATTCCTATCCTAGCTGGATTTTCTAGCTTAAGTTTATTATATATTTATTATGTGTATTTTTATTGTTACCAGCACATGGGCTCTTTGAAGATGCGATTTCTGGACTTATTGATACTTACTGGTGCCTTGAACCTTGAGTAACTTTGTTTCCATGTTGCCTGATTTTGCCAGTGAAAAAAATACAAAAGTGGAGATAGGTAGCTTTGTTGCTACTTCTGTCTTACCAACTCTCACCATGCTGTGCTCAGTCTTGCAGCATTTGTCATACTCTCTTTAGGTCCTTCAGCCCTTTTTTAGAACTTTTCTTTTCTTTTCTTCTGTTTTCCTCTTCTTCCTCCTTGCCACTTCTCCCCTCTAGTTCTCCTTCTATTTCTACGACAATTTTCACTTCAGTAGAACCGTTTTTCAATAAGACCTCTTTCCAGAAACATTAACACCATTGTTAAGCTTACACATATTCAATTTGATGTTTGTGTGATCATAAATATAATGTGAACTTGTAGATTGCAGAGGGGCAGAGTAAAGAAGCTTTATTACATCTCCTGTAATGTACTTAAGTATATGTCTTATAAATATCTGTCACATCTGTTAAATTAAAATGTTTTATTCAATAGTTTGTCAACATTTTACACTTTTTATCTAAGAGGTAAAGGTATTCTCTGCAAGAAGATATTTTCTGGAAAAATTGCATAAAAATGCAAAATTGATAACGGAATTGGCATTTTTGATTCAGTTATCATATTAAAGTTTCAGAAACAGTAATATATATTTAGGCCACATTAAAAAAAATCTCATTCTTAGGATTGTGGTCTATATTGCATAACATTGGGATCATAGTAGGTAATTATTATAACCACTATTATTACTTTATTATATAATAAGAGTCCATTTGTAATGTTTATGAAAATCTGAATATATCGGCAAAGTCATTAGTAATCCTCTAAAAATCTCCATCACTTAATATTGTTTTTTTTATTATCACTCTAGGTTATATAATTGAACTTATCTTTTGGCTAAATAGACTCAACACTGATTGAATTTGTCATTCAAATATGGTTTGTTTGTTCATAACTAAAATATTCCAAGCATGGAATTTATTTGGTTCACTAGAAGATTAGGTTCCTATGTCAGATATTGACTTTTGAAATTATTTTGTAGTATTGGCTGAATGAGAAGCTGGATTTAGTGTACTGTATGTCTTTGAAAATTGAATTTATAAATACAAGCAAAACTGGTTAAAATAGTAGACTTAATTATTTTTATAGAGAATAAATTCTTCCCGAAGTACTTTCTTCTTTAAGTATAGTTACATCTTAAAGACTTTTCAATAATATAAAATATGCCAATCATTTTGAAAGAGAGAGAGGGAGAGAAAGATATATCTTTACTATTTTTTCCAGGTGATTTTAGCTCTTTGAAACACTTTTTGATTTACAAAGGTCTGTTTGGCAATCCTATTTTTCCTTCAAATAAACAGCAAATGTGATAATTAATTTAGAGTTGCAGTTAACTACAAATAGTTATTTTGACTATATGTCTTCAGGTTATGAGATGGCAATGCTGATATAAAAGTGTTGATTAAATAGAGCATAGTAAATATAGTGAGGGACTGTTTCTGCTGAGCTTTAGGTTAGTACTTTGTGCAACCAGCCTACATTTGTATTTTGTCTGGTTTTGGAGTGCAAGTCATTTTTATGAGGATTAGATTTTATATATCCTATTGAAAACTGCAGGACGAAATTCTTGCCACTTGCTTTTCTTCAAAAATGTAAGCCTTTTTAAACAATCTTTTAAATAAATTGGAAATGGAAAAATTGAATACATTATTGTTCCTTTTTTTCTTTAATCTTTGGGGACTTGAAGTTACTTCTAATATTCAAATATATCTATACAGCATGTAAGAGAAAGTAATCCAAGCAATATCTTGATCCTCAGCAAATACTTGAGTTGGTAACCTAATGACTGGACCTAACAAAGAAGTTAAGCCGTTGCCCTTTTTCCCAACCTAACAATCTCTTGTACGATTAAAATTAAATCCTCAAATAATCCAGAATGTAGCAGTGCAAATAGGTACCAGTTTGTTTAAAATGCTCCCTTTAAGAGAGCATTAAAGATCTGTTTCGTCCAACAGGTACTGGCCTGGAAAGATGTGTGAAACTGCAATTTAAGATGGAGCCAATTAATTTTGGGGGGTGTCACTGGTGTAGCTGTTTTCTTTCTTTTATCGTACTATTATTATTTGTTTTTAACTTAAGTCTTCCAGAATGTTGGTTACCAACATTCTGTCTTAGCTGCCTTAGAAATTGAAAATATAAATAAGTGAATTTGGTGTACCAAGTTGATTTATTATTGGTGTATAATATAATAAAATTTTAATAAATTAAAGTATATATGTATGTTATCTGAATTTGAGCTGGAAGACACATATTAAGAAATTAAGAATATAATATGAATATAATAATTGTAGGATTAATGTATGTAAAGAAGCTATGGGAAGAGATAAAAGAGAAAAAAGAATTTGATTATTTTTTCTTGTCTCTTGAAATGTCACAAAGAAAAGCTATCAGTGGCTTTTAGAAAAATTATCATGATACTCAAAGTCAGTGAAAGTCTTGGGCAACAAGAAGGATGGATGGTAACTGAAAAAAGACTTACAAATGTCAAACAAGGAAAGGAAAGATTGACTGAACAAGAAACTTCTAGAAATACTTGATCCAGAAAAATAAAGTGACACACAAACAGAAAGGGAGAAAAAGAGATAGTTTTCTACATAGGTTTGACTTGTATAGTGACTTTTTAAGAATGACAGTCTAAAATATTTTTTAAAAAATTAAGATACCAAAATTATTCATTTGGAAGAATTCATTGTGAAAATAAAAATAGAAAGTGAAAATTTTAAATTGATATTAAATAATATAAAGTCAGGTTATAGTACCCAAGATGATTAATGAACTTAAAGTGATGTGAAGATGTGAAGATGCAAAATGTATTTCTGGCCACATACAAATGAAAAAACTACTGCAAACACAAATATTAGTTTGAGGAAGTAAGACTGTGACTATCAATATCATAAAGATGCAGATATTTCTATGCCAGTAAAGATCAAAATGGTTAAGGTAATGTTTTTTTTCTATTGGTAATTTCCAGTTCTGAAAACTGGATATTGAGAAAGAGTGGACAGAATAGGTGCTATTGAATTAATGGATTTGGAAATGGTTAATAATAGTATGGGCAACCAAAAGTAGGAACAAATGAATCTTAGATAAAATGTTGGCTGGCTACTAATTTGAGATTAAGAGCTAGAAGTAACAATTCACAGACTATTGGCATGTGATACAAATTGATAAGGAACTTGATTTTTTTTGGGAGGTGGCTTCACAAATAGATGAAGAAAGGTAATAAGATGAACTGATAGGATCAAGGCAGTTCTTCTAAAAAAAACCTCTAAAAGTAGTGCCAATAACTGCTGGGGTATGTTCATTTGGTGAATGTTAGATGTAGTTTAAACAATTAGGAAGTATTGAGCATTTTAATTGGTATTATATTTACCTGGAGTTAAATAATATCTGTGTTTATCCTATTTACAACAGATGTATTATTATTCTTACTGAACCTTTGATTCTCATCAAAGATAGGCAGTTTGTTCAATATCTGTCATCTCCAACCATGTTTAAGGTTTAATTATCTTCCATCTGTTCGGGTGGTCCTTGGAGATAATAAAGTATATGCACACATTTTCTCTCCGTGCAATATCCCCCAAACATGGATATAAATTGTTTGCCTGCAATATCTTTTTTTTGGTTTGGAATATCAGAATGCATTTGAAAATACTATCTAAAAATCTCAATATAAAGAACAGTAATATGTGTGAAAGCATGCATTTTTGCCAAGTTCAGATTGTATATCCAATTGTCATTATTTGTGCTTGAGCATAATAGGCATACTTTATACTACCAATTCTTAAAATATAATTTGATTCCAATATTTGGAATGATATTGACCAAGTTTCAATTTTCTCTGAATATAGAAACTATGGAGCTTCAAAATGTTGGTTCACAAAAAGAACTTTGCAATTAAAGATATATAACTACTACAACCATTCCATATAATTTTTGTAGTTTCTAGGAAAAAAAAGGGAATAATTTTAAGAGAGAAAAATATTCATTTTAAAAGAAAGAATAGTTAATGAAGTACTTATAGTTTGGTGTTGAACAGAAGTCACAGAAGGAACAAAAGAAAAAGGAATGGAAGAAAATCACAGTATTATTTAAATAAAGGAAGAATCTCATTGAAGCACAACCCTTGAAAAAAAAATGTGGTAAACCTGTATTAGAAAAATAATCCCAAATATTCATAGAAATCCAAGCATTAAAAATATTAATGAAAATCTAGTTTAAAGAACCTCTTTTCAAAAAATCTATTCTTAATCTAAGCTTTTCAACATTAATAGTATGGCAAATGGCCCTGAAGTTAAATTATATCATCTTCAAAGAATATGCAGCAAAATCCTAATTGTATTCTTAAAATGTAATTCCTTTTATGTAGATAGCTGTTAATTTAATAACATGCATTTTTCACTTTGGGTAATAGGAAATTATATTCTAATAATTTTGTGATTTTTTTTTATTCCACTGAGATATTATATATGCTTGGGATTTTTCTGAACATTTATTAGTAATCTAATTTAATTAATATCTGGACTCATTCTCCCATTAAGAACAAGAGGAACATATTGATTTAAGGTTAATGCTTGTAGAAAGTTCTGAGGGTAAAAGAGACTTCCTGTCTTGATTTCTGCAATATGCTTCACATAAGGCTACTCTTGAAGGGCATTTGAAAACTTCAAGGTGCAGAATGCAGCAGCACATGTAAATTGCATAAATTATTCATTCCCCAAGCCCCCTAATCTGTGCAAAGCCCTGCTTCTGAGTTGCATTAGTAATTTGGGTTATGATATATCCTTCCCATTTTTATTTATTTACAGTATATTTTTAGTTTTTTCAATGCTTCTAATCATTTTCATTTTATATTTATTCTATTTGCCACTCAAACACTAGTTGAGATGGATGAGCATATAAATTGAATGAAATGCATGCATACATACATACATACATACATACATACATACATACATACATACATACAACAAAAATTGAATTGGACATTATTTTCAAGAACTCCATTTAGGTTTGCAGTGGTATCCAGGAGTTAAGTCACAATATCTTTAAGTAACAAAATCCAAAGGTTTAGCAACAAATAATAAGAGTTTTGCACACATTTCAGGCCTTTTGTGGGATCTCACATATAGCTAAAAACTTGCTAAATATTTGTAATCCTTCATCACAACTATGACAGAGAGAGCTGCAGTTGGAAATTTAAAAAACAGTTTCTTGGAAAGTAAAACTTTTAAACATACACAAAATACAGTGTGTCTGTGTATATAGAAGGGAGGAGAAAAAGAGGGAGAATATTTATAGTATGGAATGAGAGTAGGGGCAGTTAAAAAGAGAAAGGTTTATTCTTTAGGTGAGGAGGATTGATTTATTGTCTTTGTCTTTGATTTATGAAACCTTTCATTATGATGAAAAAGTGGTGAATAATAACATTTCTTTGTGTCTACAATGAAAAATGGAAGCATGCATCGTTTTGTTGTTTGATACGAGTGTGTATAATGGACATATTAAAGGGGCTGGGTTAAATTGCCTTTTCTCTGCTTGTTTTTTGGTTTATAAAATTCAATCTGTTTTTTTTAAAAGGTAACAAGAACAAGAATAAATTAAGGTTTTATTTTAAAAAAAAACCTCTGCATCTTTCCGGTTTATCTTTCTCTTACGAGTACATCTTTAAAGTTTCTAGATATAACATGGAATATTATAAAGTAGAACATGCATATATGCCTATCACACTGTACTTGTAATAACCAACACTATGCAGACAAAGAAACTAAAGGTGAAAGATGAAGATAATTAAATAAAGAAACAGAATTTATGCCAACAAAATATATTGTATTTCCCTTTTTCCTTACAAACCATCCTTGCTTCCATTGGGTCCATAAACTACTCCATACGTTGCCTTTTCTTCTTTAAACTTCTCACCTCTCTCCATCCCACCACAAATTTCTTAGTCTTGTTCTTCTCAATCCATTCACTCTTTCCGCCAGCCTATATTTTTTTGGCAGTTTAATCCTTATTTCTTCTCTTGATCATGGTTTCAACATTTTTCATGCCACAGGATACATTTCAAGGGTGTGACATTTGAGTCATTAAACTGGAAGTCCCATGACATCACAAGTTGCTTGGGAGGGGAAAGGGAGTCAATCCACCTTGGTGATATCATAGAGAGGTGTTCTGGCTGTGGTTCACTTCCTGTCATTTGCTTTGGCTTGCTGATTTGGCACAGCCATAGCCTTTTCTTGGCGCAGAAATGTTCTATGGCATAATGGTTGATAGCTGCTCTAGCTGGTTAAAGCATCATTATAGCTTTTTTTAAAAAGGAAATTCTATAATATTCTGCTCTTCAATCTTTAAAACCGATAAAGAATATTATAAATAATCCAATATTGCATATCATATAGAGTTAGTTTCTTTTTGTGGTGCTGATTGGTGTGATGATATACTGAATTATGTTTTACCTAATTCCTGTGGTAAGCAGCAGTCTCTTTTATCTTGTCTCATTGTTAACTAGAGTTTGTTTTTTAAAAAAATCTAAATTATCTACCTGCACGGGTTTACATTTGATTCATCAGAGGCCTGAAATCAAGAAGTCAGAAAAAATCTGATTGATAATAGAGAATCTACCGTGTTTCCCCGAAAATACAACATGTCCTGAAACTAAACCCTTGCGACATTTTTCGCTTGCGCAAAAATATAAGCCCACCCTCGAAAATAAACCCTCTGGACAATCCCTCCCCTCCGACCAGGCAGAGCACCGCTCGCCAACCTAGCGGTATCCCGAAGGCACCAAGCCACGGGAATAAGGTGGGGGCAAAGGCGCTTGCGTTGCTTGGTACTTTCGGGGTACCGCTAGGTCAATCAGCGGCGCTGTGTCCAGCTGAAGAGGGGGGGGTTGCTGGGCAGCTGCTCTCTTGCAAGCGGGCTTCCGAAGAGCCGGGCACAGCCTCAGGGTCGAATGGCTGTGTTGCGCTGTCGCAGCAGCAACGCAGCAGCCATGAGGTGACCAAGCTTATGAGCAGCCGCCCGGCAACCTCCCTTTCCAGCCGTGCATAGTGCCGCTGACCGACCTAGCAGTACCCGGAAGGCACCAAGCAACGCGAGCGCCTGTTCGCCGCCCTCCGCCTCCCGTGGCTCGGTGCCTTCGGAATGCCCCTAGGTGAGTGAATGGGGCTCTTCATGGCTGGAGGGGAGTTTCGCAGAGGCTTTTCCGCTCCCCGCTCGCGTGAAGGGCATCTGCGCTGCTGGCGCCGTCCGCCGCTTGGGTTTTTTTTTCAAAGCACGGAGGATGGATGCCGCTCTGGAAGTACGCTCTATGGTTGTGGGCTGCAGATTGTACAACCATAGAGCGTACTTCCAGAGCGGCATCCATCCTCCGTGCTTTGAAAAAAAAAACCCAAGCGGCGGACGGCGCCAGCAGCGCAGATGCCCTTCGCGCGAGCGGGGAGCAGAAAAGCCGCTGCGAAACTCCCCTCCAGCCATGCAGAGCCCCATTCACTCACCTAGGGGCATTCCGAAGGCACCGAGCCGCGGGAGGCGGAGGGCGGCGAACAGGCGCTCGCGTTGCTTGGTGCCTTCCGGGTACTGCTAGGTCGGTCAGTGGCACTATGCACGGCTGGAAAGGGGGGTTGCCGGGCGGCTGCTCATAAGCTTGGTCACCTCATGGCTGCTGCGTTGCTGCTGCGACAGCGCAACACAGCCATTCGACCCTGAGGCTGTGCCCGGCTCTTCGGGAACCCAGTCACAGGGGAGCAGCCGCCCGGCAACCCAAAAATAATAAGCCCTCCCCTTTAATAAGCCCAAGGCCATATTTCGTGGGTCAAAAAAATATAAGCCCCTGGCGTATTTTCGGGGAAACACGGTAATAGTTTTGGCCAATCTAGCCTGCATTTAGAAGAAAAAGAACATCAAACCAACCCTTTCACTTTTTAAAAAGGTCATTCCTACAATATACAAAGTTGTAGAATGTTCATTTTATGCAGATAAAATATCAAATATCAAAGTCAGAATTTTGATATTGTAGAACAATAGGCTGAGCTGAAAAGCCTAGCATTTTATTCATAAAAAGCAATTACTCAGCTTGAAAACTCCAATAACAATTTGCAAGAGATATGACAAATGTTTGAAAGTAGGTAAACAAAAATCTTCAAGATGAAATGACATTGCTCTGTTTGTTAAAGAAATCATTTAGTTATAAATATTATTTATACCACTGAGCAAGAACATTGTACACTAGTATTCATGGAAAGTTGTATGTATGCATATACGTATATAGTGTGAGGAACCTGTAGCTAAACTACAAACTACCAACTGCTTGTTTATTTGCAACTTTATATCTTCAAGAAGTAAGATATTACTAAATGTAAACATAAAAAGGAAAGCTTATGGATAGATAGTTGGTATTCTTTGCCCAAATACTGTAGAGGACTATAATAATGCCTCCCCCGCTCAGTACTATAAAACTGATTTTGAAATCAGGTAAATATGCTGCTAACTGTACATTCTTTCATTTGATTTCCTTCTTAAATTTTGATACAGAAATGTTGACAGTGGTATTGGCTTATATATTAAAAACTATTATTCTAACTCAAAACCTAGATTTTAGTTATCTATATTATGTCTATTATATTCATAACGGGATATTAATTTTCCTGACTTTTAGCTTTTGCAAATCACGTCTTTTTATTTAGTTTCTCTTTGGAAGACAAGTGCTCAGGTCAAAAAACCATTCTGGGGACAATTAAAATATATGATCCAGTAGATACAATGAGTTGGAATTTGCCATATGAAAAAATCATTAAGGAATCTTAACTGTTAAGACTAATTCATGAAAATATTTGTTTGCATATTTACTGTTACCCTAGAAAATGTTTAAAATTGAGTGAATGACAATATTTTTAATGTTCTAAATGTAAATCAGTGAATCAATATGACATTACATAGATCAGGAGATACAAAGATGTGAATATATATTTAAATATACATGAAACTTGGAAATATATAAATAATTGATGAATTTATTAAACAATGGGATAACAAAAATATTGCTATTCCAGAAAAAAACTCCTTAATTATCATAATACCAGGTTTGTGGTCTTGAATTATCCATAAAGATTTGCTATATTTTTTGAATTGGTTCTCGATTTAATGTAAGATTGAACTGTTATTTTATATGGTGGTCATAATAGTCAAGAATTTATGATATTCTCCTTTTTTTCCTTATTAAAGCATTAAAGAAAAGATTGCTTCTCTAATATAATTGTTTTCTTTCTTCAATATTGTAAGTTTTGACTCATTTTTATTAAGGTTTTCCCTAAAATGTTTGTTGTGGTGGTATTGCTTCCACAGTACAAATTGTTTTTTGCCAAGTGCTGATATCATACTCCTTACCAGATGGGATGAGGTGTGGGTTGGAAAGGAGGAGATATTTCTCATATAGCTGGAATATTTATTTACTGTATGCACTTACTACAAGCCTGTTTTTTTTTTCATTCTCTTGGTACTTCAATCTCTCAGTACAGAAATAAACTAAACCGATCCTTGCAGTATTAATAAAGATCCGTGTTATGTTGCATATTTCATTCTGTTGATTTTTGTTTTGTTTTGTTCTTACAGGTATATCAGAATAGTTGGAACACACAACACAGTAAACAAAGTTTTCCATATTGTGGCTTTTGAATGCATGTTCACCAATAAAACCTTCACTCTTGACAGAGGACTAATAGGTAAGTGATATGAATGGGAATTCTATTACCAATGATGCACTTTATCATTTGTTTAAAATATATACCCAAATCAAATAAACCTTTATTATTCCTTGTAATTCACCCTCCTTATGGTAGTCTTTGACCTTTACTACAGTCAAAGACCAGCATAAGAAGGGTGAAGTATAAGGAATTTAAAAACATATAAAATACAAAATGCAAAAAATGAAATTACTTAAAAAGCTAAAAAAATACTTTAAAAAACCTTTTAAAAATATAACAGAACAGATGAAAGCAATGAATAGACCTAAAATATGACAAATTAAATCTATCTAGTACAAATAATGCAATAAATCAAATACAAAACATTATAATAATGGTCTAGATCAGCGGGCCCCAGTCTTTTGGGCACCAGAAACCGGAATGTTTTCCCCCATGGACTGGTAGGTCTGGTTTCACATGCTACCTAGATCCTGCACATGGGAAGATGAAGCTTTACTAGCTCGCTTGGCCACATTCTTATTGGTCTGTGGCCCAGGGATTGGGGACCCCTGGTCTACATGGTTTTAAAACTGTTTTGTGACATTGGTCATGTTCTGACATAATTTGAGTGCTGCTATGGAGAATTAGCAACATTGTATATTATAACAGAACTGATAAAGTAGCGGGGAAATGTAGAATTGTCCTGTGAGCCTTGAGTATTTGTGAATCATGATAAAATGAGGCTAAAAGTATAGAGTCTATGTGGCAGACACTAATGTAAATGCCAAATGTTAGCTGCAAACCTCACAATCAAAACTGATCATTTAATTAATATTATCCTTAATGGTATCACGTTAAGTAGCAAATATTGCCTGAATTCTTTTTTTTTAAATAAAATTTTTATTTTTATTTTTTTGTTTTCAAAACAAACACAACACATAAAATCTTCTCTTTTTTGCATACTGTAGAAAGTGTATCAGTTGGTTACAAAAGGCTTTCGTGCATCTCTTCCACAGTCATCAAGCATAATTCACATTAACTCAAGTGTTTTAACTCAGATATTTATACATGTTACCATCATCATACCTCCATTTACATTTGACTATAATTGTTTAAATGTCCTTCATCATAAAATATACCAAAATTTAATACATAACCACATACTAGCATTTCATTTATTATTTCTAAAATCCTCCAGTAACACTGAATCTTTATATCCTATTCTAGCTAAACATCCATAATATTCAATAACAAAATTTTCTAATCCTTCTTTCCAAATCATTATTTGCAATTTACATTCAATTTCCTTATGTTGCACCCATGCCTATATATACCTTGTTGTTGTGGCCCAGCAGGAGCCGTTGGAGCTGCCACCAGACTCCGACAGCGAGGGTCCCTATGATTCGGCTCTGGAGGATGTGGAGGACCCTGGACAGGGTTCCGACTCCGAGCAGGGATCAGAGAGGCTGGTTGGCCACCAGGAGGTGCCTGAGGCATGGAGCAGTGGTGAAAGCCAAAGGGAGGGTGCTCCTGATGTCATGCCTTGGAGCAGTGGGGAGGAGACAAGGGACAGTGAGTCAGACGTCAGCAGTGAGTTGTTGGATGCTCGTTACCGGCAAGCTAATAGGCATCAGGAGCAATTGCACAGTCACAGGAGGTAATTGCACTCGGCTGATGATAATTAGACTCCTCTCCAGACTATAAAAGGACTGCTTGTGGACACGCCTTTTGCAGAAGTCAACGCATGAAGTAATGTGGGAGTACAGTCTTGTGAGCATGGCAGGCTGGATTGCTGCCAATACTTATCAGTGCCGGGTTGTTATGAAGGCTTATTTGTGTTGGATTGCTGCCAAGGACCTGTCTGTCTGTAAATAAATCTGGTGAAGTATCTTTGGCTCGGAGTGTGTGTTGGTGGGGGACAAGAGAGGTCAGAACACCTTGTTATCATTATCCCTCCTTTATTTAACTACATCGTATATTACTACATTTTCCCCCTAATATTCAAAACTTAACTATATCTAACTTAGTTCTTTATTTATTTATTTATTTATTTATTAGTCTTTATATATAATCCAAGATGGTTTCTAATCTTCCTTTCATGGGTACCATTCAATATTCATATCCCATTATTACTTATGACACATAGTATACATTATTATTATTATCAATTATTTGTTTAACTATATCTATCATCACTAAATTTCACTACGTTTAGCTAGTTTTCAGTTATATTCTTCCATCTATCAACCTGTATCTTTCCAATAACGAGGCAATCTCATATCTTCTGCTGTTTGTGGTATCAGTCCTCTTATCTTTAATCAACTTTGTATGGACTCCTCTTAGCAGCCCTTGGCTTATACGGTCTCTCTTGTAATTTCAATGCTCTTCTTCTGTTTCCTCAATCAGCTTATGTATAATTGTCAGTGGTGTTATCAAAACTATTGCTGAAAAGATTTCTCTCTTTAGGTCCATAAATTATTTTATTTTTTCTTCTTCTGTATCTTGCCATCTGGAGTAAGTTTCCCCTCCATTTAATTCCTCTTTCAATATTCCACTCTTTCCATTTTCAGAGACGAACCCATCATCATAAATATCAGCAGTTTTAATTTCTTTATAATCATTTTCCTCTTCATTTTTTTGAATTTTAACTGACACTTTCTCCATTTGATGAACATCTTCAACTTCCCCGTCATATTTTGCTGTTAAATGGATTAAATCATCCAACTTCTTCTCAATCATCTCGCGTGTATTTGATAACTTCTGTATTTCTGAAAATAACTTTTACAGACTTAAAGCCTTTTTCTCCTGCTGTAATAGCGCCATTGTTTTCAACTATGTAAACACTGTTATTCTAATTTAGTAGCTTTTAATCACCTCTCTCTGGTTAGAAATACCTCAAAGGAACATCTGTTTCTTCTTATCTCTCTCTCTGTAAACCAACAATAAGACCTTGAGGTACCAGCTGAGATAATCTGTGAAAAAAAGTAAAGGTGTTTTGTTTCCAATACACAAAGCCTAACTTCCGCAGTGTTAACCACAATGCCGCAAATTCTTTCCTTTTTAAAAAGAAAGTGACTTTTTTTGTATTTCAAGTTGAAGAGAAAGTCCAATTCTTAAATGAGTTAAAATAAACCTCCACAGTAATGACAGATGAGAGTTTTAGACCATAGGTTACAGAGAATAGTGAAAAAAAGGAAAATAGAAGAAGAAAGCTTAGTCCGTTTGTTTTAAAGGTCTACATAAATTCCGTCCGTGAAGATAGCATTAAGAAAAAAGATAACCCCCTGTCAAAAACCATTCCAAATTTAATTCCGCTGCTTATTTCTTCTGTTGTCCAATTTAAATTTATTTTAAGTTTTTTATTGGCAGTCACTCTTAAAACAATAAAATTTCCTCACCAGCTGGAAACACTTTCTCTTTCCATATCCTCCCGTTTTGGAGCCGCTCCGACTTTGTCAGCCAAATGGCTAGATTTTTTTGTCACTGGCTTGAAGACTTTATTTTGGATCAATCAGGGACTTTGCGATGTCCCTGAGATCAGCAAGACATATTCTTCCTGTTCACCATCTCTGCTGGACGGTTTAGGTCCATTTGGACCCCTCCAGTGGCAAAAGTGTCAACTGCGATCTCAGAGCATTGGGATCTCATGCTGTATCGTCGCGACTTCGGCCCCGCATTTCCAAATCTTGCCTGAATTCAAAAGGCTGTTCATAGAGGTCAATTGTTAACCAGTAACTGGCATAAAACTGAAAAAGAAAGATTTTGCCAATGCTAGAAACGTGGAAGAATGTGCAACACTGACAAAATTAATGATATTTTCCTAATCAATCCATCTTAAGTAAAATGGTTTTTCAGCTTTTGCAATTTTCCAGAACCATTTTATCAATCAGAAGTTTACTTTTGTACTGATGCTTTTCCTTTTATTGTATTGGGAGGATGTTATTTTCTTTTAAATAATATTGGCTGTTGTCTGCTATAATGCCTGTGAGTATTTAAAAATTGTCAATGAAGATTCTCAGTCATCCAGCTAGAGTTGTCTGGAAATTGAGTCGTGGCAACTGGACTTATTTTTCTGTTGGTTCAAAATGTTTTGCTGCTTATCCAAATCTCTTCTTCACTCTGAACAAGTTGGTTTGGGGGATTCTATATATGTCCTCCACGGTGGTTTCATTTCTCACCTAATCTGAATAGGCTTGTTAGGTGAGTAGGCAGAGGGTTGTTGAGATATAAATGTTCCAAATCCTAAATCCTTTCCTGTAGGTGGGTTGTTAAGTGTGGCCTACCTGGTGAACCTGTGAAATGGTATTAAATTTCCTGAAGACTGATGAAAGTACAGCATAAACAAGGAGGAACTATGGCCTCTTCCTCTATTGAGGGAAAGATTTTCCACTTTGAGAAAAATCGATTCCTTCACTCCTCTCTCAAACTGTGTATGTTCCCTGACCTAAATTTAGGAGTTGGAACATTTATATCCCAACAATTCTCTGCCTACTTACCTAAGAAGGCTATTGAGATTAGGTGAGAAATGAAACCACTCTGAAGGAGTAGTAGCAATATATATGGGGTCTCCCTGTTAGTTTGCTCTGAAGAAGCTACTTGGATAAGCAATAAATCTTTTGAAACAAGAACATATTTAAACATTGATAAGCATGTTATTGGCTTATAGTTTCCTAATGTTGTCCCTTGCTAGCTTTTTTTTTAAAAAATCAGATATATTTTGTCAATTATTAACCAATTGCAGGTGTCTGCTTTATGCAATACTTCATTAAGCTATTAACTATCATTGGATGTAACTAGTTAGTTTTTTGAGCCAAAAGCCATGCAATCGATCATTTCCAAGAGATATCCAGTTTTTTATCCCTTTCACTTGATTTTAACCCTTTTTGCTATTATTATTAGTTCTTCCATTCTATTTTTGCTACATTCATCTTCATCCAGCATTTTTGTTATACTCATATTGCATTTCCCATTGCTCTTTCCAAACTGGATTGTTTCCTTTTTGTTTGGTTTTCCATTTTCAGAATTTTTATTGCCATTTATACAGAATTTATATAGAATATAGAATTACCCCTGGTCTGTTTATTGTTGTTGTTGATATTCTACTATCTGGTGTATTATGATTTGATTGTGGTTGTAGCATTTTATGTACCATCCAAAGTGACTACTGTGAGATGGACAGCTATGTAAATTGCTTAAAAGAACAAATGAATAAGATTATTTGCTCAGAGAAGATCTAAAGTTCAAAAATGTACAGGTTTATTTTTTTGTATACAAAGATAATGAAAGGTATAGAAAAACATTATTTTATCCAGAAAAGAAAATTACTTTCTTAATATATTTATGTTCTGTATTCTGAATATCTATGACATGCTGAAGAATAACAGCATTTACCAGATACATAGGCATGAAGAAGTGCTAGGAAAATATCTGAACTGAATAGCTAGGTAGACTAGGGGTTGCTGATGAAAACAGAATACAAAACAAAAGGTAAGGAGGAAAAAGGAATACATTACATCTCTCCATTACAGAAGACAGCAAATTGAACAAATAAAAAAAGCAAAGGAATCTGGGCATGGAAATTGGGTTTAGACTCTAGTTCTACAGCAGAGAAAAAGCTTTTGATAAAAAACAACAACAACCCTCAACAACAGTTATATCGTACAACAGTATAATTATAACAATGCAGTTTTTTGTATAAGACCAATGGCAAGAGAGACAAAGAAATAATGTTAAACCGTGCTTCACCTTAGATCCAAAACTACACTTTTGAGGAAAGCTACGCATCCCCCATCCCCCCAAAAACCAGTTGCAGACACGTGCTATGTTCACATCTTGAATGTGGTGAAGTAGCTTTGGAGAATTTCATCCAAAGCACTGCACAAACCTGCAAGGAAGGAGAAAAGTTGTGTCCATGTAATATATGAAGCAATGTATAGAAAACTGTAAATGTATATAGTAAGAGCAAGGATGTTTTAAACAAAAAAAACTATGGAGGGGAGTACTGTAGTGAATGATGTTGGTTTAAATGAGTCCTCATCTTAAAAACATATATGCATATTTTATTTGGCTTATATTTTTTTTACTCTTTCTGTACTCTATATACAGTAGCACTATTTACTTTCAAAATTCTGGAAATCTGGTGTGGTTTACTGTGGTTTACATAAAACATGAGTCTACAGACTCTGTACACTCAGTTTGCTTTAGGGAAAAAAATAGGAACTTCTTGTTAACTTTAAACAATTGAATAACTCTTTTATGATGTAAAATGTTTGAAACTGTTAAAAATACTGTTTAACATTTTTGGAAAATCCAACATTTTTGGAAAATTAAATACCGTTTAATATTTTTGGAAGGCAAAGTTTAGTTTATATGGTTCCAGGCACAACTGAAAATCTCTATCTTTTCATGTGCCCAAATCATAACCCCTTCTTTTTGCTTGTTTCTTAGTACTTTGAGGGAAGGACGAGTGAATAATGGTTGCAGACCAAACTGTGGATATAAAAAATGGAATGTCCTTGGAGAATGTCCTCTAGAGAAAGTTTTCCAGCACTTATGAATCACTAAAGTTTCATTTGCATATCTTTTTGTGCCTGGGAGAAATGGTTTAAAATGTCGGGAAAAGGAGAAAGAGAATAAATGCTCATTTCTCTCTTGCTCAGTAGTAGTTATTATAGAAATCATTTAAATGTCCAACAAAAGGAAAAAGTCAAATCAATTTCTTAGTAGCATTACCATGGTTTTGTAAAATATTGCTCTATCTTTCACTTAGTGAGGCTTTCTTTGAGCAATTTAATGTATTTATATGAAACTATTGCCATTCAATTCTCTTTTCTCCTTTTAAAGGTCTTTCCAGTCCATGGTTGCATTTTTTTTCTTATGTAAGAGATTGATGTAGTGAGTTTGTTACTGACACATTCTGTTGCATCCAGATAGGTATACACTAATCTTTTCCAAATTCTGGATTACACAATCTTTTTCCATGTTTGCTGTCAAAGAGATGATAATGCTTGAATAACATCTCCTACAATTTAATGGTGGAGGTTTCATCTGTGTCTGATATTTTCACATTTGATTTATTTTCTGATTTATTACCTCTTGTACTTCTACTTTTCTGTGTTTCTCTAAATGTATAATCCTTTTTGTATCTTACCTTCTGTCTTTAACTTCATTTGCCACTGTTTTCTTCCATAATTATTCTTGAATATCCCTGACTTAGCTGTAAGTTTTCCCATGATTCTTCTAATCCAGGGGTTCCCAACCGTTTCTATATCCCACACCCCTAGAACACTTCTGATATATTCTCTCACCCCTTACAAAACTGAATAATTATATACATATAATTATGCATATACACTGTAATTTTGAAACTTCTAAACCCAAGTTTTCACACACCCTATAATATCATCTCACACGCCAGTTGGGAGCCCCTGCTGTTGTTGACATCCTTGCTTGAGATGGATTTCTATATCCTTCCTGCTTAAAACTGAAAGACTTGATTCAGTGGCAAAATATCCTTTTTATTTCTCAGCATATTTGTCTTCTCTTTGTGAATGTGCATGTGTGTGCATACATATGTATCATAGTAAACTATATTATGTTAAACTATGTTTTGAAAGCTACTCAAATCTTTTCGTCTCCGAATTAGGGTTAGGGTTTTATTTTCCTAGATCAGTTTTCATGATGCTCCTTATATATGTCCATATATTTCCATGGTTTCTTTCCATGTTTTCCAGGGCATACAGGTAATCCTAGATGTATGACCACATTTGGGCCCAAAATTTATATTGTTAAGTGAGACATTTGTTAAATGAGTTTTGCCTCATTTTACGACATTTCTTGTCACAGTTGTTAAGTGAATCATTTGCAGTTGTTAAGTTAGTAACCCGGTTGCTAAGTAAATCTGGCTTTCCTATTGACTTTGCTTGTCAGAAGATTGTAAAAAGTGATTACATGACCCTGAGACACAGCAATTGTCATAAATATGAACCAGTTCCGAACATCTGAATTTTGATCATGTGACCATAGTGATGGTGCAAAGGTCGTAACTTTGAAAAACAGTCATGCCACTTTTTTCAGTTCATTGTAACTTTGAATGATCACTAAATGAACTGTTGCAACTCAAAGACTACCTGTACTTTACTACTATGCCTACTCTCTTTAAACTTTAATCCATGTATTTAAACCTAGGAGCCTAAGATCTCTTCATGCACCTGAAAATAGTAACTGGATTGCACTTCTCTTTTTATTTTGTATTATGCAATCTATTTGATTCCAGTCATATTGATTTCATGTGTAGAATTTGCATTGATGTTGCATGAAGTATGTATTATTGGTAATAAAACCATTTTTGTAAAATTCAGTTAATCTATCTCCTATATTGTTGCATTTACCAAATCATTTTTCCTATGCTTCTAGAATCCTCCAGTTCTACTTAACAACTAAATTGAGCTCAGAAGAGCGAAGCTTTAGCAGCAATCTGAATTGCTGTGCCATATCAGCTTTCTTTTCCATTATCTTGTATTAGATAGTCAATCCCATGTTAGCTCATGTTAGAATGCTTTATCAATTTAATAATGATGTCTTCTCCATTGTAACAATTTCATTATCTCAGGGTGATTAGTGGTCTTCCTCTGTCAGTTCTTAAGAGTGATTATCTCTACTTTTTTCCATTTATTCTTCTATTCAGTTACAACCAGTAGTATTGAATTGCCTCTACTTAGCAGTTATCAATATTTCTTGAATTTCCAATTTCTGCCAATTCCATATAAAAGAATGTGCTAGAGGTTAATACAGTAATTATTTTTAGTCTTTAATTATATAACAAAAGAATGTCAATGTTTTGTCATATACAGAAATAAACCCAAAATAGATATTGAGGGCAACAGCTTAGACTTTTATCATCATAAAATTTTCTCTTGACCTGCGAAATAAGCGCTTGGCCTTATTTTTTGGGAGGTCTTATTATTTTTGAGGTGCAGGAGGCAGTGAGCGTGGTCACCTCATGGCTGCTGCTGTTGCAATATTTTCAGGGAGCGCTTATTTTCTGGGCAGGGCTTATTTTAGCACATGTGCTCAAAGGCCTGATTGGGTTTATTATCTGGGGAGGTCTTATTTTCAGGGAAACAGGATAGATGGGGAAGAAATAGAGGTAGTGACAGCTTTTATTTTCCTGGGCTCCAAGATTACCGCAGATGGGGACTACAGCAATTGAGGGCAAAAGAAGAAGGGGGCGACAGAGAATGAGATGGCTGGATGGAGTACCTGAGCAGTCGGCGTGAGCCTAAATGGACTCCGGGGGATGGTAGAGGACAGGAAGGTCCAGGGGGTCGCGATGGGTCAGCCACAGCAACAACTAACAACAACATGTGTGTGTGTGTGTGTGTGTGTGTGTGTGTGTGTGTGTGTGTGTATGCTGGTCTTGTTGTATTCGGGTCTTTTCCTGTGTAAGATTGAGATTGTTTTGGCAACGTTTCGGCGAGGTCCCACTCGCCATCTTCAGGTTAGTGTTTTTGGCTTCGTGCATTTTTTATACACACACACAGACACACAATTTTAAGGAAATTAGAAATAACATTAGTTTTAAATTTTACTGTGTCATAATGCATTGGCCACCTGTTGCCTGATATGGGCAAGAAAGAATAACATTGAAATTTATCTACCTATTTTTATTATTTTGAATTTATTTATTTACTTATTCAATTTCTATAACAAGTGACTCTGGGCAACTTACAATTCTAAAATTATAAAACAATTTTTAAAACATTAAAACAAACATTTTGTCTCCTTCTATGGTGTATTTACATTAATACGGATAGTTTTCCATTCTAATGGTACATTCAATTTGTAAAGAAACATGTTCTGCAAAAATAATATATAATAACATATAATCCATCTTCTGTTTTCCATCTTATAACCTGTTACATATAATATTTAGTTGAAGGACAAAAAAACCCCTTAGAAGCAAGCCAGTGTTGTTTCTGGTAGTGCATTTTTATAAACAAAGAGACACAGATTGAGACAGAAATACCATAGGGAAAAGCCAAGGAAACCAAAAAACCTGAAATGCTTCACGGAATGACATCTCTTCCAGATGGTGTTTTTAATACATTTATCAGATGGATATGAAAGACAATAATGAACATTCAAAATGGGGAGTGGCAATCCTCTCTTGGGAACTGAAGCAGCATGATACCTTCTGTGTGCTGAAATTATTTGATTAATCTCTAATATCCTATCGTATAAAATAGTGCAGCACGTTTTTCCTTGGCATGTATTAAGAAGCACCGTGGACAATATTACTCATAAATAGTCCATTTGTAATAAATATAGTTTGCTTTCATATAGACAAGACACTAATTAAACATCAAAAGCAAGATTAGGAACGCCTTAGAATCAAAACACCCCTCATCAAGTTTGATTGATTAAATTCATTTATGAGTGACATCCTCTTAATATAAAGCTGTTTGAAGTAGTGGTTAAGGTGCCAGCCTAGAGCCCAGGAGACTGGTGCTAGGCCACTTTAGGCATTCCCAGTCAGTCACCCTCAGCCAACTGACCTCACAGGGTTGTGGTTGTGAGCAAAATAGGAGAAAATATTGGTATGTTCCTCACCTAGTCTTATATATGCAAAAAAAGAGAATAAAAATAAAAAAGTCTTCAGGTATATAACATCAATTGAAAATGTGAGAAAAATAAGATGACTTAATAGATGATTAATTATGCTGCATCTTCTGATCTTGAATTTTGTTTCTAAAAACTGCATAGATAGGACAAATGCATCTTTATCTGTACAATGCATGTTTTGATTCAATAGAAATTTAATGATACTTCAGATGCTTGGAAAGTAACAGAAGAAGGACTGCTTAACAACTACGCTTACATTGTGGCTAGATCTATTACCTGTCTGGTGTGATGGTTATTGGTCTCTTTATTTCTCCTCTTATTCTTTGAAACAATTTTTGACTATGGATTTTAAATGCATAATTCAAGTTTGTTAATCACAGTAATTGTTACAATAGGTCTAAATGTTTTTCTGCTAAATGTTTTGTTATATAACTAGTTTGAAGTTAAAAGATTTCTGGCCTTCACTGATACAATTCACTCATTGCTCATTCATTTTTAATCTTGCCTCTGAAATGTATCCATGTTTTCTTGTGTGTTAGCAATATTTTTACTTATTTTTATTCTTCCCCAGATAGAGAAACTGATGGAACTAAGTTGCCTGTGCCTTTCTTTGATTTCTTTTGTATTTTAATTTTCAGTTCCCACTGAGAATGTTGCAACAGTTGCAGATTGCGCCAGCGTGATTGAGGGCGTGAGCCGTAGCCGCAATGCTTTGTTGAATGGAGACACAAAGAATTATGACTGGGATTCCGGGTATACATGCCATCAACTAGGCAGTGGTGCTATTGTTGTACAGCTGGCGCAGCCATACATGATTGGATCAATTCAGTAAGAAGATTTCTTTTTTCATGTAAAAATAGTTCACTAATGAGAATGCATGCCTCCTGATAGCTGCTGTGAAAAGTTCATATTTTCATGCAGCTTAACATACAAAACCTAAGTTGGAAAGCAAACCAGTCTGTATATGCATATAGACACATTTGATATGAAAATAGTGACATAACTTGAGGGCAGTCAATTTATTTTGTGCTGAGAATAGCATCAGAATCAGAATGCCTCCAGTTTGTGTTATTTTATATTGCTGTGTGATTTTTACATCTGCATAGCCTTGAGCTGATGAAATATTTATCTCCTCAAATTTATCTATGAGTCAGTGTGAGCAAAATGAAATGTTAATGTGTTAAATGAGAAAAAAACCTAGAATAAACTTACTGGGTATCCATGAAGCTCAGTATATAATTTCTGACCAACTGCTACCTCCCTTCTAATGGCTTTTTAAAAAAGTTTTGGTACGGGGGCAGATTGTAGTAGGATAACACTATTTATGGAATAAAACCAAAAACAAATATGCATTGCTTAGAGGAATTGAGAAGACAAAGGAATTTTCTTAAAGATGTGTGGTAAAGGTTTGGAGACTACCGCAAAATATTCAACTCTAAAAAATAATTTAGGATTTTTTTCTCTTTGTGTAAGTTATTATAATCCCTTAAAAACAAAAGGGTTTCACCATAGTATACCTGTGATAGAGAGGCATAAAGAAAAAAAATCACTGCATTATGATAAAATAAGGAATTATGCTTTCTTTGTTTTTGGTTTCTTATAGTTTGATATTAAAATGGTGAAGATACAAGAGGCACTTATATAAATGAAGGACAAAATAATGTTTATATTTCAAAATGCTTGACATTGAACATATATTCATAAAAATGGCATCCTTCAGGTTATTTGCCACCCTTTTTTTTGTAAAAGTGGTCATTGTGCCACATTGACTTTCAGTGATCCCAGATTTGTTGTGTCTCTCAGCTCTTGGAAATGGTGCCAGATCTGCTTTTTTACTGCAAAAGATAGATCTTTTCAAGTGCCGGTAATGTCATTTATGCACTAATGATAAATAACATATTTGCTGAAAACAAAACATGGATTCTTGATTGTACCAACGAATCTATAAACTGAGATATTCTCCAAGGAGTGGAATATACTATCAAGGTCTGAACTGATTTCAGGAATTTGGATCATCTGCAAATAGAAACACGAATCATTTAGAGCATCAGATTGGATGGGCACAGTTCTTTTCTTAATTTAATTTACATTTCTAGTTCACAGAGCAAGTAGATGGATATTTTATTTCGTGTAAGGCAGAATGTTAGTTATTTTATAGCCCTGTGCTGATCTCCATTGATGCCTAAAGTTCTTCCCTTGCTCTAAACACCCAGCTTTTGAGGCTAAAAAGGCTCCTCGTTGTAGGCTCCCTTATAAAACAATTCATTTATT
The DNA here is from genome assembly GCF_964273705.1 of Natrix helvetica. Taxonomy (NCBI): domain Eukaryota; kingdom Metazoa; phylum Chordata; class Lepidosauria; order Squamata; family Natricidae; genus Natrix; species Natrix helvetica. The sequence continues at coordinate 232,299,494 of NC_138552.1, read as the reverse complement.
GAAGAGCATTTTTGAAAACCACCATTTACCCAATCGTGTCTCTAATAGGAATATAATTTAAAACTCATTTTTGCAAACCGTATTTCACCTTTAAGATGTAACAATTCATTTGTTCTCTGCCCCTTGTACACAGTTATATGAAGGAACAAATGCTACTTTAAAATAATACCTTTTTGTGTAAACTGACAAGACAGTTAGTCAGATCTTTTAATTAAACCTTAAATTTATTTTGATAATATAGTCATACTATTATTCAGATGTCACAATTTCAGGTCACCTACAACCATCTAAAGCAGCTGCCAAATGCTTCCCAGTTGTCCACAGTTCAAAAGCCTCCCATTTTTTCCAATATTTTCTGATAGAGCTGGATCATGACAGACTTCTACATTTGCTGTGCTGACATTATTACTAGAAAACTCCTCATTCTTGCTGCTGTTGGAGGCTACATATAGCTTTCTATCTGAGTTCTTCCTTTTAAACAACTGCCTACAAATCTGGAAGCCAACTTTATTGAACCAGTCTCCATACCTACACAAATCAGCCCTGTAGGCTTTTATCTATAGCTTTCAGCCACACCAAAAGCAAATTCCATTTTTTCCGGTAGACTCGAGGGAGGGGCTCCTCCTGGGTATCATCTGCCAGGCGCATTTCCAAATTGGGGGCCCTTTCATCTAAGGACGACCTCTGCCAATTTCATCAGGATAGGGTGATCTTACAATTGGACCCTACCTTTCTCCCAAAGGTCAATACACCTTTCCACCAAGCGCGGAGGTCATTCTTCCCAATTTCTGCCCTGCTTCCTCACATGAGAGGGAGTGCCTTTGGCACCGACTAGATGTTCACCGTGCCCTGCATATTTATGTGTTCTGACCCCCCCCCCCAACACACACTCCGAGCCACAGATAAGTTACCGGATTTATTTACAGACAGACAGGTCCTTGGCAGCAATCCAACACAAATAAGCCTTCATAACAACTCGGCACTGATATGCATTGGCAGCAATCCAGCCTGCCACGCTCACAAGACTGTTCTCCCACATTAGTTCATGCGTTGACTTCTGCAAAAGGCGTTTGCACAAGCAGTCCTTTTATAGTCTGGAGAGGAATCTAATTATCATCAGCTGAGTGCAATTACCTCCTGTAACTGCGCAATTGCTCCCTACGCCTATTAGCCCTTCGGTGGCGAGCATCCAACAACAACTCACTGCTGACATCTGACTCACTGTCCCTTGTCTCCTCCCCACTGCTCCAAGGCATGACATCAGGAGCACACTCCCTTTGGCTTTCACCACTGCTCCATGCCTCAGGCGCCTCCTGGTGGCCAACCAGCCTCTCTGATCCCTTCTCGAAGTCGGAACCCTGTCCAGGGTCCTCCACATCCTCCAGAGCCGACTCATAGGGACCCTCACTGTTGGAGTCTGGTGGCAGCTCCAACGGCTCCTGCTGGGCCACAACATTTATGTATGGCACACATCAGCTTTCCGCAGATCTGAGGCCCTTTTTATTTCATTCCAGCCGGGCTCCTTAGAAGCCAGAGTCTCCTCTGCCACAATTGGTAGGTGGCTATGTCAGGCCATCTCTACTGCATACAAGTCCTCGGGATGGCCTTCCCCCTCAGGAATTACTGCTCACCACACGGAGTGCCACTACAACAGCGGTGTGGGCCACGAGGGCCCCGTTCGAGGACATTTGTCGAGCAGCCACTTGTCCTCACTGACACTCTTTATTTGCCATTACCGGCTGGACGCCTTCGCGTCTGCTGAGGTGTCCTTTGGGCTCAGGGTCCTTCAGTAGGTAGTGGCCACCCCTCCCCCTGAGACTTAGGTTCCCTCCCAGGGACTGAGCTTGGGTACGTCCCAGGAGTAGCCCCTCCCTCAAGTCTACTGGAAAAAGAACATTGGTCCTTACCTGAACGTTTCTTTTCGGTAGATGAGAGGGAGGGGCTACATCCCATTCCAGTTAGATCACGGGTAGTCAGTCAGGGTGAGTGTACCCAGATACAGAATATTCAAGGGAAGTAGCAGATGATGTACGTTCTCCTGTGCGCTGCTTGGTGAGTCCAAGCATGGGTTAAATTCAGGCTATTCGCCCAAGGACTGAGTTGAAACTCTTAGCCACGCCTCCTCTCCTCATTGAGGGCCAGTTCAAAAACTCAGTCCAGCCCAATTGGACATATTTTGGGGAGCTCCTCAGTACTTGTGCGAATAGACTGGGGCTCTCCATTAGTTAGCTTAGCTTTTTCTTATATTTGTCGTTTTCTGAGAAGTAGTGTTAGGAAAATCTTCGTGCCGTTTTTTAAAAAAATTGCTGGTGAGGCTTTCGGATTTCCAGGCTCCTCATCGCTGGGGAGCCTGTGATCATCAGAGTGTTTCTCCAGCGGCTGCTGGCAAACGCGGGGGAAGGTAGGAGGCTTCCTTTTCCCCCAGCTTTCTTCCCAACTAACTGTGGTTGCTGGAGTCCTCAGCTGAGGCTCCGGTTTATGCCTGACAGCTCCCTAGGTGTCCGAGAAGCATGGCGGCCATTTTGAAAGTGCTTTTCATGCGCTTTTCACTGCCGGCCGTTTGGAGTTGCCACGCTTTTCTTCCCAGCCTGCAGATTGCCGCGAGAGAGTTTCTGGCCTTTGTTCGGGGCTCCAGCAAGGCCTCCTCCCTCTGGACCATCTCTATTGTGGCTTAGGAGAGTTTTGGCCATCTGATCATACTCCTGTCCCGCGGACATATCTGCACAGTGCACAGCAGCTCCCAGCTCGTGCCAGTGCCAGCCTACTGCCTGCAGAGTCGCCCTAAAGGGCTGTAAGAGTCTGCCTTCATTCCAATTGAAGATCATCATGGCTGAAAGCGGCAAGAGGGCGCCAGAGGAACATCCTGCCTCCTCGCCAAAACACAGTAGGCCAGACCCTCCTGTGGTGGAACAGGGCACTAAGGGCACCAAGGGAAAGGGAATCCCTAATCCCAGAGGCGGCAAGGCCCTATCCAGAGCTGAGGCCCGCAGACAAAGCCCTCGAGAACACTTTTGAAAGGGTCCGAAGGCTATCCCTATCCTCTGGGCAACCTTCCTGTGATCCAGGTCCCTTACCTCAGGGGCAGGATCCTACCTCGCAGCCTCCTCCACCAAGGGCCATATCCCCTTCATTGGAGGATGAGGAATTCCAGGCTCCCTCTCCTGCAGCCGCTCTGGGTTATTTGGATTCTTCCTCAATGATTGAGGAATCCTGTCCCTTTGAGTCTGCCTTGGTGGAGGAGGATCCTGATCCCTTAGAGGACTTAGACAGGGGGAGGGCAAGTAGACCACAGCCTGCTGAAGACCAGGGACTCAATCTGTCTGTTGAAATGCAGAGGGTTATTGAGCAGGCCATTGAGAGGGGCATTGCTTTTGGAATGACTAGAAAGAAGCAGGCTGCCAGAAGCTCTTCTGCCGAATCTTTTCCCAAGCCTGGCCAGAGAGGGCAAACTCAGGGACCTCCTTCCCCAGGCACCTCCATTGCCACGGAGGAGTCTGTATTAGAGGAGGATAACATTGAGGAACAGGAGTTCTCAGAAGACAAGACTCCTATCCCAGATAAACCTGCCTTCACTGGATTATTCAGGCCTTCCCTCTTTAAAGCAATATTGCACAAGGCGAAAGCCTCCATCCAGGAAGTTACCCCCATTCAGGGAGCTCCAGCTTTGTCTGCGACCCAGGATCCTAAACAGGGACTCTTCAAAGAAACCGCTCCTGCGCAGGACCTGGTTCCTGTGCCTGAGCTGTTTGTGAACGCGATCCATCACCAGTGGGCGCAGCTTGGATCACTACCTAACCCTAGTGGGGCTGACAAACACCTCTATTCTGTGGAGAATAATTTGGAAGATATCTTGAAGCTTCCAAAGATGGAGGCTCCAGTGGTATCTCTCACTTCCAATTCTGTCCTTCCAGATGACCTCCTCGAGAGGCTCAAGGCCGAGGACAAAAAGGCTGAGAAAGCATGTCACAAGACCCATCAGGCGGCCGCTTGGTCCATTAAGGCTTCTACAGCAGCTTCGTTCTTTACTAGAGCCTCACTGCTTTGGCTGAGACAGTTGAGAGCGAACCCCCCCTCAGGGTTCCAGATGGATGCATGACCTTAACAAAATTATAGCAGTTGTGGAGTATTCAGCTGATGCTTTACTGAATGCTGCAAAATTTGCATCCCGGGCTCTAGCTTCAAATGTGACTTCACGACATCTGTTGTGGCTTTGTCACTGGCAGGCGGACATGAAGTCAAAATGGAAGCTTGCTTCTGCTCCCTTTAAGGGAGAACAATTGTTTGGTGATGCATTAGACAAATTCCTAATTGAGACCAAGGATAAACAGAAGGTGCTTCTGTCTACTGCCCAGAAGGCTGACAGGAAGAACAATTCCTTTCTTCGGAAGCAGTCCTTTCGGGGGAATGACAACTCGGGTGCGGGTCTCTCCTATCAGAGACCCTATCCCCAGGGCAATGAGTGTAGCCAGGACATGTCATCTTTTAAAGATAAGGGTGAACAGCAGCAGTCTTTCCGATGCCCCTTTCATGGCGGTTCAAACAACTGCTCCTACCGTAGGTGCAAGTGACCATCAACGGGATCCTCCCATAGGCGGCCATCTCCAACTTTACACTGCCCAATAGGAGTTGATCACAATGGGTGCCTGGGTTCTCAACACAATCAGGCAGGGCCTGACTTTGGAATTCCTATCCCTTCCCCTGCGAACCTTCATCCGCTGTTCAGTTCCCTCCTCCCTCCCCAAAAGACAACGCATGTAGGCGGAGATCTTACATCTCCTCCAGATAAATGCCATAGAACCACTTCCCGTAGAGCAGGACAAAGGGGGTTCTAGTCCATTCTTTTCCTGTCCCCCAAAGCTCCGGGGGTGGAGGGCCATTTTGGACCTCAAAAACCTAAATCGGCATCTGGCCTACAAGCATTTCAAGATGCAATCCTTACAGACCATCCTGGGTTGCCTCAGGCAAGGGGACAGGTTGACCTGCATCGACTTGAAGGAGGCTTATCTGCACATTCCGATACACAGATCCCACACGAAGTTCCTCAGGTTCCATTACAACGGTAAGCACTACCAATACAGAGCTCTGCCGTTCGGACTTTCATCAGCACAGAGGACTTTCACGAAGATAATGGTGGTTGTAGTGGCCCATCAGCGCTCAAGCCTGAAATGGCTCCTCTATTACCTGGATGACATCTTGATTCAATCAGCGTCCACCAACCAAGCGCTCAGAGACGTTCAAGTTGCCATCTCCACCTTACAGAAACACAGGTTCTTGGTGAACCGAGAAAAGAGTCAGCTGACTCCTGCGCTCCACATCCTACATCTAGGAGCACTCATAGACTCCAACCATTGTCAAGTGTTCCTGTCACCTGACCACAGACGCAACATCATCAGCCATGCACGGAAGGCAAGAGTGAACCAGTTCGCGTCCATTGTGTCCCTATCACAACTCCTGGGACTCATGATCTTGTGCATAAAATTGTTCCCTGGGCAAGGCTTCACGTGAGACAGCTGCAATGATTCCTCCTGCCCATCCAGTGAGCAAAAGCCAGCAACTCTCCCAGATGGGTCAGACTGCCTCCAAAGGTCAGACAATCCCTCTGGTGGTGGGAATCCAGTGTAGTGATGAGAGGTTGCCTCTTCCAGGAGCCAAACCGTCTGGTGGTTACAACAAACGCAAGCCTACAGGGATGGGGTGCCCACTTCCAGGTGCAGGTGACTCAAGGCAAGTGGTCACGCAGAGAGGCAGCCCACAACATAAACTGGCTAGAATTAAGGGCTGTCAGATTAGCCTTGTGCCACTTTCGACGTGACATTATGGGTTGCAATGTCTTAGTGCTCATGGACAATATAGCGACCAAGGCCCACATCAACCGCCAGGGGGGCACCAAGTCCAGGGCCCTGATGGCGGAGGCGGAGGCCTTGGGATGGTGGGCAGAGCGCCATCTGACCTCCCTGTGGCAGGAGTGGGCAATGTGAGAGCGGACTGGCTAAGTTGGACAACCATCGACAATGCAGAGTGGCGTCTTCACCCGGCGACCTTCCATCAACTGATCATCAAGTTCAGACTGCCGGTGGTCAATCTGTTCGCCAGTCAACCAACTCGCAACTCCCAAGGTTCTTCTCGAGATATGCCACCCCTCAAGCAGAGGGAACAGACACTCTGAGATGCCACTGGCCCAGGGGCCTTTTGTACGCTTTCCTGCCGCTGCCCCTCATCCCAAAGCTGGTTCGGAAAATCTTGTCGGAGGAAGCGGAGGTTCTCCTGGTAGCACCTCACTGGCCCAGGAGATCATGGTATGCGGACATTGTCAGTCTCTCCATTCGCAGACCATAGAAGATACCTCAGGAACTACTCTCTCTCAGCCAGGAGGCCATGGCTCATCCGGATCCCAGCTGGCTCCAACTGGCCATCTGGCACTTGAGGGGGACCTCCTGAGGAAAGGCAATCTACTTGACAAAGTCATTCGTACCACCCGAGTATCCCGACGTCCGTCTACGACTCAGATTTATGATGCTGCTTGGGCGGCATTTGCTGCCTGGTATAGGACACTAGATATAGTGCCCACTTCGGCATCCATGCCACAGCTGCTGGACTTCTTGCAGGCGGGATTGGATAAGGGCCTGTCCCAACACCTTCCGCCGACAAGTGGCAGCACTTTCTACCATTCTTGCTAGACATTCAGCTGTTTCCTTAGGGCAGCACCCCCAGGTCAGGAGTTTCCTCAAGGCGGCCTCCAATCTGTGCCCTCCTAAGGTACACAGTTTCCCCACCTGGGACCTCCCGCTTGTTCTGAGGGCCCTGACCAAGACACCATTTGAACCTATACGTTCCATCGGTGTTCGTCACCTAACTCTGAAGACAGCCTTTCTTATAGCAATTACATCAGCAAGGAGAGTATCAGAGTTAGCTGCTCTTTCCGTCCATGAGGACTTATGCGTTTTTCACGCTGACCGGGTCACCCTCCGGCTAGATCCAGCTTTTATGCCAAAGATTAACTCTCTGTTCCATAGATTACAGGAAGTTGTACTTCCCAACTTCTGCCCTCACCCTCAGCATCCCAAGGAAAGAACTTGGCACAAGCTCGACGTTCAGAGAACGGTTCGCTGCTACTTCAAGAGAATGAAGGAGTTCTGTCGCTCCGAATCCCTTCTCATCTCTTTTCAACCGGGTTCCATGGGATCGTCCACCATCGGTCGGTGGTTGAGGGCTTGTATCAATTTGGCCTACCAGCACCAGGGCAAGACCTAGACTTACTGCTCATTCCACACGGAGTGCAGCCACCATGGCCGTGTGGGCAACACAAGCTCCTTTGGAAGAAATCTGCCGAGCGGCTACCTGGTCGTCTCCAACTCTCTTCATTAAGCATTACCGCATTGACTCCTACGCTGCTGCAGAGGCGTCCTTTGGGAGGAGAGTGTTGCAGAGGGTAGTTGCGACTCCGCGCACCCTAGACGATCATGTTGCCCTCCCTGGGACTTCATAGCTTGGGTATGACCCATGCTTGGACTCTCCAAGCAGCGCACAGGAGAATGATCGTTGGCTTACCTGAACGGTCATTCTCTGGGCGCTGCGGGAGAGTCCAACCCCACCCTAGGATTTTCTTCGTCCCTCATTTATCAGGCGTCTCAGGCTGCTTGGAGCGTGAGGGCTATGGAGACTTTCAAAGGACACTTCAAGATCACAGTTCATCATAGACTACCCCTTCATTTTTGAACTGGACCTCAATGAGGAGAGGAGGCATGGCTAAGAATTTCAACTCAGTCCTTGGATGAATAGACTGAATTTAACCCATGCTTGGACTCTCCTACAGTGCCCAGAGAACGACCGTTCAGGTAAGCCAACGATCATTCCTCTTATCTATTTTGACAGTTCCATTTTCAGTGCCCGCAAAAGCCTAAATCACCTAGTGGACTGTACACTCAGAATTAATCACCTGCCAACATTTCTGTCATTGAGTGGAAAGAGGACATTGAAGGAGGAGACATTTGAACAACTACCAAGAGAGAAACAGTGACAGTGAGATGGAGACTCCTAGAATGGAAGGGAAAATCATGACAAAGAAATACCACATAATAGATATCCCTCCATTTCTGCTGACTTTACCTTTTCAGACAGAGAGAGGCAGAATGACAGTAAAGAGAGAGAGTTCATTAGCTTCAGCCAAAGAAGAAAAAATTAAAAGAGCAATATGCTTTCCAGCCATCCATGATCAGATAGAAGAAGGGGAAGAAGCATCTGATGAAAGGAAAAGGGAGGAGACAACCTCTGGTGGCATAAAGTATGAAGTTAATAAAGCATAGACTAGTGATCTTCCAGCTAGATGGAATTTTTCTATAAAGACTAAGAAGCTCATCTCCTAATCTCAAGGTCTAATTTCACACACTGGCAAAAGCAGGAAGAACCTTGAATTCAAACTCTGGAGGAAACATAGAAAGCTTGATTTCTGTACATATATGGTTTGTGTTCTGACTGCAATAAAACACCAGCATTGGCATGCTTGTGAACCCTGCTATAAGCAATGTCCTGATTGAAAAATAAAACATCTGGAGAGGCAAGATTTATTACTGGGTCTGGTGTGAAGTCTGACACACTTTACTAAAGCACAATTAGCACATACAATTTCAGAAAGAATTTCAGTGGGAGATTAAAATGTTGCATTTTTATCTTTGATACAAAGAACCCTAGGGATTTTTATCATTATTCACAAAGGCAAGAAAAGGCAGTTTACAAAGTATATAATTTATCTTAAAGCAAAATTATTGAAAAGATTTATGTATTTAAGAATTCAAGAAACATTATTCTAGGGTATTTTCTCAGCATCTCAACTTGCCTCGTCAGAATAATTAGATAACATTCAACAGAAATAAAAATTCTTGTTCCGGAAACAGGCCAACTTGCAGGACTAGTGGTCCAAAAGCAAACTTAAAAGCAGGACCTCTGTGCAACACTTTTAAATGCAATCTGAAAGTAAATTGAGTCTAGGAGAATATTAGAAAGGGATAGAATTACATACACTCATATATAAACACACTCTCGGTGAATCACATATATGTTTTAGAATGGGATAGAAATATTATGCTCAATAAGCCATAGTATAGAATTGGGATTATTAACCAAGGAAGATTAATTTTATGACTACCCTCATTTTTAAGGTATAGCTCTTCTGCTTCACTTTTTTTAACAGGTGTACATGTTTTCCCTTAAAGGAATAGGCTCAGAGAGGCTTTCTAAAATGTGAGTGGATGTTATCCCATTTTTATTACAGTCAATGCTATTTATTTTAATTAATAAAATGTGAACAAGGTTGCTGCTACGAATGCAAATGTTTAATATTTTAGATATTGATGAAGGTGAGCTGTGCTGATAACAAAAGCTGATAGCAAAAATCAGTTCATTGTACTATAGGGAAGATTTCCGAGTATATGTGGAAATACATCCTTCTGCCCCCCCCCCCCCTTTATTTTCTTTTGACCTTAGCCTATCAGTCACATTATAACTTTGCTTTTTCAAGCTCTTTACTACTGTAGATTGCTTTCCTTTGAAGATTTAAGAAATTTAGACACTGAATACAACAATGTATATTGGAGAATATAGTTATCTGGGAGACATATACCTGTAGTGATAGATTGAAAGGGCAAATAATGCATGTTAAATTATTATGAGCTATCAAAGATGGTGCAATTATGTAGTGTTTTTGCTTCTTAATGAAATAACTTTTTAAATATAAAGAGTCAGATGAATAGCCATATTAGTCTATTTTGCAAGAAAGAAAGAAAATGAAAGCTATACAAAGAGAATCTGAAGGTTTAAAATATTTAGCATGGCAAAAACTGCTGTACCTTTTTCATTTATTAGCTCTATGTTCCATCTTTCCACTAAAAAGAAATGGCTGATGCTCAACATAATAAATAGATAGCACTATGCACGTTGATCTTAATGAAGGAATAACATCAATCAGAAATCTGTAGAAAAATAGTTTAATATACCACAACATTCCTTTGAAGGATGCAGGTGTTCATTTAATTTTGTTCTTGTGAAAAGTTAATATATTTATTCAGCCTGCATTTAACATTTAATTGAATTGTTACTGAGTTTAGGTTTTGCATTCTATTTTATTCATTTTATCTATTTATGTTTTACAAATTACTCATTGTTAACCATGTGTGGTGTCTTTTATTTCTCATTGTTAACCATGTGTGGTGTCTTATTGCTTAACCTATGCATGTACACACCTGCCAACTGAGGAAAACATTTCTTCTCCTTCTTCTTCCTCCTCACAAAAATGTAGGCTATAATAAATCAGTAATTTTTAACCTGTTACAAGACACTTTATACTCATCATGACATTTTGGAATAAATTGCATTTTTACCTGACTGAATATTTATAGTCTTACACAATTGGCATACTTCCAAGAAACTAAAATAGCTTGAAGCACTGCATAGTGCATACATTATCATTTTGTTAACACTGGATAAATATTCTGTCATGATCAACCATTCTGCTCTTTACATAAATGTTCCATATATTCATAATCTTTTTGTGCTGAGACTGTCCCCCTGCTAAGTTGGTTTTTAGTTAAGTTATTAAGCAGCAACATTGTATTATCTACTGATGTTCAATTCAAAATAATTGATTTTTTTGTATAATTTCTGTTACTCTGGCAATTTAAATCAAGGAAACTGCAGAGTCCCCAGTTATAAAAAAAGTGATTTCACTGGAAAATCTAATTAGATTATTTCCTTTTTTACATGGTTTTGTTTCAGTACTTGTAATTCTTCAAAAGATTTATCCCATAATTAAAACTTCTGCATTGATTTACAACTATGTTTATAAGCTCAACACACATTCGAGATTTTGTCCTTAAGTTGACAGATTTTTTAATAAGCAAGTTAGCTATAGTTTTGCTTAGAGCAACCAAAAGATATTGGTGCTAAATAAAAAGCCAGTGAGTGAGAAAGTAGAACTTTAGATAGCTGGATGTTTATTCTAACCAAATGTGGAATGCTGCTTTGGGGAGTTTTAATGGAATCAGCTCTGAATTTTTAATTTCCAGAAACTCAGCATTAATGAGAACTAAAAGTTTCTCTTTTCAGAGTTCTTTTATTTTTGGCTCTTAAAATTATTTATTAATAACACCCCAGGTTTATATAGAGGCTTCTACAGTAGGTTTTGGAAATCTTGTTTGCCCAGTATATCAACCTAATCAATATTAAAAGATTTACAGTTCTGAAGAATGAATCTTTTTCTTATTTTTATATCACATTTAACATTTTTATAAAATAAGACCAGGTCTAAATCAGAGGTTTATTTTTTTTTTCAAACGAATGTTTTTTTCTTAAAAAAAAAAAAGCACCAACTTTTATAACAATCCTTCAGCATTAAAACAAAGCATTTAAATAGCTATTAGTGAAGAATGATTTTTTTCTGTAGAAGCAATACTTTTTTCAGCAGTTGAAGACAAACAAGGAGACACTGATGGGGAGGCAGTGATTCATCATATACAATATAAATAGTATAAGAAGATTGTTATAACTACCAATGCAAATAACATCTTTTTTCATATGTTTAATATTTGCTTATTAAACTTCAAGTGTCCATTTATTCAAGCAATCATTGTTCTCTAAACTTAAAAAATAGGAAATTCCAGAAGAAGGATGTTCTAGCACATCTAATGAGTAAACTGAAAGCTGCTATGGTTAATACTGTTGATAGCTTTACAATTCGTCTATTGCTATTTATTATTTTCCAAGATCTAGAGAAGTATATACATATTCCAGTAGGCCCAAAACACGTGCATCCCAATCAATAAGTTAGCCATTCTTTTTTTCCTAGAAGAAAATTATCAAATTATTTACCTTTTGAGACTGGGAACATAACAGTATTTGAAATTCTGAGAAGATCCCAGGGCTATCTTCATAAAAATGCTGCCAAGAAACAAGGCGGCTTCAATTTAAAGCACCTCTTACTAGTCCATATATATACAAAACAAATTGATGAATTCAGTGCACAGTAGTTGATTTTTTTTTCAGAGTTACTATGTGCTAGGAAATCTGAAGTGAGATAATTTTAGAAAGCCAAATTATCAAAAACATATACTTAGTACAGGTAGTCCTTGACTTCCAATAGTTCATTTAGTGACCGTTCAAAGTTACAATAGCACTGAAAAAAGTGACTTATGACCATTTTCCACACTAATGACTGTTGCAGCATCCCCATAGTCACTTGACTTACATTTGGATGCTTGACAACTGGTTCATATTTATGATGGTTGCAGTGACGTGGAATCATGTGATCACCTTTCGCGACCTTCTGACAAGCAAAATCAGTGGGGAAGCCAGGTTCACTTAACAACCATATTTCCAATTTAACAACTGCAATGATTCATTTAACAACTGTGGCGAGAAAAGTTGTAAAATGGGGCAAAACTCACTTAACAAATGTCTCACTTAACAACATAAATGTTGGGCTCAATTGTCGTCGTATGTTGAGGACTACTTGTATTTGAAAGGCTTACCTGTATATTTAAATTTTTGCTTTTAGAAATGTAAAGCTAAATAATACATGTTATTTATGACAAATATTCTGCAATTAATTTAAAAACTCAATTGTTAATACAAAATTCCATATAGAGGTGACCTTTGAGTTCTTGATCTGCCCTTCAGGTTGCTCCTCTGGGATTGTGATGATAGGAGCTACAGCTATTACATTGAAGTATCTACAAATCAGCAGCAGTGGACCATGGTGGCTGACCGAACAAAAGTTTCTTGCAAGTGAGTTTCATTTAAATATCTAAACGTCTGGATCAGAGAACATATAAATAATAAATAAAATAGAAGCTTTTGTATTGTATTATACTTAGGGCAAGATCAAAATTAAGAATTGAAATCTTGTGAAAGAGGTTTCATTGTTATTCTATAAGCATTCATCCTTTGAGTCACAATAAAAAAGGACATTTCTGATGAATCCAGTTTAAAAAGTAAAATTTTAAACAAGGACTGTTTAGTTCTATGGTTTTTTTAATGTTCTTTAATGTATGATTGAAAAATGGTATTCTCCTTCCTTGCTGCTTCCTATTTGCTTAATCCATCTGATGAGCTAATCCTTTGTTTATGGAATTAGATTATAGTATAAAGAGTACCTGCAAAGTCCCAGCAGGAAAAATAAGACAACACCATTTTCAGCAAACCTCTTTGATCAGTGAGAGTGCCAAAGAAAATAATGAGAAACGAAAAAGAAGAAAATGAAATGCAGTATACATGTCAGGAAATGCATTTGATAGTGTAGTCAAGTGTGAAAACCTGTTTTCAAGTCTGCATATGCTGCCTTTGATTGGTTTAATTGTATTTTAATATAGTATTTTTGTGTAAATTAATTATTTAGAACTCAGGGCCTGAAGTGACAGGTTATTCTTAAAGCCCTCTACCTTTCTTACTAATTCTCAAAATGCTGGTGATGGAAATGTTGCCGTATTTATTATCTTCAGAGAAGAAGCTTGCTGTCTTCTTTAAATGGAAGTCAATTAATGCATATTGGCCTTGTAATTGTCATTTTAAATGCTGCATACAGGTTAAAAAAAGTCCCTTCTGGAAAAATTCTGTTTTCTCAACACAGTGTGACAGTAATGAAATGGATTCATGTTCTCTTCTCTCTGAAAGGGCAAATATTTCTGATGTTTGGTTTCTTGGCTCTAGTAAGAGAAATATGTGCTGCTAAAAATTATAGAGGAAGATACTAAACCTATTTCATACAGGAAGAGTACAGTAAAGAAATACATCTGAACAATAACAAACATAAAAATAATCCAAATCAGTAAAATCATTCTAAATCTGACAACCCCAAAGGCCATAATGTCTGAAAATATCAGGGTTGAAATTATGTTGATCCTAGGACAGAAAGTGATCTTCCACATGAGCAATGCACTGAAGTTGATTCTCAAACATACTCATAGTTGTAAACTTTCAGACTGTTCCTAATCTTTTTTAAAAAATGCATTTCCCCCCCTTCCATTCAGTTGTGTCCAGTTCTCAGAGGCTGCTTGAACTTCTTGAAGCTTTCTTGGCAAGTTTCTTTAGAAGTGATTTGCCATTGTCTCTTTTCTAGGGCTCAGTTGGCTGTGTGCCTAAGGTGACTTACAATCTCTGTTTGTGGCCTGATGCCTTAATCACGACATCAAACTGACTCTTATTGTAATTATATCATCTACATTAGATCAATCAAAATTATTCAACTGATCTTTTTGATGCCTGCTTGTAGAACTAGAGTAACAACTTTTTTTGTGTGAATTAACAAAAAACAGTTTTAGGCTTCTGAGAGAAAAAATAGTGTGTTGATCACATTACCAGAGACGATATCCAGCCCATTTAACTCTTTTCTTAGGCTTTGTTTAAAAATATAGGAAATGTTAATAAGTTCATTTAGTCTGTGAGAGGTTTAATGCAACTATATAAATTGTTTTGTTTTTCTCCAAATTTGAGTGCAGATTTGATCCAGTTTTTTCAGCATTTCACAGAAATTAGTGTTAGAAATTATTTTAGCTATTTGCTGTAAACCACTCACAGCATTTTGGCTATTGGGCAGTTTATAGTTTTAATATAAATAAATAATCCTTTGTAGCAGAGTTCCCCAATCTTTCTGGGTTTGCAGACTGGCAGGGGAGGGGAGGGGGAGGGGATAGTTCTGCACAAGCAGACAGCAAGCACAGCTCTATTTGTGTGAGCAGAGTGCACACTCACCCACAGCTCACACAAATGGAGTGTATGTGCACATGCTTGAGCATTGCTCACACAACTGGGGATGCGTACGTGCATGCTTACCTGCAGTTTCCACAATCCAGTTGCAAAAACTTCACAGCGGCCCAGACGTTGGGGACCCCTGCTCTGTAGAACACCTTTTTTAAAATGCACATTACTTTTGTTGATAAATAAACATATTCTTTCTCTAGCTTTAAATATCAGCATGCTGTAATGTGTATGGTTTTTTTGTTTTTAATTGGAAAAACAAAATTAGGGAAAAATACATAAAGAAAATAAACCAGGGAAAAAAATAATGGTGAGAAAAGAAAACGGCAAAAATAATATAAAATATTTGTATAAATAAATTATTCTGTTAGTAAAAACACAATGGCTAATAAAGTTAAAGTGTGTTGGATAAAGGTGACATTCATTGTAGTGTTTCCCAGAGTTCTTTGTTATTGTGTTCATTTTTTAGCCAGAGCAATTATTTATAATTTTAAATACCCCGGAAATTGGCAGCTAGCAATAAAATGTGAACCAGTTTATTAGGATGTATCCATTTATATATCTTAGAAAAATAGTCAATATACTGACAGGAAGATCCTTTAGGAAATATTGTAGGGTTGCCAATTTCAATTTCCTCAAAATCAAATTCTTTGGCTTTTCATAAAATATGATATTGTATAAGAGAGAACGGGAAGTTAAATAATATCCCAGAAGAAGGTACTGGAAAAACTGTTCAATAGCGGTCAAACAAAATTCTAAGGACTGAGGCCATGAAGCCACTAGAGGCAAATCTGAGTGAACTTTTACTTTTTATAAAGCTATTTCTACACCATCAGCAAAATCTAGACACATTGTAATTGTTTCATATGATCAAAGTCAGTGTATTATCCAGATTTTTGTTGGTTTGTTTTATGAATTATGTAAATCATTAAAAAAATGAAAAGGCATTTTTTGTCTGAGTGTGTGTGGGTGTGTGTTACATTAATTAAAAAAGAAGGAAATTACTAAATATTTTTTATTCTATGAAGTAAAAATTCACATTATTGTGGGAAACTATATGCATGGGACAAATGTATTTTAGGAAAAATAAAATTCAGAAGAATATACATGATTAGAATGTGAAACAAGGAATAGTTACAGGGATAGTACAATTATGGATGTAAACCACAAGATGGGGTCACTGTAACACCCAGTATTTAAAATTTAATTCACTTTCATTTTTAGTGAAATCTACTAGAAGACAAAAACTGTATTCATTGCCTGAAATTATTGCAAAAAAAAAAAAAACCAACCCTTTGGCAAAGTTAGTAGCACTTTAATATGTGATTCTAGCCTCACCTGAACTTCTATTAGCCAAGTTAATTAGAGTTTCTAAGATTTTCATCTATATAGTAATCAAGTCCAAATTTTATAACAAGAAAGGAAATCTTTACAGATGTTTAATAAGAAGCAAAGATTCCAGGGAAAGTTTCTTCCATATTTGGATGAAAAATAGAAGACAGCAATCTAAAGGTATAGATACAAATCTAATTTCCTGGAAATACTCATTTATGAAAAGAAAATGAGGAAAATGTTAAAACAAAAATTAATAGTGAATTTTGAACCCTTCAAAATAATAAAATCAGAGTGCCATATAGAAGGGGAGAAATTCAAAAATTATGTTTGTGGGGGGAAGCCTAAATCTATTTGGACATGCTCAGAAGGCTAAGCATTCTGCCCCAAAAGACTAACTCAGGAGAAACTTGTCAACAACAGGATTAAAACTGAAAAAATAGCAAATTTAAGGTAAGAAAATATTTCTTCTCTTGAATAGTCAGCACAAAGTCTCAAGAGTCCAAAGTAGAAAACATTTTTAAATCCTAAGAGAAGAAAAGATAAAGGGGGAGGGGGGGAAGGGTCAGGGAGATGAATCCCCTATAATGGTATTCAATTGTTGGATTTTTCTAGTGATCTATTTGATCTATCACTGTATACCAGTGGTGGGTTCCAGATTCACGGTTTCAGCGGGGCCTGGTGTCCACTATATGAATGCGCGCAATGCATGCGCACAGACATGCAGCGCACCCTTACCCTTTGTGACGATTCCGCAAGTCTCCACGGCGCTCCAGCTGCTCGGCAGAGCGTCGCACAGGTTGTCGTGCGCTACGTGCGCAGAAGCACTGAAGAGCTCAAATACAGGTGGGCCCTCTGGAGCAACGTATCAGAACGGTACCCAGTGCTCAGGGCAGGCACCAGTACGCCTTTAACGGGGCGTACCGCCTGTAACCCACCACTGCTGTATACATTTGTTTGTATTTCAAACAAACTGTCACCAAGGGCTAAATTGGATAATAAACCCTGTAATTTTCATAGTTTTAGTAATTGTAATTATGTACCATACACCTTCATCTTTGGCCCTCCATCCAAAGCACCTGCAAGGGAACGAGGAACCAACGTCGCGATGATACAACGTGCGGTCTCGACTCTCTGAGACCGCCGTTGACACTTTTGCCTCTGGGTGGTCCATTTGGACCTAAACCGTCCCGTAGAGACGGTGATCAGGAAGACGAAGCCTTGCTGGTCTCAGGGAAACCACAAAGTCCCTGATTAACCCAAGGGAAGCTCTTCAAGCCGGCGGTAGACAGGCAGCCCCAGGCTGATGAAGTCGGGGCGGCTCTGGAAGGAAGGAAGTGAAAAGAGAAAGTGAGTCCATCTGGTGAGATATTTTTTTTTTCTATTTTGGGAAAGACTGCCCAAAGAAACTTTTTTTAAAAGCCAAATTTGATCCTTAAGCAAAAGAATTAAGCAGCGAAATTAACTTATACTGGATTGTTTTGGAAAACATTTTTTTTTCTTTGTAACTATACTTTGTGGATTGAAGTGCTTCCAATGTTTTTCATTTCTCCTCTTAAAATGAACGGATTAATTTTTTTCTTCTGCTTTTTGTTACTTTATTTTTTGACTTCTGGACTAAAACCTTCCTTTTTATTTTAACATTTCTTCCTATTACTTGTTATTAAATTTTATTAAAGAACTTTGTTTCCTATAAGCCAGAGATAAATATTAGAAAGTGAAAAGTAGTAACACTGCCACTCGGAGGTCAGAGGTGGAGTTTTTGAAACAACGTATCTCTTCTTTTTTCCTCTTCGATCTTACTGACTTTATAGCTGAAGGGTTTGCAATTTGTTTATAGAAACTGATAAAGAGCCAAGGGCATGAATTGTTTTTGCAGATGCTTTTGAGAACTATTTTGGCAGGGAAGAGAAAGGGGAATAAAACCAGAACCCTTCTCTTTTGAAGAGCACAAAAGAACTTGTGCTTAAGTCAACCTAAAATTAAAAAATAAAAGAGGCCTGGAAGGCTAGAGTGGCAGTGGCTACTTGTTTTTTTTTTCTTTTCCTTCTTCTTTTTTGGAAACATGGATTCATTCAGATGAGGAAACCTTAAATGTTTTGGAAACATGGAAACATTCAGATGAGGAAACCTTAAAATTCCAAAATATCAAAGTTGGAATTCAAAATCTATTGGAAGGATATGGGAGAATTGAGAAGAAGTTGGAAAAATTAGTGTTCCTCACAGCAAAAGATGAAGGGGTTGGAGCCCCAAAAATTAAAGGGGAGATTGAAGATAAAGACAAGACAACAGATGAATTTATTAATGGAGCAAATGTGGCTGAAAATGGAACGAAGGAATATCGAAGAGGGAATTTGACGAACTGGAGCTCTACCCCAGATTCCAAGATACAGAAGAAGAAAAAGGGTAATGATGATGGATTTAAGAAGAGATTTTTTTTCAGAAGCACAATTGATAACCAAAGACAAGCTAACTTTAATAACAACTGGAGGGCAACGGGATTACCTGAAGGATCCTTCAAGCAACAAAGTGTGGAGAGAAGTCTATAAAAACCTTATAAAGGAGATAAAAAGAAGACTGACACCACAATTGGCAAGAGAGATAAGACTGTTTTGTTACTGGAAAGATACAGGTTGACAATGAAAGTTGATAATAAAAAATTAGTTAATTTTGGTTGAGTAATAAGTAGCAATTTAGTAATTCTTAGATTGTTTTAGATTGTTATTAAATGTTTATTTGTCAACAAATAATTAACTATAATAACAATAATGAAATGATAATGGATACAGCTTAATTATATGTATGTATGTATGTATGTATGTATGTATGTATGTATGTATGTACTGGCAAACTAGTAAAAGAAATTTGGATATAAATTGCAAATTGCGATCTGGGAAAAAGACCTATAAATTTTATTAACAAACTTTTATTTAGCTGTTGTCATAAAGGTGTAATGTTTTTTGGTTTTGACGAGAGGAGGTGGGATATAAATAGTAAATGATTTTTAGCCAATTATAATAACAAGGAAATGGATTTATTTTATTTATTTATTTTATTTATTTCGATTTATCAGTCGCCCCCTCTCCGCAAAGGGACTCGGGGCGACGTACAATTAAATCAAAATACAGGTGTGGCATGGAGGAGGTAACACCAATATTTAACAGTCAAGTTCAAATAAATAACAATAAATTAAAACAATTAAAACAGTTAAAAACCCCAAAATTTACGTATAAAATATTAAAATATTAAAATTGCCAGGGAGTTAGAAAGTTCTAGTTAAGCCAGGCCGGCTAGTTGGAACAGGTGGGTCTTGAGTTTCGTGCGGAAGGAGCGGAGATCGGTCGTTGTCCTGATATCTGGGGGGAGGTCATTCCAGAGGGCTGGGCCCATCACAGAGAAGGCCCTATTCCTGGGCACCGCCCTCTGACACTGCCTGGTGGACGGCACCCGGAGGAGTCCCTCTCTGTGAGAGCGAATTGGTCGCAGGGATGTATGGGGCAGAATGCGATCCCGCAGATAGCTAGGTCCTGTGCCATGGAGCGCTTTGAAGATGGTAACTAACACCTTGAAGCGCACCCGGTAGACCACAGGGAGCCAGTGCAGCTCGCGCAGGAGAGGTGTTATATGGGAGATCCTCGTTCTCCCCATGATTGCCCACGCGGCCGCATTCTGGACCAGTTGCAGTCTCCGGGTGCATCTCAAGGGGAGCCCCATGTAGAGAGCGTTACAGTAGTCCAGGCGAGACGTCACCAGCGCGTGAGTGACTGTGCGGAGGGCATCCCGGTCCAATAGGGGGCGCAATTGGCGCACCAGGCGAACCTGGTGGAATGCCCCCCTCGCCACGGCTACAACATGGTTATCCATAGACAGTCGGGCGTCGAGGAGGACGCCCAAATTGCGCGCCCGCTCCACGGGGGCCAGTTGCTCGCCCCCAATGGCCAGCGATGGAATGCACTGGTTGAACCGGGGGGCCGGTAGCCACACCCACTCCGTCTTGGAGGGGTTGAGTCTGAGTCTGTTGTCTCCCATCCAGACCCGTACGGCTTCCAAACACCGGGACATCACTTCAACGGCCTCATTGGGGTGGTTTGGGGTGGAAATGTACAGCTGTGTATCATCAGCGTACAGATGGTATCCCACCCCAAAACCACGGATGATCTCGCCCAGCGGCTTCATATATGTGTTGAACAGGAGAGGTGAGAGGACCGACCCCTGCAGCACCCCACAAGTGAGCGGCCTCAGGGTCGACCTCTGCTCCCCTGCCAACACACATTGCGTCTGGTTCGGAGAGGTAGGAGCGGAACCACCGCAACACGGTGCCCCCTACCCCCAACCCCCCGAGCCGGCGCAGTAGGATACCATGGTCGATGGTATCAAAAGCCGCTGAGAGATCTAATAGGACCAGGATAGAGGAGCAACCCCTATCTCTGGCCCTCCAGAGATCATCCCCCAACGCGACCAAGGCCGTCTCCGTGCTATGCCCGGGCCGGAAGCCGGACTGGCGCGGGTCTAGATACTCAGATTCCTCCAGGTGACGTGGGAACTGCTGAGCCACCACACTCTCTACAACCTTCGTTAAAAAAGGAAGGTTGGAGACAGGACGATAATTTGCTAGCTCCATCGGGTCCAGGGAAGGCTTCTTGAGCAAGGGCCTCACAATCGCCTCTTTCAAGGCGGCTGGCAGGAACCCCTCACTCAATGAAGCGATTGCATATTGACATTTCAATAATATATACATGCTCTGGTATTGGTAAAAGCAACTTGTATACAAACTCTAAACAGCGAGTTGGGGAAAACAAAAGGGCGGGGAGGTTTAGAAATTTTATTAATTTACTTTTACTTAGAATATGCCATAAAAGTGTAATGTTATTGGAGGATTTTTGAAATAGCTAGCGAATGCCATTATGTGGTTGTGTTTTTAAGTATGAATAATTTGAAGTAAAAGCACGTTCAAATAATTGTAGTCAAATGAGAATTCTGGTACATTGATAGTAAGATATACAAAGATTTTTGATTTAAAGTGTATAATCTAATATGATCTATACAGTAAGTAATGACTGTGGAAGAAATGCATGAAAGTTATCTGTAACCAATCGACACGCTTTCTGCAAGATGTAATGAAGAATGAGTCTTTTTTGTGTTTTTGTTTAATTAAAATTAAAAAAAATAATTTCAAAAAAAAAAGCACCTGACTACCTTGTAGTCAAAACTACTGAAGCCCTGCTGTTTTTGTACATGTGTGCGATGTCATGGTACATGTTCAAAAGGGAAAGAGCTTGCATTGGTTCAGTGCAAAGTTGCTTTCATCGTTTGCACCTCCCTTCCCCTCCCATATTGCCCTAAAATGTGTGGAGTAGCCTTTGATATCTCCAAAAAGATGTCGCTGAGTTTAGGACACTGCAAAAACAAAAAGTGACTACACGCCCGAAGCTTTCTACCTTGATTTTGAATTCAGATTATTCTCTGACATTTCTCCCTACATATCATTCTGTTCTTTAAGTTCAAAGAGAGGACAGCTTAGTCAGAATGGTCCCTTATGGGAAGCTTGGCAAACAGCTGCTTAACAGCTGCACATCCATTCTTTACCATAAACCTGACAAGGAAACCAATGCCATCTAGGTCAGTACTATTTTTAGTAACAGAATCTTGCAAATCTGAATGTGCTTCCCACCTCCCTCCCTTTATCTTTGAATGAAATAAGGAGTTTCTGATATTTATTGAAGGCCATTTCCTCTGCCCACTACCGTGTTTTACTATATTGAAATTTCAACATATATAGATATTTAAATACAGGTAGTCCTTGATTTATGGCCATTTGTTCAAAGGCCGCTCAAAGGTAAAATGATACTGAATTAAAGGACTTAAAACTGGTCCCCATAGTTGTGACCACTGCAATGGTCTATAGTTACAAGATCAAAATTCAGGCACTTGCCAGCCCACCTGCATTTATGACCATATTGGTGCCGTAACTCCCCACAGCCACCACTTCCCCCAAATCTTTGTTCTTTTGGTCCTCTGTAGTCCATGGCCCCTGATGCTCTAATTGTCCTTTCTTGCTTCTGCTGCTGACCTAGGCATGCCAGCCGGACTTTTTCCCCAAGTTCATGCATGCATTTTCTTCATGATAGCTGGAAATGGCTTCATGTGGACAGTTTCTGTCTTGTAAAGGGCCCGAGTAGGCAGACCTTATAAGCAGTGGCAGCAAGAAGATGGTGAAGGTGGCAGAGACCTTGGAGTGCAGAGTTGGACTGGGGCAGCTTTAGTTTGCCAGGGCATTGCAACTTTGTTTGGCATTGCTGGGGGTGGGTGTGTTCTATGACAATTAACCATAGCCAACTCACCTTAGCCAAGTTACCCTAACTCGCCACAGGATAACTAGCCATGGTCAATTGCTGCAGGACAAGACTTACACTAATATCAAAGAAATGGTGGAATAGAATCATTAAAGAAAGGATGCAAAGGAAGACAAAATAAAATGTGAATAATAAAAAATATTTTTTAAAAATGTTTAAATTATTAAATTGAATTGTTCAATTGTCCTGTGGTGAGTTGCACTGTGGTGAGTTAGCTGTGGTGAGTTGTCCTGCAGTAAGGAGGCAGTGGTGAGTTGGTTGCATCAAGTTGGCGCATTCCGTTGCTGGGGTGACTGGAACTTTCTGGGGCATTGCAGCTTTGCAAGACACAGCTGGGGGTTCTTGGGGCACGGTAGCTTTGCACTATGCATTTGGAGTTTCCCAGGCTGCTGCGGCTTTATACTTTTGTCTTAAGGTTCTATATAACACAGAGATGGCATGTGGTTTTTATAAATTAAAAGATATACTGTATGTTAGAAGTTCCATGAAGCCTAACAGCAAGCTGGATGTTTTCTTTTTACCATTTGAAGCCTAGAATAAGTCAGATGATGTTGGAATGGAGGAGTTGGTTGCCATAACTATTTAGTTTAATTCTGAGAAGATAAAGAGTCACGTCAGCATAAACATCACATTAATGTGTCATTTTTCATTTATTTAAGGAGAATTGAATAATGGAGAATATAAATATATTTCTCAATTCAGATCCCATCCAATGTATCCAAATCTAGATACATTGACTGCATGTCTATGGAAGTTAAACCATTTTTAGCCCTTTGTATACAGACAGCCACAGTGAGCTTTTTTGAACATACAGTGTGCTCTTTCCTTTCTGTCCAAATAATTGAGAGAAGGGCTTAGAACTTTACACTTTTCCTTACTAACAATTTGTCATGCCATATGGTGTAACCTTATGGTTAATTTCAAAGAAATATCAAATTCTGGCTTTGGAAAGTAATTTTAGTTAGTGCAAAAAAATTTCAGAAGGGTTTAATTGACCTGTTTTTGTCAACCACTTAGAAGGCGGAACCCACAAATCTAAAATCAATTATCATTTTTGCTATGAAATGCCACTTAAGAAAATTAAGTCCTACACACCCTTGCCAGACCAAATGAATATATAATGCAGTTAAAACACTCCATCCAGCTACATTTACTTGGAAAATATAGTGTACAAAGTTTTATCTTCCATTTGTTCTTTTAATATTTATAAATGTTAAGCAATGTAAATTATGTGATTTCTGAAGCTAGATAACCATAGTGAAGTCCAAAATGCTAAAATGTTTTTAAGTGGTGTAATACATCTATTTAGTAACTGGATTCAGCATTTTCCTTAATTCATATTTCCATCTTTAAAAAGCTGTCACTATTAAAGTTGCATGAGTCTTAGTTTATACAACTTCCTAATCTAGCAATATATTATTGTTGTGCATAACTTAAAATATAAATTAATGTCTATAGATCAGTGGAAATTCACATAATATGCTTAGCCATTAGAACATTGAATATTCTACTTTCAATTCTGTAAACTGTGGAACATATGGAATTTTTCATGGTACAATGAAAGAAGATGTAGTTTATTATAATACATTAATACATTTGTTCCAAGACATAATTTTTCTCTGAGTTGCTAGTAAAATAAAAAACCTCACTGTTTATATATTGTTACACTATTTTTGTTTCATTCACCATGTACTGTTTATGAATTTAGACATTCATATTTCAAGATTTCAAAGAATGCTTTCAGGTTTTTCATTATTTCATAGCTCTTATTTTAAGTAAGACTCATTCTGTCATCCATATACAAGGTACTTTGAATCTTGGCAGTATGTCATAACCTAGAAGTAGAAAATACAGCATTTTGCTTTAGAAGTCTAAATAAAATTCACGAGCAATTACTATATTTGTCTTATTCCAGAACTGAGAAAAGTGGTATATTGTGGTTTTTGGAATGATTCAGCTTGCAGTGTTCTGTGAAATTGTCACAGAAGCTGACCGAGTCCAAACATTTAGAAAAGGGCAACATGTTAAGAATCAAAATTGCTTTTTTTTAAAAAAAACTCACAGAATACAGTAATTCCACTATTGCTGAGCTTGGGTAGCAAAAAACCCAAGTCATCAATTGCCTATCCCCTTTAGGCAGAAAGGCAGGATACAATTAAAATGATGATGAAGATGAGGAGGATGACGACAGTACATTATTCCTCAATTTTCCTCAATTTACAACTACAATTGGGACTAGAGTTTCAATCACTAAGCGATGTGGTTGTAATGTGAGATGTCACTGGACCACATCAGGTGAGTTTAAATTATAAGGAAATGGATTTCAGTTAGATACCAGTAAGGCTATCTGAATGGCAAAAACCATTCAACAATTGAACAGGCCTTGGAAGGTAATGGACTCTTCTTCACTGGAAGTATTTAAACAGAGACTGGATCTATCAGAAATGCTACATTAATGGTTTTCTGCACTGAGCAGGATATAGGACTAGATAAGCGCCAAAGTTCCTTCAATTCTTACATTTTTATATGACAAGAGTAACTCAGAAGTATCTTAAGCCAGATATTTCCCAAAATTATTTTTTAATAGAAATAACTACAGATAATGTGTATCGATTACATATAACACTCTTCAAAATACAAAACAATTTGCTTCTAGTGAGGAATGATACTGAATTAGTGTCCATGAAGGAAGGAATGAGGACGGTATTGTAGCATAGATTGGTGGCCAGGTGATAAACTCTGGTTAGAAAAAGGAAAGATTGTGAGATTGTCCATTTGTACTCCTGACAACTGATCCTAATGATTATATTGAGGGAACTGAAGTTTTTATGATTGAATTGTGAGTCGAGCAGTTGGAGTCATTTTCAACCAAGCTCACAGTTGTAATGTAGACTACATGGACATAAAGTTCACTAGGCCTCATTTCTTAAATCACTTTCATGATTCAATAACAATAGCAATAGCCTTTAGATCAGCGGTTCTCAACCTGTGGGTTGCGACCCCTTTGGGGGTCTAATGACCTTTTCACAGGGGTTGCTAAGACTATCGGAACTCTAAACTTTAGACTCCCCATTGTGTTCCTCGAAATCCCCCGCAGATGGGCTCCGGAGTCATCGCTGGCCGTGCAGAGTGTCACTGTGGCTCCACGCCGTGGAAAACATAGCTGTGCGTGCACACCCCATACAATTACAGTCTTGGAGACTTCGTAATGGCGGGAAATTCTTCTCAGTCGCCCGGGCTTCTGCAGAAGCTGCTCTCTGAGGCTTTCCAAAGCTCTCCAAAGGCAAGAAGCGGCTGCCAGCGAAGCTTTCAGCAATGGCAAGAGTCCCGCTACCGCACCGGATTCAGCAAAGTGGCTCAAGCAGCAATGGGAAATTTTTGGGGAAGGGAGAACTGACTGCCTGGGACTGTTTCTGCGCCGCTGTAAAAATGTCTGTTTTCCAGCCGCAGGAGGAAAGGAAAGAAGCCAGTCTTTGGAAAGAACCTCCCTCCCCCTCCAGAGAGCCTATGCCGAAAGACAGGAGGGGGTGGGCTGGTTTGAATGTGGGTGAGTGGGCAGTTTAGTGGTGGGCGAGAAAGCCCCCATACTGCCCAAACGAGGCAGACAGAGAATGAAAGGAGATCGCGACGGGCAGGGGGAGAGCGTTGGTCCTGTTATTGCTGGATCTGTTTTTGCTGACTCCAGTATGGTGGTGGGACTCTTGCCATCGGTTTAGTGGCCTGCCTTCTTTGCTAGTTCGGACGGGTGGAGAAATGAGGCATGCAATAGTCGAGGGCGAAGGTGCTCCCCTTCACCCTTGGTGGCGGGGGTGCTTTATCACAAGCCTCCTTTCTTCCTCTGCCTGCCTAAGCAAAGAAGGCGGGCCACTAAACAGATGGCAAGAGTCCCACCGCCATGCTGGAGTCAGCAAAAGCAGCTCCAGCAACAAAACGGGACCAATAGGGGGTGGGAAATCCATGCAGAGGAAGGAAAACGCATGCATTCCCACCCCCTCCATTGGAAACGAAGCAACTGTCAGAAGAAGGCAGTGCGTGCCACATGGGCTTGTGCAACAGCCAAAGAACAGTAGGTGAGGTGACCACAGTATGTGTGTGTGTGTGTGAGAGAGAGAGAGAGACAGATAGAGATGGGGGAGGAAGGAGAGAGACAGAGACACACAGAGACAGAGAGAGGAAGGGAGGGGAGAGACAGAGAGATACAGAGAAAGAATTATAGAGAGAGACAGAGGGAGGAAGGGAGGAGAGAGACACAGAGAGAAACAGAGAGAGAATTACAGAGAGAGACAGAGAGGAAGGAAGGGAGGGGAGAGACAAAGAGCCACAGAGAGAGAGAGAGAGAGAGAGAAAGAGAGAGAAAGAGAAAGAAAGGAAGAATTGGTGGCTGTTTTGTTTTTTCTTTCCTTTTTTTCTTTTTAAAAGAAAGGCACTTTTTCCACTTAGAGCCGGGAGCTTGCTCTTAAACTTCCCAGACAAAATTCCATTTATTTGTAATTAGAAATAAATATTTCACAATATTATAATTACATATTGTTTTTGTGCTTAATCACTATGCTTTAATTATGTTCAATTTATAACAATAAAAATATATCCTGCATATCAGATATTTACATTATGATTCATAAAGGTAGCAAAATTTCAGTTATAAAGAAGCAACGAAAATAATTTTATGGTTGGGGGTCACCACAACATGACAAACTGTATTAAAGGATCATGGCATTAGGAAGGTTGAGAACCACTGCTTTAGACTTATATACCACTTCACAGTGCTTTGCAGCCCTCACTAAGATGGTTTACAGAGTCAGCATATTGCCCCCAACAGTCTGGGCCCTCATTTTACTGACCTTGGAAGGATGGAAGGCGGAGTCAACCTTGAGCCTGGTGAAATTCAAACTGCCAAATTGTAGGCAGTTGGCAGTCAGCAGAACTAGCCTGCAGTACTGCATTCTAACCACTGTGCCACCACAGCTCTTAAAAATAATTAGAACATTGTTTCTAACAAGTTACAAACATACTAAAGAGTCAGACTAAGAGGCCAATAAGATTTTGGAATTTTTTGAATTATTTTTTTAAAAAGGTTAGGATGAAAGTCTTCTCCAAAGATTTTTTTTTTAAAAATGTAATCCTTCATTCTACTACAATTAAAAGATTTCATTTAAAAGTACAGCTTTTGTAATTTTAACTAATGAAACAATTGACAGCTTCCTAAAATTTTCATTATTATGGAATAGTTTATATCCTAACTAGAATATTGATTGCTATTGAATATTGAAAATCATAGTTCATACTAACTGCTGATGTAAGACTTGTGAATCTTTTAACATCACCTATCTGACATAATGCAGTTAAAATTGTACAGTATTAAACTATTGATTCATTTTAGAGAAGCTTTTACCAGTATAAATTAAATACATGAATCATAGAAATCAAAAAATAAAAGAATTATTAGGTCTTCAATTTTTCCCCTGTGGCGTTATTGTGAGATTATATTTCCTCAAGTTATATTATCAGTCCAGCTTCATAGGTCTCTAATGATATGGCTTTCATTGCTTCTCATGAACAATAAATCATAATTTAAAAGGTAGTAGTCATAGTTTCTCTTTCTATTTCTTTCTTTCTCTCACTCTCTTTCTCTCTCACACACACAAATACACACGCACACATAGATATTATTTCAGAGCAATTCTCTCTCACGTGCACACATTATTTTAGAGCAATTTACACACACACACACACACACATAGAGAGAGATTATTTCAGAGGAATTCTCTCTCTCTCTCTCTCTCTCACACACACACACACACACACACTCAAAGATATTATTTCAGGGGAAATCACTGTTTTTTTTCTTTTCCAGCTCTAACAGCTCCTGTTCCCTTTTGTATTTTGCTTCTAGAAATGAACTTGCATACTTTCATCCTAGTACCATTGATACCTCAATAAATGGTAACTAAATTAATACTATTTTATTCACAATGATTACAATTTAGTAATTATTTTGAATGATCTTCTAGGCAAAGGAGATAAGTTCCTTT
The DNA here is from genome assembly GCF_964273705.1 of Natrix helvetica. Taxonomy (NCBI): domain Eukaryota; kingdom Metazoa; phylum Chordata; class Lepidosauria; order Squamata; family Natricidae; genus Natrix; species Natrix helvetica. The sequence continues at coordinate 232,271,035 of NC_138552.1, read as the reverse complement.
ACCAGAGTATGATGATATTTATCCAAATTTATCTCTTATCTGAAAGTACAATTAAGGCTTATAGCTGGTGCAATCTTTCCTTAATTTCTTTATTTCCTTTATGTGGTTTTCCTCCTCTCAATGATTAATGATTAACTACAGCTTTTTGTATCAGATATTTCATGTTAACACTAATAAGAACATTAAATCAGAATCTGAAGGTACTTTAAACATCAGGGTCAATATAAAATATTATGATTGTGTGGAGAAACCTGCAGCACATTGATATCCAAGTCCTCTTTGAATCATACTTTCTTGGAAGTAACTCAGCCACATTTCTTATTAGTTAGATGGCTTTGTTTCTTAAGCTTGTCTTAGCAAGTAGGTAGAAAAAGAATTATTAGCAAACTGAATTCCCGCATATTTGCTAAATGGGAATACTTAATTGTCTTTTGAATTCAGTAACAGTTGTACAACTTGCTGTGTCTCTTTAAAGGTTTGAAATATCATTTAGGCAGTTTATTTGACTGCACACATTCACACATATATATACACACACGGCATACAACTTGAGTTAGGACCACTAGGGCTTGTGAAGATTACAAAAAAATCCAGCTTGGTTAATACTTGGATAAGTTATCATTAGGGAATCCCAGGACAATTATCTATACTTCAGAATTGAAAGGATATCCAGAAGAAAACAATTGCAAGTCACTTCTGAATTCTGTCAAGAAAATTGCATGCATTATCATCTTCCTAGCATTATCCCCACAGGTGCAGGGCCTGCTTTTTGGATCAATGAATACCCTTTTGCCCAATCAAATGCAGCATCTGAGTCATGTCTGCATTTTGATGGAGATAGCTATAGATTCATTGGATGCAACAAAAAAACTGATCGACTGGCTTGTCGCCTGGGCTTGATATCAGAAGATTACATGAATGTGCCAGAAAATAACCAGTTGTTGAGCTTGACTTACTTCACTTTTTAAAAGATATCCCTTCAGATAATTACTGGATTTCATATAACTGAACATACTATAAATTAATAATATTTACTTTTACTTATTGAGGAGCTGTGGGCAGTAAGGAAAAGTGCATATACAAATAACCTAACTAGGTGAGACATTTTCTCAAATAACCTGGACCGGTGCCATGAAGGTCTTTAAAGGTGATAACCAACACCTTGAATTGGATCAAAAAGGAAACTCACAACCAGTGTAGCTCATGGAGCCCCAGGAACTGACCGCATGGCTGCCTTCTGTACTAGGTGAAGCTTCTGGATACTCTTCAAGGGTATCCAGAAGCTTCACCTAGTACAGAAGGCAGCCATGCGGGCAGTTCCTGGAGCCTCTAGGATGACCATGTAACATCTCTGTTCCACGAGGGCTTGAGTGAGGGATTGAATGACTAAGCAAAGTCCTGGAACCTGGAGCTCCATGCACCCAAGGCACTCAGCTTTACCAAGTTGCAGTCAAAGTCTGTGGTCGTCTCCCCCCGCATGCATCCAGACCCTCACTGCCTCCAGGCTCCACAAGATGGCAGTTTATTAAAATATTGGCAGTTGTGAGGGCTACAGGGCTGAGGAAATTGCTGGTATCCGTGTCTTGATCCTTTTCAGCTGTTAGAAGTCTTCAATGGATAGAGAAAAACTCATTAGTTGGATTTTGCTCTACTTTTTACACATTTTGTTCTGTTTCATATTTTAACATTTCTGTATTTTCAAGCATGATAAGAACTTTATAGAAAAATGCTAGGGGCTCAATCCAGATTTCATTAAATCTTTTTGATAGATTTTCTGTTGTAATAAATATGCATTGTCCATTCTGATTTATTTCTATTGTAAATCCTGAGCATAAAATGTCCAGATTTACATAAAAATCCCCTCATTGATTATTGTAGTTCTATAATTTTAGAAGAATACAATGATAGGCTCATTTTCATACATGGTAGGTAGATTTTTTATGAGAGTCTGAATCATATAAGCCAGAGGTTCCCAATCTTTTTCGGTTTGCAGCTCCCATAACACTTCGGATTTTTTCCGCGGCTCCCTTAATAGGTACATCCGATTTTTTTTAATTTTTGACTTTTTAAGGATTTGGAAATCTACTTTTTAGTTCGTTAAGGTTAGGTTAATTGAAAAATAAATTAAACACGAGCTTTAAATTCACAATTTATTGAACATCGTTTAATGATTTAAAATTATTAATGGGATGGATGGGCTTGTTGTTCGCTGCACAACTTCTCAAATCTTGGATCAGAAAAATAGCTTTTGAAAAGTAACTTAACCACCACACTAGCCCAGTGGTGGGCAACCTTTTTTTTCAACTGAGCCAAATCTCGCCAAAACCACGATTGAAATTTATTTGGAGAGCCGCTCTTGCTTAGCAACCAAAATTTTGGGCTCAATTGTGGTCATATGTTGTTTTTCTTTCTTTCTTTCTTTCATCTCTCTCTCCCACTTTCTTTCTTTTTTTCTTTTTCTTTCTCTCTCTCTCTCTGGCTCTTTGTCTCTCTCTCCCTCCCTCCCTCTCTGTCTCCCTCTGTCATTTTCTCTGGGTGTCTATCTGTCTCTCTCTCTCTCTCTCTGTATCTCTGTCTCTCTCTCCTCCTTCCCCCATCTCTGTCACTCTGTGTGTGTGGGTGTGTCTGTCTCTCACTCATTCACTTAATCACTCACTCTGTGTGTGTCTCTCTGTCTATCTTTCTCTCCCTCCCTCCCCCTCTCTCTGTGTGTGTGTGTGTGTGTGTGTGTGTCTCCCTCTGTCTCTCTCCCCTCCCTTCCTCTCTCTCTGTCACTCTGTGTATGTGGGTGTGTCTGTCTCTCACTCATTCACTTAATCACTCACTCTGTGTGTGTCTCTCTCTCTGTCTGTCTATCTTTCTCTCCCTCCCTCCCCCTCTGTGTGTGTGTGTGTGTGTGTCTGTCTGTCTGTCTGTCTGTCAGTGTCTCTCTGATTCCCTCCCTCACTCCCTCTCTCTGTTCCTCTCTCTGTCTGTCTGTCTCACTCACACACACACACACTCAGTGTGTGTGTGTGAGTGAGTGAGACAGACAGACAGAGAGAGGAACAGAGAGAGGGAGTGAGAGAGGGAATCAGAGAGAGACTGACAGAGACGAATCAGAGACGTACTTTTAGCTACCTGGCAGCGGCGTTTTGCCTTGGGGGGCTCCTCAGAACTTCCCAAGACTTCGGAGGGAAGTTTACAGCCCTCCCTCGGAACGCTTCGGAGGGAAGCTTCTGCAAAGGCGAGTGGCAACAAGTCTCCCAGGCTTTAATTTGCCGAGCTGTGCGCACGCGCCTGTTTTCCACGGCGTGGAGCAGCGGCGAGATTCTGCGCAGCGAGCGATGATTCCAGGGGCCATCCGGGAAGATGAGGAACGCGAGGGGGACCCTGCCCCCCCCCACTGATGCCCCCCGGAATCATCGCTCGCCGCCCAGAATCTCGCCGCTGCTCCACACCGTGGAAAATAGGCGCACGCGTACAGCTCGGCAAATTTCAGCCTGGGAGACTTGTCATGCCCGGGCTTTTGCAGAAGCTTCCCTCCAAAGCCCGAGAGGAGGGAGGGAAGCGGGCGCCCGGCTTCGCGGCGCCCTTATGACAATAGCGCGGCTCCCCAGGGAGCCGCGGCGCACACTTTGGGAACCACTGATATAAGCAATGTGTAAGAATATTTCCTGTCTACAATATTATGATAACACCTTAATCAGTGTGAGTATTGGAAAAAGTCATACTGCAAAATTTGATTGAGTAAATAGGCCTTGGGTGATAGCCCAACCTGGGCTCATGTTTTCCTTGCCATCTAAGGATGAGGAAGTCAGAGTTATCTTTATGAGCCCAAAGCAGAGTTGGCAGCATCTGCCACTCCCTATGTTGCTGAATTCCGGTTCCCATCAGCCCTTTCCAGCAAAAGTACATGGCAAACCATACATTGCCCATTCTGACCAAATGGCTGATTGTCTTTATTTAGCAGTGGAGATTTGAAAGAAACATTATTTTGAGTATCACAACATTGCACTTACTCCTTTGTTCATGGAAGCTTTGTTACCTCTTTGTTGCAATTCACAATCAAAAATAAATTATAGCTGTTTGCTTACCAACTTTTTATTTCTTTCCCCCCATTTTCTGATTGTAAATCTTTGGGGCAGAGAACTATTGGGACTTCCCCCCCTCTCAAGAAACTTTCATGCTATATAAATCTGTTATATTGGAGTAGTTTTCTGAAACTTGAAACATAAAAGTAAGAATAAAGCCCTAGCAGATTTATTTTATGCAGCTATGACAATATTAATATCTCACTAAACAGTACTTCACAGTTGTATGGTAAACAGGGTGGACAGATAACCTCCGGTATTTTTTATGGGTTTCATTTTAAGTAAATCAATTTCTTATTGTGTTTGACTGGTTGAAACATAAATAACACCTTAAATATAAGCATATTAAAATAAATTAGATTGGAGAAGCTAAATATTATTTCATTATTTGCAGTATTTTGCTAAAGATTGTTTCTTTGGCCCAGATGGAAGAAATAATGTATTTTGGAATACCATAATATTTGGCATATTAAGCTTTTTCAGCTAAACATTTCAGCTAAACATTTTTTTCTTTTAAAAAGTGTAAATTTTGGTCCAAGATAACTGTAAATTATGCTACTTTCTTCAGAATACTTTGATCTTTTGAAAGCATATTTATTTACTTTGACCTTTGAATTCGGATATGAAATTATAGTGATTTTGTCTAATTTCACTGAATAATCTACTGTATGTAGGTTCAATGTGCATTATTATATTACAGTTTGCTATTTCAGAGATGAAATGGTTAAATAATTATCCATTATAATTATTGCAGATAAGTTTAAATTATATATTTCATGATATTGAAGACTTTACCCTGTGGTGATGCATATTACCGCATGTATTTCAAAGGCAAGCTATTTACCCCCTCCCCTGAAACTGCTGTATTCGTGAATGGTTGTGTGAGTAACTTGGCAACTTAAATATATAGAAGGTTAATATGATCCAATTACCAAACATAAAAAGCCTAGAATATTTAATTTGGCTGATCAGATATGTTCATTATGCCTACTGAGTATCTATTCTAGAATTATATGAGGTCTTAAATATGACAAAAAGTAAGTTAGTCCTTCATTAAATGATGTATGATAAACTAATATAATAACAAATATATTATTTCGCTAATGTAAATCTGGCACAATACAAAATGCTTAGGTTTAACCAATAGTTTAGCATTTTAGAGTTTCATATTCCATAGTTTAACTTAGCTTTTAATTAAAAATCAAAATGGCATTTTCAAAAAGAAAATTCAGAACTAACAATAGTAATCCTATTAAATTTTCAATTCTCCACATTTTGAATTCCATTAATTTATCTCAGCAACATGGAGACAGGTTGTTTAAAAAAAAAAGGAACAATATTGTTTTCTCTTTGGGTATTTTGCTGGAAGATCACATTTTGCTCGCACACATCCTCATCTTCTGCCACCTCCACTCAACAAATCCCATGCCCTACCAAACCTCCTCTACTAATTAAAAGACTCTCAAGAGCAGACTTGTATCTATGCGATATAAAAGACAAAAGACAAACATCTAGTTGTGCAAACAAAAGACCAATTGTGGAATATTGAATGGAAGCTGTAATTAGGGGAGAAATACTGTGACCAAAAGTAATACAGAGGCCTTCTGCTCATCTTTCTCCCACTCTAACTTTTGGCGACATTGTATGAAGCCGGCTTAGTTCTCTTTGTGTAAATTTCTTTGATGCCTTAGTGTTACTTTATACTTGACAGAATTATAACACAGATCAATATCCTAAATAGATAAATTGTAAGGGATGAGTTTCCTTTCCAAACATTTGGAGTCACCTATTCTGCAAATAGGCATAAACCCTTGGCTAATAAGAAAAAAAGAGGGAGACAAAGATCTCTTCTTTACTCATCTTTTCTAGGCTAATTCTTCAATACGTTCTCTTAGTTTTAAAAAAAACATTCTTGTGTTATATACTATTAGTCTGGACATAAGTTTCCATCATTCACCCATCTCTTTACCTTCCAAGGTTATCAAGAGGTATTTTTTCAGCAGTGTTTACTTAAAGAATTTTTATCTAAAGATTGAATATAAGATATTATGCGTAAAAAACATGTGTTCCACATTGGGTGGACACAGCTTCTCTATAGAAGTCATTTCTGCATCATTAAGAACCAAGTTGAAGTAGATTGATACAGGATTTGTATAGTAGAATTCTCTTTCTGCTTTCCTGTTTATGATTTATTTCATTAACATGAAGACAGTATCATATAAAAAAGCAATTTCAATAGCAACCTTTTACATTGTAATTATTATTACAGATTAATGACTTATAGTTTTATCCCTTTAACCTTGGTTTATCTGAAGAAAAACTTCAGGGAAATTAAAATTCAGGGAAATGTGAATAATTCATTGCATTCTGACATTTTCTCTGGGAGCTCAAAATCTCTCAAATATCAATTCTATAAGAAATTTGAGAGAGAATAGGTGGCTCATAGTCATCCAATTAGTCCTATTTTTCTGTGAGGATTTGAGCCTTCTTCTTTCTAATCCAGGACCAATGCTTTAATCGCTTTAGTAGCTGATCAGTCGAGTATTTAAATGCCAAAAACATTTAAAGTTTTAAGGAACAAAAGAAACTTGTATAGGGTACTTTTATTCTTGAATAATTGTATTCTTTTCTGCCTCCCAAATAAAACAGCAGAAAGCATGAAGATTACACTTTGAATTGACTGGATGCACAGAGCCACGGAATTTCTTAGTGACAGCTGTTGCTGTTTGAAAGATGAAAGTACTTGGCCCAAGAGTCTGTTTATGTGTTTGAGCAGAGAAAGCAATATTCATTTCAAGGAGCTCTGAGACAGACAGATTCTGAGAAAGAGAACGCAAGGGATAATTATCTAAATTATGTTCAGGCTATTATTGAAGATGAATATAGTTTAAATGTAATTAAATATGACGGGCGCACAGGATGCAAGCATGACTTTGGAATGCTAATCAACAATTATAGCTCTCCTTGGGGGACTCAAGCAGAACAAGAGAGTTGGGAGGGATGGCTGAGGTGAAATATGGAGTATTAAATAACATACCCTAGGGCTGCAACAAGGCTGGGGGACTTGTGCTTGTTGTGCATCATGCAGTCTTGCCTTTCAGGTTGAGGACCCTCATATCAGCATAGGCTCTTGATTGCTGGTCTTGTCGGCAAAGTGTAAGCCTCAAATGAAAGTATTGATTTCCCTAATTATAAACTTTTGATTTTTATAAGTATGTGTTTTGGAGGTTCACAAATCCCAGCAGATAACATCATCATTTCTATTTTCTCTCTATCATTTGTGATAGAAAAAATAGTCTTATCATCCATTGCTGTTTTACTAAACCTACTACACTAGTTGTTTACTTGTTAATGGCTATTCCTGGAAAAAAGTAGCACAGAGAATTATTGACACGAAGAGATATTGAGTTTTACAGTGCATAAAAACTGCATAATGGTCTCTGTCCATTTATAAATAAACTCAGTTCAATCTTACAGTTCAGTTTGTAAATGAAAAGGTTTCATGGACGCAGTGCGCATGCATTTAATACATCTTCTCATTCTGTGTTTCTAGCACGTAACTATTAATATCTTACATATCCTAAATTCATTCTTGTTTTTACATAGACACTGGAAAGACTCTAATTCACAACACCAGGAATTAGAAATCTCTCATTTATTTTTAGTAGTTCAGGTGCTACCTTGAATATTTTACATGCCACCTTGAAAGACAGAATTGTATCTCTTCAGGTTTATTTAAATAGTTTTTTAAAAAAATAATCCATGGATGAATACATTTTCCTTCTTACTGCATAAACATTTCTAATTTTGCTAATTTGTATGTCAGTATTTCCCCTAGAAAATTGCATTTAGAATGACATATTGGAAATAAAAAAACTTGCTCAGATTTAACTGATTGACTCAAAGATAAACAATTAAAATTATAATCCCTCACTGTTGAATTTGTAATTATCTAGATTATATAAACTTGATAACCTGTAGTTAAGAGATAATCTTCAGGAGTTGTTTGACTGAAAATTGTCTTTTATCCTAAATTAATTATGTACCACACAACTTTCTTAGTTAGACTGTATATGGCTCCTACTACCTACGAGAGATAGAAAAGGCTCAGTTAGAATTTGGATAAGCTTCTATGTCCCTCTGAGTGTTTTTTATGAAAAGTACATCTTTGAACTTCGGCATTTTAGGAGCCGTAATTCTTGAGGTATCCAATTAGATGGGCATAATGCCAATGCCTTTATATGCAGTTTTCTTGTGCAAATTGATTCTGTTCTACTGTACTCTAGTATTAGGTAAATAATATACTAGAAGTTCCAGTATTTGCTAAGGCACTTTATTTTCTCTTTAATCTTCAAAATGATATTATAGGTTTCTAAAAGGGCATAACTCTCTTCTTGTCTACAAATGTCTACATAAATCGTTCCTCCCCCCCTTTTTTTGTAATAAGCACAGATTTCAACTAAAGAGAAATAGTTTTGTAGTAGGTAGCATATCAAAAAGCTGGGTTTTTAAAAATTGGGCTCTAGCTATAGCTGATTTTGTAGTTTCTTATGCAAAGAAAGAACAAAAAACAATGATAATGCAAGCCAGTTTGGTAACACATCTGGACATCAGGCTAGAAACAGAGAGATTATGAGTTCTAGTCGCATATTAGCCAGATGAGAGACCTTGGATCACTCATTTTCTCTCACCTCTAGGATGCAAGCAATGGCAAACCTTTTCTGAAAAGCTTCCAAAGAAAACTGCAAGTAGTAGACCAGGCAGTCACCAGGAATCAATGCTGACTTAAGGCACTAGAAAAAATGTGGCATATTCAGGAAATTGAAATTAATTTATTCATATATTAGAGTAGATGTATTCAAATCAGTGTGACATCACTAATTTACATGTTTGCTCTGTGCATGACAGCATTCAATGTGCCTAAGCCTTTTCTATCCAACTAGATGCTTTTCTAGCAAGTCTGCTAAAATAAACCAACACTAGCAAAGTTATGTTAGAACTAATCTAGATGGCATTAGAAAGGTACAACTGTTACTGGACTGTATTCATGTGATTTTGCATAGAGGAGAGCAATTGAGGGGGAGGGGTTATTAAGATATTAAATTTCTCCCTGGTGACGTTGATGTCCTGAATTTATAAAAGTGGAATTATTTTTCTGCTTCATTATAATTCTGAAACCCAATGGAATTAAAAGAATAAGTATGTGAAAATGTCATAAAAAGTTTACCTAGATCAGATCAACTCTTTCTTACAGCTGTTTGCTATACTGTACAATATTCCAGCTCAAATCTTGACTATAAATGTAAACAACAGCGTTGCAGTTCTTTCTGTGTTTTTCTTTCCTTTCCTTTTGCTTTTTAGTAGAATGTAAGTATTTTTTGAATACAATGCTATCCAAATGATAACCTCCTCCAAAAGTTCATCAAATTGCTTTAGCTGTCTTATTATCATTTCTTTAATTATGTTAGGCTCTATTATGTATAAAGTTTGTAATGTTATCTTCAAATTGATTTCAGGAGAAAAGATAATCTGATTATATATTAATCCAATGTAATGATCTACTGTTTATAAGGAAATATTCAAATCTTCTTTCTCTTTCCTTCTTGAGAGAAGAAAGAGGTGCCAAAATTATATTTGGGTAAAGGCATGGTCATGAGCCTTTTCGAGCACCATAAAAGAAAATAACATTGTGTTAGACTGCAACAATTTAAAAATCATTATGTTAGGTCCTTGAGGTACTGCAGGTTCCACATTGTTGATTCCTTCAATATGAGTAATTATATCCTTTTTGTTAATAAAATTCACATATTATGCTAAACAGTAAGCACAGTTGGTGTCGATTTAATGTGATGCACAAACCCAGTTGTAGTTTGGTGTGGAGAACACACAGAATTGTAATTTAAGCTAAGAAAAAACGCAGGTCTTTTCTAAAATAGCAGAAGAGGGGGAATCTAGAAAGCCCTAGCTTCGAGGCCCACAGGAATAACATAACCCCACCTTTTTGTCATAATTATCATTTCTGTTTGAAACCTTCGGTTTTCAAAAGCCAGGTGCTTTTTTTAGTACTACATAACATAGATTCTGCTTATTATTGATCCATATTTACCTCTAGAATAACTAGGCTCAGTTGAAGAAATCTGATTTCTTCCATTTATAACAGTTACAAGAAAAGGCACTTCTATGTGGAATAAGAAAATGTGTACTTCCTACCTCTTCAGAGCAGTTATTAGAACCATAGAAATTCTTGTTCTTCTTTCATTCAGATATTCCTTTATTTTGTTTAAAAGTGAAACTAGCTCCAACAGAATGTGGTGACTGACAGCATTTCAGTTGCTTCCACCTGTGAAACCTGACATTAGATAAAGATCAATGCCATATGCTTGAAGTGATTCAGTTTTGCTTAAATGTTTCACTACTTCTTTGCCATTGTTCTCATATTTTATTTTCCAAAAATACAGTACACTAATATACATTTGCCTGAGTACAGGTGCATTGCTCTTTTGAATTTTGTGTTCTATACTTCTGACTTGAGTTGATCTGCTTTTATATAGCTGTTTGTCTTCCCCAGAAAGGTAATGCTAGCATTGAACAGATAAAAATAAGTGTGCATACTAATGCAAGAATATGTTGGATTACTATAGAAAAAAATATTTACCTTTTATTTAAAAAAACAAGTGTGCAATTGTTTTAATTTTCTGCATCCCTTTTATTTCTTGTGCAGATCCTGGCAACTTGTAAGTTTTGATAGACAACCAGCATCTTTTATCAGAATTGTTGGAACTCACAACACAGCTAATGAGGTAATGTAATAGATTAAATTCTGTGGCATGCTGAACATGGAGTTATAAAACATGTCACTCAATTGCCCTTACTCAAGTATTAACTTTTTTCTGTTTAAAGAATCTAGTGAAGAAGAAAAATACTTCTTTTAATGTAAAGATACAGAATGCATTGGGGATTGAAAATGTTTCCTGCAAATGTAGGAATATATACAAAATTATTGAATGTATATACATATCAGTGGTGGGTTTCAAAATTTTTAGAACCTCTTCTGTAGGTGTGGCCTGCTTTGTGGGAGTGGCTTGCTGACCATGTGACCGGGTAGGAGTGGCTTGCCAGCCATGTGACTGGGTGGGCGTGGCCAACTTATAAAATGTGGTGAAACTCACTTAAGCTCTTGCTTAGCAACCAAAATGTTGGCTCAGAAACTGGCATTTGAATTACGCAAGTCTTAAAGCTGTCAAGTTAAAAGACCCTTGCACCCCTAACACTTTAGAAAAAAAACCCAGGGGTGTTCAAACTTGACAGCTTTAAGACTTGTGGACTTCAACTCCCACAATTCCTCCTCTCGCTCTTCATCTTAATGATGTGCGGACGGACGGGGGGAGGGAGCTGGAACTGGTACTAAACGTAGATTTGTGGAACCTCTTCTATAGAAGAGGTTAGAACTGGCAGGAACCCACCACTGATACATATACATAACACTACTTAAAGTTATTGAAAAAAGCTTAAAAAGCCAAGAAGCACTGGTTTAGAGATGGATTGTCATGGATAAAATTTGTCTATGTGGTTTCTGAGAGTTTAGCATTGACATGCAATATTGCAAAAGTGATGCATCACCTGTGTAATTTGAATTTGAATATTTGCAAATTGAGTATAGAAAATCTCTAGGAGAAATAATTTACTATTAAAGTTACAGTGAATTGAACATCTATCTAGTGATAAGCTAATTTAATAGGAAACAACCTATTCTCTTTATTCTAAGTGTTGCCAAGGATTCCATTCATCTTCCCAGGATCAAGTCAGAAAGATGAAAGGATCTGCATATGAGTAATTGCAATTGAGTGACCACAGCAGATCAGAGATTTTGTTGGCATATCAAGTGTTTGCAGACAGAAAAGCTGCAATGGCTGAAATTATTTTGGGAGTTCTTCAAAGTTTAAAAGTTAGATTTTGTTTTTCTTTTGCCTGCTGCCCCAAGCATACCAGGATATCTGGAGATATCTTAGCTGCACTAGAACATTTGTGGTTGATATTTATGTCCTCTTTGTAAAGGACTTAAAAGGGGGCAGGTTTGGCAGGCAGATTGAGGTGGGGGTGGGGATGGAGGCTGCTTTCTTGATATGCTAGAGCTGTGATGGTGAACCTATGGCACGTGTGCCACAAGTGGCACACTGAGCCATTTGTCAGGGCACGCGAGGCGCTGCCCTGTCAGGGGCAAATAGCTGTGTTGCGCTGTCGCAAGCGCTTGTTCTGCCTCCACCTCGCGTGCCTCCCTTCCTCACCATGGCCAACTCTCCCTGCAGGGCTGGGCCAGGGCGCCACTGCCCCGCTGCCGCCATTCTCTGAGCATAACCAGCTTCCAAATTCCGGAGATCCGCTGCCGAGTCTTTCGGCAGCGGCCACTCTGGGACTACGGTCTATGGTTGTGGGCTGCCTGCGTATATTTTTGCCCACAAGAAAAATATGGCATGGACTTATTATCAGGACATGTTGTAATTTTGGGGAAACACGTTATTTTATAGTAGAAGATGCTTTGATCTTAGAAGTGGTTGTTCATTGTGCTACTGGAATCTGTATGCTTTTGTATATTTTATTTTTGCATATTTTTTTAAGCCAATCGGAGCATTCAATTTCCAAGATTGCATCCTTTTGATTAAAATAAGAGCACATAGATTATCTAGGCAAGATGTGAATTATACTGAAAAATAATTGAGGAATGCCATGTTTTTTGCTTTCACTTATATAACTTCAGACACCAAGAACTCTATAGACCCCCGAATGATTCAAGTAAAAAAGCGAAACTAAAATAAAACTATATGATCAAGTGTCTAAATGATATGTATATTAATATTTATATATATATATATATATATATATATATATATATATATATATATATATATATGTGTGTGTGTGTGTGTGTGTGTGTGTGTGTGTGTGTGTGTGTGTGTGCGTAGATTTTCACGGGTGTAGGTATGCTGGTTTTGTTGTATTCGGGTCTTTTCCCGTGTAAAGTTGAGATTGTCTTTGCAACGTTTCGGCAGGATCGCACCTGCCATCTTCAAGCATAGGCTCAAAATGTGGGCTTAAAATGGGAACGGAGCTGCCGTCTTTCTGTAAGTCTTGGTGGGAGGGGATGGGGTGCTGGCTTTGTTTCAGTAAGCGGAATGATTGGTTGTGTGGTTGTATCATGATTGGTAGATTGGTGCTGATTGGTGCAGGCTGCGTGTGCATTGTTGTTTTGTATTATAACGGCTTGGGTGGTGGGTGGTGTTTGTTTGTTGGCTAGGGCTGGTTTCCAGATGTTTGGTAGGCGGGAGGTATCATCACGTTTGTTCATGCTGTGGGGGTGTTTCTCTATTTCAATGGCTTCCATGATTATTCTCTTGTGGAGGTGTTCTGTTTTGGAGATTAACCTGGCTCCTTCAAAGTTGATTTCATGTCCTGTAGCTTTAAGGTGCTGGAAAAGGGAAGAAGTTTTTTCTTTTTTTCTTACTGCGTTTTTGTGTTCTGTGATGCGTGCATTTATTCTCCTGTTTGTTTGTCCTATGTATATTGCTGGGCAGATTTTGCATGGTATTTCGTAGACTCCTTGGTTTTCTAGCTGGATTTTGTCTTTGGGGTTTCTTAAGATCTACAAAAAACCCAATGGCTCCCTAGGACACACCATCTACCAGAAAAAAACACACACCAACCGCTACTTAAATGCACAATCCCATCACCACCCTGCACAGATCAACTCTGTAGCCAAGACCCTCATCTCCAGAACCAAACGCCTAGCTGACAAAGACCACCTGAAAACTGAATTACACAAACTCACAAATGTATTAATCTCCAATGGATTCCAAAGAAAAACAATCACCAACCTAATCCAAAAGGAGACTCCCCCAAAAAACCAAGATACAGAACAGGACCATGGCATCGCCCTCCTCCCTTACATCAAAGGCACCACAGATAAAATCAGCAAAATTCTCCACAAGCACAATATCAGGACAGCCTTCACCACTGATCAAAAAATAGCCAACATCTTAAAAAACCCCAAAGACAAAATCCAGCTAGAAAACCAAGGAGTCTACGAAATACTATGCAAAATCTGCCCAGCAATATACATAGGACAAACAAACAGGAGAATAAATGCACGCATCACAGAACACAAAAAGGCAGTAAGAAAAAAAGAAAAAACTTCTTCCCTTTTCCAGCACCTTAAAGCTACAGGACATGAAATCAACTTTGAAGGAGCCAGGTTAATTTCCAAAACAGAACACCTCCACAAGAGAATAATCATGGAAGCCATCGAAATAGAGAAACACCCCCACAGCATGAACAAACGTGATGATACCTCCCGCCTACCAAACATCTGGAAACCAGCCCTAGCCAACAAACAAACACCACCCACCACCCAAGCCGTTATAATACAAAACAACAATGCACACGCAGCCTGCACCAATCAGCACCAATCTACCAATCATGATACAACCACACAACCAATCATTCCGCTTACTGAAACAAAGCCAGCACCCCATCCCCTCCCACCAAGACTTACAGAAAGACGGCAGCTCCGTTCCCATTTTAAGCCCACATTTTGAGCCTACGCTTGAAGATGGCAGGTGCGATCCTGCCGAAACGTTGCAAAGACAATCTCAACTTTACACGGGAAAAGATCCGAACACAACAAAACCAGCATATATATATATATATATATATATATATATATATATATATATATATATATATATATATATATATATATATATATATATATATATATATATATATATATATATATATATATATATATATATATATATATATATATATATATATATATATATATATATATTCAGGCATATATATTCAGGCATACCAGGGGTTGTAACACAATATATATATATATATATATATATATATATATATATATTCTTGCTCTTCAGACACTTGAGCATATAGTTTTATTTTAGTTTCGCTTTTTTACTTGAATCATTCGGGGGTCTCACCTGCCATCTTCAATCTTGGGCTTAAAATGGGAACGGAGCTGCCGTCTTTCTGTAAATCTTGGTGGGAGGGGATGGGGTGCTGGCTTTGTTTCAGTAAGTGGAGTGATTGGTTGTGTGGTTGTATCATGATTGGTAGATTGGTGCTGATTGGTGCTGGCTGTATGTGCATTGTTGTTTTGTATTGTAACAGCTTGGGTGGTGGGTGGTGTTCGTTTGTTGGCTAGGGCTGGTTTCCAGATGTTTGGTAGGCGGGAGGTATCATCACGTTTATTCATATTGTGGGGGTGTTTCTCTATTTCGATGGCTTCCATAATTATTCTCTTGTTGAGGTGTTCTGTTTTGGAGATTAACCTGGCTCCTTCAAAGTTGATTTCATGTCCTGTAGCTTTAAGGTGCTGGAAAAGGGAGGAAGTTTTTTCTTTTTTTTCCTTACTGCGTTCTTGTGTTCTGTGATGCGTGAATTTACCCTCCTGTTTGTTTGTCCTATATATATTGCCGGGCAGATTTTGCATGGTATTTTGTAGACTCCTTGGTTTTCCAGCTTGATTTTGTCTTTGGGGTTTCTTAAGATGTTGGCTATTTTTTGGTCAGTGGTGAAGGCTGTCCTGATATTGTGCTTGTGGAGAATTTTGCTGATTTTATCTGTGGTGCCTTTGATGTAAGGGAGGAGGGCGATGCCATTGTCCTGTTCTGTGTCTTGGGTTTTGGGGGGAGTTTCCTTTTGGATTAGGTTGGTGATTGTTTTTCTTTGGAATCCATTGGAGATTAATACATTTGTGAGTTTGTGTAATTCAGTTTTCAGGTGGTCTTTGTCGGCTAGGCGTTTGGTTCTGGAGATGAGGGTCTTGGCCAGTTTCTTTGGTCCTTCGTTTCATCTTTGTATTCTCTATGCAATTGGACTTATCGTACATAAGCTTCTTGGTATATCCCAAAGGTGCATTTTCAAGGGGCAACTGGACTTCCTTCAGTTCTGACTGGATGGTGGAGAATGGAAGGATTTAAACTGCTTGCAGACAGCTGGTCATTGACAGCTGGAGGTGGCCTCAACAACTCTCTAAAATAATGCAAATGACCAGCTGTCTGCAAGTAGAATAAATCCTTCCATTCTCCACCATCCAGTTAGAGCTGAAGAAGCTTCTTGGGTGAGAAGCGAAACATCTTCAAAGAAAAACAAGAAAGTCAGGTTGCCTCTTGAAAAAGCACCTTTGGGTCAACTATGTCCTGGATGATTGAGAATCTCCATAGACTTCTTGGTATTTATGAATTGACTTTATAGTTTCAGTGAAGTAGTGCTAGTTATTAGCTATTAACAAATTTCTGTTTCTTCATATTTTTTCTTGCCTATTTAATACTAGTGTACCTACCACCTGGTGTGTTGCTTTTAATAAGCAGCTTCAAAGACTAACAAAAATTGTGATTAATAAATGAGATTCTTTGATGTTGCCTTCTTCCTGCCCCCCCTCCCCCCCCCAATATGTTTTTGGAATATTTGTTCATATTTCTGTGGCATTTTCAGTTTTATACAAGGCAACTGTGAGGTTTTGTTAGGCTATTAATGCTTTGATTTCTGGATCACTTTCTCAGCCTGATTTTGATTTCTTCAGTATCTCCTTTGGGATATGCATGTCAACTTTTGCTGCAAACTCAGTGGCAGTAGCAGAGGTTGACTGATGGTATATAACATTGTATACAATCAATTCTATCTTCCAACTTAGTCTTTAGATGCTTAAATACCTTATGGGGAAGTGTGCCTTTGAATCAGTTTTTGACTCCTGGACAAGTCCCTGCAGTTTCTTGGCAAGGCATGATAGAAATGGTTTGGTATTGCTTGTTTCCTGGAGCCAAAGAGAGAGGCAACGGTCCAGCTGGCTTTGTGCCTAAGACAAAACTAGAACTCAATTCATGGTCTTGGTTTTTAACCTGATTTACTCAACCATTACACTAAACTTGCTTTAAATGCATATTGTTGTTGCATAATTATTATTTCTTAATTGCTTGGGAAATGCAGATTCTTTCCAGCTGTTCTTTATCTTTCTCATGCAATCTGTTGTCACGCTTGATAATAGTATCTCATGTTTTTTTCATCTTGGATTCTTGTTTGGAAGAAACTAAAAATGAAGATGCCCTCAAGCTGAGTTTGTCTATTGATGACTGTCTGGACAAAGTAATGGGGTTTTCTTGGCAAGAATAAAAGGAGGTTTGTGACTGCTTTCTCTTATGATGCTTTTCAGTTTCCCATCGTAGCCTACAGGTCTGGAATTCCTTGGCTATTTTCCAAACCTGCTTAGCTTCTGAGCCTAAATGTGGTTGGACAGGTACTGTTGCCTGCTATATATCTTTATTTAGTTAACAGAATTTTTTCTCTATTAATTTCTGGAGTGGGTAGGAAGCATACATATTGTACAATCTCCATCACATACCAAGATGATGTTCACATATTTGAAAAGGCCTGTTGGGTTTCAGTCTTATTTATTTTGTATCTTTCATTACTTTGATCTTACAATGTTTGTTCCAATTTTTTACAGCTTTTCCCTTGTAAAAGATTATTGTCTCATTAATATTCCTCAAATTCACTTAGTGCTGCAATCATCCTTATGGTTTTTTTTCATACTTAGCCTTTTTTTCCCCTGGTTATTCCTGTAAGATTTCTTATAAAAATTTAGAACATTGCTGACTTAGAACTCAGGAGACATGTTTTTATATTAGTGCCAGATTTAGTTTCCTGTATATGTTGTTTGTCCCAAAGAAGATTCTTATATAAGATTTATTCTAAAGCTGATATTCTCTGTTTATTTTATGATTAGTATCTGCTGAGTCTTGTAATGGTTGAGAACTATATCACAGATATACATGATCTGTGACCTTTCCAGTCTTTAAAATTTCAGGTCCCATAATTCATAAGTGATTTTCAACTCCAGAGTTTTTGGATGAAATAGATATCCCCTTCATTCTAGCATTAGGCTGAGTTATGGGACTGAAGCAGTTTTATTATCTTGGGTGATAGACCTTGACTGATGAACTAGATTAAGAATGTGCCCCCATTGTCTGAGGTTTGGAATATGTTGCTGTCAACTAAATATCTTTCCTTGCTGTCACTTAAGGATACCTTTGAAATTGTCACTAGACTGAATACATAAGCAAAATGGAAGATTTAAAAATGTTTCTCCTTGACATGAGAGGGCAGCAGTGCTCCTGATCAAGAATAGCCTCCAAGCTCTTGCCTCTCCATTGGCAACAATTCTCCAGCTTTGAAATTGTTCTCTTGTGCTCGTCCTCCTTGCTCTCATTCTGTCCTTGGGTTGACATTTGGACCAGTTGATGCAATTCTCTGACACTTGAACCTGAGCTGTGACAACTCTCATTGCTTTCCTTCCATTTCTCTCTGGTTTGCAGATTGTTAGAAGCTCAAGTTACCAAGTTACCAAACAGGTTACAAACACTGTGAACGTTCAACCATGTCTTCCTTTTTCTTTTACCTGCTCATACATATGTATGCACCACGTCCTTTTTCCGCCTTTGCTCACTCATGCCCATCAGCATCCTCATTCCTGGGCCTCCCAGCACTTCTACACACACATGTACCACCAGTGTCCTCCTGTGGCCTCCCTGCACCCACACATATGCACACGCACACACACAAGTGCCCACTTTCCCCTTTTGCTCAGTCATACCCTCCAAGACCCTCCCCTTCCTGTGCCTCCATATCCTCCCTCCTCGCCTCTGTGCACTTATACATTTGTACCAGTGACGTGCAGTCAGGTGAGGCAGGTGAGGCACAGCCTCACAACTCTCATCATGAAAAAAAAAAGGAAAAAGCTGAGCTAGTTGCTGCCTCACCGTGGATGACTCTGCTTAACCTCACTGGTGCTCTCCCTCCCCAAGTGTAGTGACTTCCTCCCCAGGCCCCCATTCATTTCTCTCTCTCACACACACAGCTGGATAAAACTATATAAAAATCTAGCCCAGCTTCACTGATTACAAGTTTGAAAAGGCAACGTGGCTCCACCTGCAATCAAACTACACTTGGGGAGGGAGAGCACAAGCAAGCACTGAGGAGACCACAGGAGGAGGCAGGAAGCCAGGCAAAGAGCCATGCTGTAGTACACACACTTCCCCCCAGCCTCTTTCTTTTGGAAGGCTCAGATCGGCTCCCCTCCGGCTTCTCTGCCTCTCCTCTCACCCCAGCCTGCCAGCAGGAGGTGGTGGGTGGGCTTTATTGTGTTCCAGGCATTTCCCACCCAGACAGCAGGCCGCATTTGCAATGATGGAGGTGTTTGGGAAAGGCAGCAGGGAAATGGGGGGGGGGGATGGCAGAGGAGCTGCTTTCAAGCCACTGGAAAAGATATCCAATCCAACTTTTTTGTGTGGGGGGGAGGTTTGTTTGAGAGTGAGTGAGAGAGGGAAGGGGTAGGAGAGATAGTCCAATCCAACTTCTGTGTGTGTGTGTGTGTGTGTGTGTGTGTGTGTGTGTGTGTGTTTGAGAGAGGGGGAGGAAGGGAGAGAGGGAGGAAGGAGGGGAAGGAGAAGAAAAAGAAAAAGAAAGAAGGAGCAAAGGAGAAAAACAAATGCTGTCGCTTTAAATTGGAACTGAGCATGCCTGGCTGTGGAATTCTGGGAGTTGAAGTCCACAAGTCTAAAAATATTTGAAACCCAGCACTGTGTCAGTGCCTTACCAGTCATAAACCTCACCGCACGTCACTGATTTGTACACACCCATTGGTACCATCCTTTTCTGGGGCTCCCTATGCCAACACACATATGCACTCATCAATGCCTTCCATCCTGGGCCTTCTTAGAGCCTACTGGTAGCACAGTGGTTAGAAAGCAACAACAGGCTAATTCTGCCATCTGCCAGCACTTCAATCCTAACTGGCTCAAGGTCAGCCTTCCATCCTTTTGAGGTCAGTAAAAGGAAGACCCAGATTGTTGGGGCAATATGTTGGCTCTGTAAATCACATAGAGAGGGCTGTAAAGCACTATGAAGCTGTATATAAGTCTGTAAGTGCTATTGCTAGTGCTGTTCCTATGCTTTCATGTCCAGTATACAGTACCTTCCTTCTCTGGCCTTCTGAAGCTTGCAGCGTTTGCACTGCAGCACAACAGCCCTCAGCCCCAATGTGCATGCAGCCTGTTTTTTCCCCTTACCCTGTTGCTGCTTCTTAGGAAATCCCTCCACACTTCCCACTTCTCATCCCATGAGGTTTGGGGTTACTCCAACAACTAGAACTGCCTGGATTGCTGTGGTCACATCACATGTTTTAGGACCACATTGCTCATTGATAGCAGTCGCGGTCCCAATTGCTATCTGTAACTGAAGGACTTCCTGTTCCTTACCTAGAGTTGAAGGAGTAAATTGGATGGCTTTTAAATTGATTAGAGAAATAAATAGCACTGAATATGACCTTTCAAGCCATAAATACTTCAGGGCTAAAATTCCTGGAAGACTTCAGATAATAAACCTAATTTAGCATTAATATGGGTGTTATTTTCCAATACGCTCGCTGATATCACATATACAGCTTATGGGTTGATATTTCCTCTGAGAGAGAAAATTGTTTCTTGGGGTTGCTGGTTTTCAGTGTATCTGTTTGACATAGATATCTTCAACCGATTATTTTATGTGATTAGTGTTGTGTTTCTGTTTATTAGGATATATTTTGTTATGATAATTTTATTACATTTAGTTAGTTATATGAGAAGTTATTATTACCTGCCCAGGGCAGGATCATTATTGCTAATATATTAAATACTAAAATTGTGCTGAAGCAGCTTTCAGACCTTCAGATTTAACTATTGATTGTGCAGCTTTTCCCATGAAAAGCACTCTGTTTGAGATAACTGATCAATTTACTGAAATTCAATTCCCAGATTGTGATAGTTAGAAAAACGGCAGCAGCTGTTGTTAAAAAAAAAATGAAAATTGTGTTTCGCAAAGTGTCTTCAAAGCAGCAGATCCACACATTTAGAAATGAGAAATCATTCAGATAATTGAAGAAAGAGCTGTAATGTAAATACAGATAGAACATTGGAAGTACATGCCAAAGTAACAGCTAAACAAAATAATAAATAAATAAATGAGCAATCTCTTGAGGACTTTGACAGTAGGAATTTTTTCCTTTCTCTTTTTCTTTGCTTTTCTTCTTTATTTATGTCATTTTATCAGTAAGAAGATATCAGCATTTAAGTAATCAGTAACAATATGCATCGCTTCCCCAGTTAACATTTAGTTACAAGAGCATCCTGTAATAGGAACATTTTCCTTGTGCTATTTCTCTAATAAACATGAGGATCCAAGCAGAGATGGAATAACAAGAATAGCATATTCAGGCAGCCCTTCAAGCCAAAATAATAATGTGTGTGTGTGTGTGTGTGTGTTTGTGTGTGTGTGTGTGTGTGTGTGTGTTCCAGCATAACTCTGGATTGCCTTGAGCAATTTCAACCAAACTTGGTACACAGATGACTTACATACTGGAAAAAAATACTGTGGGGGTAAGATACCCCTAACACCCCTTGGGATGTGTGTTCTGTTAAGATACAGTCTGTTGTGCCTTACAATGGCATCTGCTGTACAGCGGAGTGGAGTTGCCATTGTAACAGCTTCACAGTACTGCACAAGGGGGCTCCATCTGATAATGGGGGAAATCCAACATTAGAAATTACGTTTGGTCCGGACATTTCCCCCCTATAAATAAATACACGGGCAACGCCGGGTTATCAGCTAGTATCAAATATAAACAACTTCAAGTCACATATATGATGACATATATTCTTGAGTAATGGAACAGCCCATTGCTATTGGACTTTAAAGAAGTATCTTCAATTACTCAGCCTGCACATCTTTTTGAACAACAAAACATCATGTCTAAAGGTGTACTGGTTTGATATGTATGGTCAGGCTTCTGGATTGTGATGTAGAGCATACAGAGACTGTATGATGCAGGGGCTAGTTATTACTTAAATATGCCTGCTCAATGTTCAGTGACACTTTAAAAGCTGCTTGGATTTTTGGCTGCAGCAAAGATGAAAAGGGAAAAGTATTCTAATGCTTGAAAAGATGATGTTACATCAGTTATTTGTTTTAGCCCTCTCTTCCAAAGAGATGGCAGTCAGTTAAAATCATAAAGGTTTCCTATTACTATTAAAAGAGGGCTGGGGATAATATTTCTACAATCCATAGATAGAAATAAAGTGAGAGGCATGGTCAAGGTATGTACTGGTGTTTTAAACTGCTTGGATATTTTTTATTCATTTCTGGTGTTATTTTGTGTAATTAATTGACATCAGATTAAACAGGAATGTTAAATATATATTTTAGAGAAGAAGATGACAAAGTACTGTCATTGGAATGATTCCTTCCGGTGCCTTACAAGAGATTTACTTGTATTTTAAACAATAAACAGAAAGATGTTAAGATATAGGATATTATTAGCTAATCTGTTTCTGTAGTGTTTAAAAGGGGGGAAAAACTTTTCTTAAAAAATCAGCATTTTCCTCATCAATCTAAAGCAAAAGTCCAGACAGACAGAATTGTTTACTGTTAATCATAAAAGTGTATTACATATTTTCCCCCTTAGTTAGCAATTTTATTTAACTGGTAGCATTTTAACCATGTTTTATCATTCACATTCAAGTGGTATTAACTAAATTTCAAGTTTGGTTAATACTACTGGTGGCACTAAAGTTCTTCAAGCCTTTACAATCTCACTCCAGTGGCACATATTATCTAGTTGTCTTTTCCAAAAATCTATAGAACAAATAGCAATCAGGACTATATTTTTAAGTCTTTGACAAATTATCTCTTACAAGATATATCTGTATCCAACGAAGAGCCTGAGAGATAACTTTCAAAGCTTTTGTTCAGTGACATGATCAGGGAATTACTGGATTTCCCATTTTTCAGTGAGCTAAAGGCAATAGATGTGCTTCACATATCTATTTAAAGTCTTAAAGTCTTACAGATGAGATCAAGCCGAAACAGTGAATCTGAAGCCCCAATCAATTGCTGAATTTACAGAGCTCAGATGTGCAAAACACCACCTATTTTATTTCAAAGTAGGCACAAAAGTAAAAAGGGGCAGGTTTCTATCATGCTGTGTCAAATAATTAAAGTTGGTTAAATGTCTTTCCTTCCAGTGTTCTAGATTGAAGGGATTTTTTTTGCATACATTTGATGTTGCTTATTAAAACATATTTGCACTTGATTCGAAATCAAACTTTGTTTTTCTTTTCATTCAAAATTCTACTCCTTTTGACCAGAGCAGATACTGCTCTCTCAGTGGCACAGTGTAGAAATTTTTACTTTACAGATATGGATAAAGATCATTATACCATGGAATACAATTATCTGTCTGCCATAGGCTCGTGGTGATTATATCAATTGTAAATTAAACCTTTAAAATACTTCACTTTAAAAAAATATACTTATTCATATACTACGTTTTACTCTTTTGAACAATTCTTGTTTCAGAGAACATTTTCCACATTTAAAGAGAGCAATAACAAAGATACTTTACCAATAATATTAGGGATCACTAAATTAACATTTTCTGCTTCATAAATCTGCTTGAATTCAACAAATGACACTATTAATGTACATGGTTGGAGTCTTCTCTACTGAGGAACAAACACTTTTGCAATTTTGGATTTTTTAATATAGTGCTTTACATTTAGATCTGTCAGACATTTAGTTATTTTAGTTTATTGTCATTGACCTCGTACAGCGAAATTAAATGTCATCTTCAGTGTACATTATAACTATAAAAATAAAACATAAACATACATACTTCGCATTCTATGCAATTGAATTGAAAACACTTGATAGTGCATTAATATTGCACTATACAGTAGAATTCAATATGGTTTCTGCCCTGAGGTGGAAGCTGTTTTTCAGCCTATTTGTCCTTGTTTTTATTATCCTGTACTGTCTGTCAGATGGTAATAGTTCAAAAAACGGGTGCCCAGGATGAGATGGATCTTTAAGAATGTTTTAAGTATATAAGTCTTTATTAGATAAAGAGTTGATATCATGTCGAGCTTTCCCAGAGTTGTTGCCAGTTTTATAAATAGGCTATAAAACCACAGCTATGAAACATAAGAATTATGTTTTTGCAGTCCAATATTTATTCATACTTAGACATTCAGTTTAGACTATGAATTAAAGTGCAGTTTATGTTGGCCACAATTATCTAATTTTTCTGTCAAAATTAAATAAATAATTGAGACAGCAAAAATACAGCAAATTAAAACAATATTTTAAAACTTAATCTATAATTTTATTAGGGCAATGAAAAGACAATGCAAATGCATCAGCAATTAGAAAAGTATTGTAAGTAGACACATCTGGAAAAATCTGACGGAAAAAAATAAGTACCAATTGTTTATGATCAAGTGAGTAATTGTAAAATTCAGTCAACTTTGTATGTTTTCTTGGTATTAGCATAGCAAAGGAAATAGCCACGATGAAGCATCAGAATTTGTCATCACATGACCACAGCTTGCTGTGATGTTGTAATTGTAAACTAGGCACTGACTGCTCAGATTGTAATCATGTGAACACAAAAATGCTGCACAGCCAGAACTTGGAGGACAGGTTGTAACTACCGCTTGTTCGGCACGGTTGTTTGAACAGTCGCTAAATACATGGTCATTAAACGAGGACCACCTTTAAACACTTAGGCTTTTATAAATTATAGTCAGCTTCATCACATTTAGGGAACATAGCCCTGAGATATTGATAGGAAGATTACTTTTTCCCCAAATAATGGTTAAAAGGTTCTCATATAAATTGAAAAAAAGATGCTGCCGAATACAAATTAATGACTGCAGACATTGTTGTAGAAAATGTGGGTTTTTTTGAAGATTGGACTTAAAAGAGAGCATTTAACAATTTTTGTAAAGCCCAAATAGAGCTTATACTTCACTTCATAACTTTTGCTTGCTTCATAACCATCCAGTTTTGTTCCCTTCCTTTGTTATTTCCCTTTGATTCTCTCACTATCTTGGGGTTTGTTGTTTTCTGTTCCCAGAAGTAGGGACAAGAACAGTTGTATGCTTGTAGCTTTATGTATATCAGTGTGAATTTTCTGTGTGTGGTTATGATTGGAATGTGTGGTGGGAAATTAGTTTTAAAAAGGAAATGGTTTATTGTACGGCAATTGATTTTAATCAATTTGTATTATTTCCATGTATTATTATTTCTCTTGTCCTATGCTCTTTTGGACACAGGTTTCTTACACTTACATGTAGACACATACAAATATGTTGTATGTACATTTTTATTGTGAGGGAGAAAAAGATCAGGGTTATTTCTAGATAGAAATGCCCCCCTTATGTTAACACGTTGGAAACCTGGCATTGCACAGGTTTTGTATTCGTTTGTTGGTCTACTTTTCCTTTTTCTAATGGATCATGTTAAAGTCAGGATGATCCTTATAGATACTGAGGCTGTGAAGCAGTTCTGAAGAGAAGAAGAATGCCTTATATAGCACTTTGTCCTAAAAAGTTGCAGTATAATCTGGGGAAAGTTATATTTTATTTAAAGAGCTATATACATGCTCATGTAGCCCTGAAACATTTTTTCTCATCAAATTGAATGTGCTGCATAACCATATATTAAATTACGTATTGTTGTTGAGGGAAGGAAGCGAATATGGAATATAGTCCATTGAGATAGAATTAAATAAATTAAGTTGTTTGGTTATCTATATGTTCCATGTTGATGCTAAATCATTTAGCTCTACCTACGCTTGTGCTTTTATTTTAATAATTTAAGTTTCTCTGTTGTTCTTTCAGGTATTCCATTGTGTACATTTTGAATGCCCGTCCCAAAACACTCTACAGAAGGAAGAGACTAATGAAGAAGATGCTGGCCCAGGTGGACAGCACCTGGCAACCGGCTCGCCTCAAGCTTCAAGCACCAGTTCTGTGCATTCTCTCCCAGGATCTGTTTCATATCCATAATTGCAGCAGATTTCTATGAGAATGGAGAAGAACATTTGAAATCTCAGTGCCACAAAAACGTTTTTCACTTTTAACCTGCAAGCACCTCTTCACTTTCTGAATGAACTTTTCAAGGAGATCATAGCATCAAGCAGCTAAAGGTGCTTCGATTTATAAGGCTGCCTGGTAACAAAACTGGGCCACCACATTGCACTTTCCATTGATTAAAATCAGAAGAATGGGGGAAGAAAATACTCTTTCTCATCAACTTTCCTATTTGTACCCTACCTCTTTAAACCAAACCAAATCAGATAGACCAGAAAGAAGCAAAACCACATCATTTTATTATATAAATAGGTTGTGTGTACCATATCAAAAATATTATTACATGTGCTTGTAAAAGGAGTATTAAAAATGAATCTTTTTTGAGATGTTTATTAAAAAAAACCTATGAAAACCACTTTTTATTTAACTTATTCTTAATCCATATCCTTTGTAAATTGTAAATCATTTTCACACTGTGTATATATTTATACAGCTACGTTTCTTTCCTTGCTTTTTTCCCATCGTATTCTGATGAAACATTTCCTCCTTTATCATGGTATATGTGGTAACTTCACTTGACAGATAGATCTATTTGATAGATGGGCATCTAATAATCTTACTCCATTACTCTGACAGAGAAAAACCCTTAAAGAAGAGATTGTGCATAAAACAATTCAATCCAGGAATACAATATTGGAATTTTTAACTATTTGACATGATGTATAAAATTGTCACTTTTTATCCCTGATTACTTTGTACCCAAGAAGAGAAATATATTGATCCTGTTAAAAAATATTAAAGTGCTTTATTCCTGCAGCAGGGATCGATATTTCCAAACATTTCTTTTTTTTGAAAAACGTTTTCTTTTTTACAAATATTGCAGCTAAGCTTCATGTATGGGAATACATTGATAGCAATTTATATTTGGGCTACCGGGTCTGGGCTGTAAAAAGCTGTCATCGTTAGATGGCAATAATGAGTTGTTATCTGCATTTGTTTTCTGCCATCTAATGGTTATTCCACATTTTGCACTCCAGATCTGCTAGATCTAATAAATATTTTACTGAAATATTTGTTTTAAAAAAGCACAATAATATTCCAATATGACTTTAAAAGAAGTCGTTCTGAGACTCTTTTGATAGAATCGCCATATGCATGGATTGAATTTCATGTTTGGATTTTATTTGCATTTGAGTAATTTGCATTCAAGCAGTAGCTATCATTTGTACTTTAATCAGATTGTTGCTTTTGATTAGTCTAAAATGTTCTCATGTAGCATTCTCTATTTTTTCTGCCTCTTTTCTCACGGGGGTGGGGGGTGGGGGGAAGATAAAAAAAACCTATACATTTGCACATGAACATCAATGCCATTCATCCTGTTAGGAAATGAAATGCATTTGTAATGAAATTTGTGATTCTGGAGAATATTATTGTTAATTATTTTTTAATTTGTGTGAAATAATTTGGTGCAAATTGTTTTGAATATGGTGATCTATAAATAACTTTTCAATAGTTAAATGTAAGTACTTGCATTCTGCTAAAAGCTGTTTATAATAAAACTGAAAGGAATTAAATCACAATTATTATTGCAGATCAATAAATTAAAAAGAAGTTTTTCATCTACTATTATATAAACCAATCTGGTAAAAGAATTGCAGTTTGAATTACAATACCAACGTATGTGTTTAGTTAATGAATGAACAGCCTAGCAGCGATTGATATCCATACAGACTGGAGAATGAAACCTTTTGGTATATCTTCAAATGGGCAGTTGTGCATCTGCCACAGAGGACGCTCCCGCAGGCCCCGGCCTGGCGCCCTCCAAGATACCCGCAATGGGCTGGATGGGACCCCTCCAGACCCCAGCGTGGGAGGGAGGCTGGGGGTGTCTCCCATGGGCGTAGTGGGGCAGCAGGTGGGTGCTGCTGTTGGTCAGGCCTTGGGGCTGCTGGGCTGGGCGAAGCTGGTTGGGAGAGATGGCGTCAGGGCTGTCGGCCTCATGGAAGTTGTTGAGCGTCTCCTCGGAGGAGCTGCACTCGGGCTCCCCCAAGTCGGTGGCCCGGGAGAGCGAGACGTCCAGGATCTCGGAGGAGGAGAAGTCCTCGGTGTGCAACTTGTCCAGGTCGTCGTAGCTCTCTGTGTCTTCGGCGATGCTATTGTTGGAGCTGAGGCTGGCCGAGATCTGCGCTGGTGTCACACTGGTGATATGGAAGCTGCTTTTCTTCAACTGGGTGCCTGCCAGATCTCCGGCGTCTCCTCCTCCCTGCAAGAGCAGCGCCAGGCTCTGCGGCAAAGATGCCCCAGGAGGGTAGGAGGAGACCGAGATGGAGGCGGCATCGGAGGCCGGAGGAGGCAGCATTGGCTGGGCCAGCAGGTCGGGCGGGAAGTCCTCCAAGCCGGTGCTGCTGCTGCTACTGCTGCTGCTGGGCTGCCAAAGCAGCATCGCGGGCTGTGCCATCTTCTTCCTCTCCCGCGCCTCCGCCGCTGAGTCAGGCTGCTGTGGCTGCTGCTGCATTGGGGCCGGCGGAAGGCCCGATGCCGCCACCGACTATGATGACACATCCCTCAGGCCCTGGCCCAGCCGGGCTGAGGAGGAGAGGAGGAGAAGGTGGCCGCCGCCCCCAACCCAGCTTCCCTCAGCTTCCCTCAGTGGCAGTGGCGAGAGGAGGCGGCTGGCATCCCCTGAGGAGCAGGAGGAGGAGGAGGAGAAAGGACGCAAGGCAGCCCCCACCAGCCGTGGCCCCATCCAGAGATGCCGCCGCCACTGCAGCTGCCGCCTCACGGCACCCAGCGGGCGCCCCAGCCCCACTGCGCCTCAGGCTGACACCGCCACCGCCCCCCATCAGAGCCGCCTTGGCGAGGCCGTAGCTAGCTCGCTGTGAGGGTGGTGGAGAGCGCGGCCGGCCAGGCTGAGAGATGCTCCACCTCCGCCTCCTCTGGAGCTCCGCTGGGCTGGGCGGGGGGAGACTGGCTTAAGGGCAGGGGGAGGTGGCCGAGGGATGGCAAAGGCCCAGTGGGAGGAGAGGGGAGAAAAGCATGTTTTTACCTGTCACAGGTGTGACATCTATATAATATACGTCTATAAAAACGTGCGTATTCGAATGCAATGTTGTGTCAAAATTTCAAAGCAATCGGTGAAGAACCTTCGGAGATTTGAGATTTTGAACAAACATTTCATTTTTATTTTTATAGATTGTTAAAATTGGGCAATATCTGTGAGACTCAAGTTATGCTAGTCTTTCAAGGAACCCTAGTACTAAAACCAGGAGGGAATGTTGATTTTAATAGTCACCTAGAAATGTCTTTTGTTAAATGTAGTGAATACGTTTGAAATAGATAGTTAACAGCAATCAAACTGATTCTGAACAAGGGGGTTTCCAATCTATTTAAAGTCCTAAAGCTGCAAATTTTCCTTTCATTTTCCTCTTTAATGGAATTTTTATCTAGGGCCTTCCTATGAAGACAATATGAGATATAGTTATTAAAAAGGTATTGCTTTCTCACCCAAGCAACACAAGTTTCTTGTGTATGATTTAGAGATAAAGGTAGAGCTTAAGGATAGGCTGCAAGATAGTCCTAATCACTCTACAAAGCTGAAATGTATTTATTTGATTTATAACCTGTTTTTCTCCACACTGATACTCATGGCTAGCACTCCCTTATCTGATCAGCACCATCATTCTCAAATTTGAGTTTGTCTTTATTCAGCCATTGGCTTCCTTGAATCTCATTCTTGTGAAACTTTTAGAAAGTCTTGTGCTAGTTATTCATCCTATGAAATTGCCCATGAAAAGTGGCAATATCATATTTTCAGAAAAGTAAGGAAAGAAAGAAAGCTTCTCACGCTATATCTTTAATATTTCTGCTGCAGTTCAGAAATAGGATGTCAGGAACAAATCTCAAAAGTTGTATTGATTCTTATTATTATGGATACTTTTAACTTTATTTTATTTTATTTATTTATTCGATTTATCAGTCGCGCCCTCTCCGCGAAGGGACTCGGGGCGACGTACAATCAAATATATAGGCGTGTGGCATGGAGGAAGTAAATACATCAACATTTAACAGTTCAAATAGAAATAAAAGCCACAAAGTTAAGATAAATAACAATAAAATTACAATTAAAACAATTAAAATACCCAAAAGATTTAAATTTACAGTTTAAAATTGCCAGGGAGGTTAGGGAGTTCTAATTAAGCCAGGCCGGCTAGTTGGAACAGGTGGGTCTTGAGTTTCATGTGGAAGGAGCGGAGATCAATCGTTGTCCTAATATCTGGGGGGAGGTCATTCCAGAGGGCTGGGCCCATCACAGAGAAGGCCCTACTCCTGGGCGCCGCCCTCTGGCACTGCCTAGTGGACGGTACCCAAATCCTCTAATTATTTTCTATAGCCTCATAACATAAGCACTCCCTTTATGGAATGATGTAATAAGGTATATCATCCTCAGCAGTGACTGCACACAATTCTTGCTAAAATATATGCAGCTTACAATTACACCAATCTACGCTTTTAAGAATGGCTATTTTTACCCTATCAATATGCCTTTTCAATTGTGATTTTCAGTGATACAAGTTATTTCTTCTGTGAGTAGAGGCTTCCCCACCTTTCCACTCCCGTTACATATACAGAATTTTCAGAGTGGGGGAAATGCAATTACTGCCTATTTTCACTGCCTATTTTCACTTAACACTAGGAAACCTTTTAAAGCCTGTATCCATAATGGAATGTTTTCTTCAATATTCAAACTGTTTTTTTTTAATACTTTCCACAATTTTTTTAAACAGTTTGGTGATTGAGCAAGGGAGTTTTTCACAGATGAAGACCTGTTCATCTGTGAAACTGTTTATATAAGAGCTCATATTAGTGCAAGCTCCTGTGAAATGTAATTAGAATAATTAATGAGTTATGGAAGTGCCATGGTTCATTTTTCTGGAAATTCAGTTTCAGATAGTACTTTTATCCGTATGGTATCTTTATCAGAGATTGAAGAGCTATATTTTCTTGAAAGAAAATGTCATAAGAAAATAATCTAGATAATATGTATTTAAATTTCTAGAAATATGTGGCGCAACAAAAGTGGCCTTTAAAAATAGCTAAGAAAATGCATTTTTTTTAGCTGAGCAGAAATTATTCAGTTCTCTTGTTTAGCCATACTTAAATTATTCAACAAGGCACAGGAAAAAAAGCATTTGTTTTAATAATATGCAATTTAAGGAAGAAAAAACTATAAATGCATGCCTGCTTTATTTTAAACAATTGTGATTTTTCCCCCCTTCGTGGCTGTAGACATATAGCAGCATCTGCTTATTTCTTTTTCCCAAGCTTCCAACTCTAAACATCAAACACATATACAGACCTCATAGTGGATTAAGCTCTGAAAACAAGTATGCTGAAGCCATTTTGTGTTTTATATTTTAAAAGATAATAATATGGAGTGAGTAGATCAGTAGCAACCTCAAGAATCAATTCCCTGGGGAAAGACAACCCAGCCATGAACAGCAATAATGAAATTAACAAATGAAATTAAAATATCAGCCACAATATAAAAGAACTAGGAAAAACAATCCCAAGTTAGACAAATCTGCCAACATGATAAAAATGTACGTGTAGTCCTCAGGTTATGACTGCAATTGGGACCCATATTTCCATCACTAAATGATCTGGTCATAGAGCAAGATGCCACATGACCACATCAGTTAGCAATGGTAATCTTGGCAGTCCCCATTGCTGCAATAATCCCAGGATCGTCTGGGTGTTAAACAGGAAGAGGAAGGAGTTCCAAGTAAGTGTGGGGAGGCTACAGGTAGGTTGGTAGGAGCCACAGGTGAGTTGCAAATGACTGCCAGTGGGTACTATGACATATGGGTGAATCAACTGAGTTGGATGATGCACACTATGCAGCACAGGTGACCGGGGAGGGGTTTTTTTTGCAGGTGCACGGGCTAGTAGGGCTATATGTTGTTATGGAATACAAAATCCCTGGGGTTCCTTGGGAATAAATGCAGAGCAACTAGCAACTCTCCTTACCAGATTCCTTACTGATGTTGCTTGTGGGAAACCAGCAGGGAAGGTCACAAAAGATGATCATGTGACTGTGGGATGCTGCAACCATTGTAAGCACAAACTCTGTCCAGGTGCCAAATTGTAATCCATGGAGCTGCTGGGACAGTCTAACTTTCAATGGTCATTGAACAAGTGGTCATAATCTGAGGACTAACTAAAGAAAATACCTAAAATATACAATAAATCCAGAAACCATTAAAGCATCTAAGGGATGGAGTTAACAAATATGAAAGATTTGGGAGAATGGGTGACTAAAGTAATTTCTGGGAGCTGAAATTCATATATCTTAAAATTGGTGAGGTTGATACATAGTGCTGTAGATCGATTGGGAAGAATTAACAGGAGCTGAACATCCTATGTGTTGCTTAATGGAAGATAATTTTAATACAATGAGCAAGATTGCCCTGGTGCCAGAACAGAATTCTTTCACTTTCAGATATAATTCTACAATTGGAACACACAATATGCATTTTACAACTTAGAAGAAGACAATATTAGAAATTGCAGTTACTTTTTTTATTTCTCTCAAATAATTCTGATGAATGAACAGTGGATGCAGGTAGCATGAAAAAGCAAAAAAGGACATAGAAAGATTTTTTAAAAAATCTCTTATTCAACTTGGAAACAATATATCATGCAGTTTAGGTTTACTGGATTTTTCTTCCGTTCTTTCAATTCAGTATTTCGTTATTTTAGAATAAAGTATGCAAGGTTTAGAGGGACACGGTGGCTCAGTGGCTAAGATGCTGAGCTTGTTGATCAGAAAGGTCTACAGTTCAGCAGTTCGAAACCCTACTGCCAGGTAACGGAGTGCGCTCCCGTTACTTGTCCCAGCTTCTGCCAACCTAGCAATTCAAAAGCATATAAAAATGCAAGTAGAAAAAATAGGAACCACCTTTTCTGGGAAGGTAACAGTGTTCCATGCGCCTTTGATGTTTAGTTATGCTGGCCACATGACCACGGGGATGTCTTTGGACAGCGCTGGCTCTTCGGTTTTGTAACGGAAATGAGCACCGCCCCCTAGAGTTGGGAACGATTAGCACATACATGTGCAAGGGGAACCTTTATCTTTTGTGCAAGGTTTTCTGAGGATTGCTTCTGACAAAGATCTGTTTCTAGGCTGAAATATGCTTTCATATCAAACATTGATGCCTACCAATATTAGTTCTAAGGCCTCTTATTTTCTGTTTGGATGCTTTTATTCCTTTCTCTTTGTCTAAGAGCAAAGCGCTATTTGGTTTCCTTTTCAGCATGTCATAATAAAATAACCAGGTAGCACTGAAAGTACATGTATCGATTTGTGGAAAAATAAGTTCCCAAATCTGTCTGATATGCTGATTTATACCTGTTGACTAGCTTATGAGGTGAATATAGAGGAGAGATAAACGGCACTGTCTGCCGTTTTGTGTTTGGCACTTGTGCATATCTATTTTGATTCCCAATTCACTTTTGTCAGTAAAAACCTTGAAATGCAGGAAGATGTGCCACTGAAGAAGGTCATGAGGACTGGGAACAATGTTTATCAAAATATCTTGACATTTCTCAACTGGATCTGTTCCCAGCCCAGCACCCTTCAACCATTGTACAAACAGATATATGACTGGAGATTCAGAAACAGGCACTCATTCCCCTCCAAAAACACACTTTTTTTCTGAACCAAATCAGAAATCATATCTCTTTTTAATTCTTTATTTATTAGGTTCAGAGCTTCAACATTTCTTTAGAAGCTCAGACTGTAGTGCCCTATACACTCATGGGGCATGTCAGATTTTTCAGCTTTCAATTTCCAAACATTAGGGGTGCTCAAAATTTGTGACATGCCTTGGGGATTGTAAATATATTTTGATTACTTTAATTTAATTTAGATGTGCTTGGCAAGTAAATTTTTAACATTTTGTTTGTTTCGCATATAGCACTACATCCTCTTCATTTTTGTCTACAGTAACCGTCTAACATTGATCGGACTGAGTGATTAGTTCAAAGTCATCCCATAAGTTCCATGGCAGAAAACAGACTTTGAATCTGACTGGTCCAGCACATTAATTGAAATACTGCACTGCAGTGAATCTCTAATGGACAGCATTTTGTCTAAAAAAAAAAAAACCACTATACACTGGAATGCAGTTTTTGGAAAACATTCAACTACCTTTACAGAACAAGAGTTCTGAAAATTAGAAATTCTGTGCATATAAAATACATTTGATGCAACAGTAGTTGTACAATCTTCAACAAACAAGGTTTCCATTTTCAGGAAATTTGAGAATTGACCAATTTCATGCTAAACTTTTATGTGATGAAACTGCTAATGACTCTCCTAGACCCCCATTAACTTACAGGGAAATCTGACCTCATGAATTGTTATGGGATCATTATTAGTTTGTTTGTGATTAGTTGCGATAAAATTTAATGCCCATTATAATTGGGAAATAATATTAGTATAAACAGTAAACAAACAATAATTTGCATATGTAATCCTGATTGTGATTCATTGGTATGTTCTGGCAGGAAACTGTAAGACAAATCTTCAGAAAAGTACAGTATTTTGAACTAATTTGATCTAAAACAATTTTTTTAAATCGCCATCTACTACTCTCATTTAGTGATGTAGCCTGATAAAGCATCATTAGTGCATAATCACTAATTGATCAGAAAAGAATCAACCTAGTTGACTTGAAAACTATATAAAAATAATATTTATTATGTGAAATAACACAATCAGATA
This sequence comes from Natrix helvetica, assembly GCF_964273705.1. Classification (NCBI taxonomy): domain Eukaryota; kingdom Metazoa; phylum Chordata; class Lepidosauria; order Squamata; family Natricidae; genus Natrix; species Natrix helvetica. The sequence continues at coordinate 232,236,197 of NC_138552.1, read as the reverse complement.
TTTATCTATCCATTGTAAGGGTTTGTTGTGGGACAGCATGTCATGAATATGTCTGATGGTGGCTTTGTAATGCAATCCAAGGAAGAACATCGTTAGTGGTGGAACTTGCTTGAGGAGGTTCAAAGGACAGGGCTCAAAAATGTCAAAATCATGGTTGCAACTGCAAGAACTAAAACTCCACCACTCTGTTTTTTATGTCCTTATTAAAAAGAGGTAGAGCTTCGCCTGTGTCTTGTGTCTTCCATCCTCACTTTTTTGGCATCTTCCTCCCCAATGAACAACACTCTTGTTACCTTGTTTCAGCAGTTACCACTAGTGCTGATGACGTTTGGAGAATGATTTGCTTGAAGTGCTTTCAACTTTGCACAAATTTTATTCTTTCATTTATTTATAAGATTTAAAAACACTCAGTTCTATATGATTCTGCATGCTATATACTTTTTTTTATTTATTTATTATTCACACTTATAGACCGCCCCCTCTCCCGGAGAGGACTCGGGGCGGTGTACAGTCACTAAAATACATTATAAAATACATACATAAACAATTAAATTAATACTGGTGAAGGAGGTTATGAGACTGTAATCGAATAATAAATATAATACGTTAAAAGCCTATAAAACCCTTAAAACCCAATTAAATAAATTAAATATACAATAGAAACCATAGTAATCAATGGTAACAAAAGATATGCATTCACCAATGCCATGTAAAATGGAACCAGAATAGGTCAAGCAAAATCTTACAGGGGTTCACAGATAATTCTGTGAAAAATAGCCAAGTTTTCATTGTTTTATGGAACATCTTCAGAAAGAGATGTAAAGATCTCTGGAGAAATATTATTCAGGTATTGGGCATTGCCACTGGCAAGGCATGTCTCTGAGGCTCCAATAAATGACTGTTCAACAGACAGGAGTTGAAGTACACCTTTCTATCAGATCTTCCAGATCTGAGGTGGGTTCCTACTGGTTCGGACGAGTTGGCTAAGTAGGTAATAACTCGGTCTGCCATGCCCATGAACCGGTTCTATCAGTGGCAGCACCATCTTGGGTTTTTTTTGCGCGCCAAACCGGCAGTAATGCCAGCAGGAACCCACCCCTGTTCCAGATGGGTAGACACAACTGGGGGCATGAGTGACAAGTCGGGAGAGGCTCCCAATCAGGAATGAGCTCAATTGGTGCAACTTAAGCAAAATTTTAAATTGGTGCAATTTAAGCTGTCTTGGCCACAGCTGCCATCTGCTCTAAGAACTGTGAGTCAATGACAACTCACAAACAGACAGTACACCTATCTCAAATGGGGGAGGATTGCCCCACCTGACTAAAGTTGGAAACTCTGATGTGTGTCTGTGTGTAAAAATCCACAGCATTTGATCTTATCAGAATTGAACCTAACTCTGTTCCTTCCCATCCAAAAGTGCACAGAATCCAGACATTGTGATAGATCATCAACAGCAATTCTTGGTTAAAGATGTACAATTGGGTATCTTCGGGAGAATTATCCTATGGTAAGATGGGCAGCCAATAAATTTGATGAGAGAGACAGAGGGAGGGAGAGAGGGAGGGAGGGAGGGAGGAGGAGGATACTGGAGCCAAAACTGATGGGTGACTTCAACAAGCAGTTTCATCTAAAAATGTGTGAGGGCATCATGCATCTACTATGTTAAGGTGATTGTTCAACTGGCCACTTGGAATAGAAAGTTGTTGCTGCTTTATGAGACATATTTTAAGAGACATGTTTGCTTGCATGAGTCCATTCCTTAAGCAACAACTTTATTTTTCTGGCTCTTAGTCTATCACATAGCAGCCTAGTGCTTTGAGGGTACAAGGTCTGAAGGATTTCTGAATTGCTTTCAAAACAGAACAAACCTATTTTCTCCTGTTGCGATTGTTTTTTTTTTTTTAAGATGAATGGTGTCTTGTATTTTTGCTGGAATTGTGGCCATCAGCAAGTGAATTGCAGTTTTTCTATAGCTTCTTTAGATCATGCCTTATCTCAGGAAATAATTTTAAGTAAGCTTATCACAGGACATTTTTTTTAAATCTGTGGGTTTAATAAAGGCGTCTGAGGTGTTGTGGGAGTTTAGCTTTCCTTATTTTTAAAATGCTACAGAAACAAAAGTGTTGTTGTTTTTAAAAAAGTCAGTACACTATTTATTAACACAAGGTATGTTAACTGACAGCTGCAACATTTTTGCTGGCTTGTGGGAAAAAAGAATATTGCCTTGTTTCCACTGGATGACTACAAATCTCATCAGATGGCAGTTCACTTTCACATCACTCATACTAATTACTCTCATTTTTATTTCTTTAAGCTATGTGGCAGGCTAACTGAAAAAAAGTACGCTAGCATTAATTTGTATTCTCCCACTATAACACCCCCAAACAGCTTCTTTTTGTATTTTGTAGCAGTATTAAAATGCATTCTTTACAGAGATCAGATCAATGAAGGTATTAGCTCAGGGATCAGATAAAATAATACAGCCGGGGACAAAAGCTATGTAGTTGGGGAAAACAAATATAGGTAAAGAAGCTTAAGGAAGTGGTTGTTTCCACAGAGGGATACCTATGGCTGTAAGCATTTATCCTTTTATTCTCTGTGACAGTACCATAATATTAAGAATATAAAATGAAATTTAAAAAAAAGCAGAGTTGCCAGATTCATCTTATTAATCTCAAGTCACAGACTAGTTCCCTGAGGTGTAAATTAGTGAGAGAATGCAAATTAACGTTAGCATACTTATTTTTTGTAGCTGCCCTGAAATCTGTGGAAAGCTTTCTTACTATCTCTTCCAACTATTACGCTGAAAGAAGTTACAGTGAAGTGGTATCTCAGAAAACGGATTTGTGGCTTGAGATTAGTAAACCAAATCTGGCAGATCTGTTTTTAAAAATTTATTTTATATTCTTAGTATATGGTACAGTCACAGAAAGAAGAGGAAAAAGGCTTACAGCCAAACTGCTTAGGTTTCAAGGTAGTTTGAATAATCATGATTAGGACCTTCCTTGATTTATAGCAGTGGTCCAGAGAGTGTTTGGGGAAATGGAGATGCCACAAATGGAAAGCTAGGCCTATAGAACGAGTCATTCTGAAATCTCAAAGATCTATAGCAGTGAGATAAATGCAGATGACACTGTATATATTAACCTGTAATTCTGGCAAGGTAAGAGCAGAAAGAAAGTCAGTGCATTGACAAACACTAATAGGAGAAGCCAATTTCTTCTCATAAAAAGACATTGCCTTCCCACCTCAAAACCCATGCAAATCCAGACCAGTGTCATAGATGCCAAGCAGGTTTGGCCTGTGAGAAAATATGTCTCTTAAAAGTGATGATACAATTTTTATTTTAGGGGCAAAATTAACAGTGCATGCTGAAGAAATTGTCCTCAACAGGTAACCACAGTTTTCTATGACAAAGTCAGTCAATTTATATGCTTTTTTTTTTTTTACAATAAAAACGGTGACATTCAGATCTGTTATTTTCTGCACATTCCTGTTCAAATTGCCTTTCTTGGTTATTGTAATGAGAACATGAGACAGAAGAAAGTGATAGTAGACAGTCTTCAGAATTCCAAATTTAGACCTATAGGACACTCTCCTCTATATACAGAAGTGGCCAAAATTGTGGAAACCTTTTGGGAAAAGTGTACAGTATTTTGGGGGTATGAAGGCTAATAACACCACTTTCTTTTGGAGAAGTACCATAACATTATATATTGATGGAAAAATAATTTAACCAAGAATGTAATGTAATAACTTTTATGAAGCAGAATAGCAGTTATAAAGAATAAAAGTGAAACATGTAGGAAAAAAGAGATGTACAAAAATTATCACCATGTCAGTTAATACTTAATTGGGTAACCTGATTGGCTCATTGCCAAAACAAGATGACACCTGATTGGCTCTCTAAACACTCACGCTCATTGGATACAATCAGATGAAGGAAAGGTACCTGATATCAACCTAAGCAAGTTGTGCTTCCTTTTTCTGGTTATTTGGCTACAACTTTCATAGAATACAGATAATTGAACAAATGTTGTTCCATTACATTCTTGATTAAATTATCTTTCTATTGATATATAATTTTATGGTACCACTCCCAAAAAAAGTGGTGTTATTAGCCACAAACCTCAAAAATACACTTTCCCCAAAAGGTTTCCACAATTTTGGCCATTACTGTAGATATTCTATATAGATAACATGAATGAATAGTAGGACATGGTTTATAGGAAAAATTGTTGATAAGATTTAAATCAAGGATAGGTGACTAGGTACCTTTCAGAGCAAAGGTGGGTTCCTACCACTTGGGACCAGTTCGGCCAAACCAGTAGTGGTTTGCTGGCTTGTGTCGCCGGAACTGGTAGGAACTGTTAAGTAATTAAGCTCCCCGTTAGAAAAGCAAGTATGCAGAGAAGCGTAATGAGAGTGATATGGAAGAACACACACAAACCAGCATACAGAGACACTGAATAGTATAAAAATATAGTAGTTTACTATGTAGAAATATAGAAGTATTCAGAGTCCGGTTAACAGTCCAAGTCATACACAGTTCAGTAATTCAGTTATCAAAATAGTCAGTCTAACACACAAAGTATAGCTAAACAGTAGCAAACCACAATACCTCAAAATACACCGATCAGCATCTAACAAAACAGAGAGCTAACAGCCATTCTGGCTCCCTCTTATAGCTGCTTGAGGAAACAAACCAATTACATCTCTTAAGCATTTAAAGTAACAGTAAAGTAACATAGCTTATATACATTGCCAAGCCAAGCCTAGGGTTACATCCCTAACAACCCAGGCCTGTCATGCCTCCAAACCTATTCCCTGGTTGATGTGGCATTTTTAAAAATGTTCTACACATGAAGAGCGTGTGCAAAGTTGTGCATGCACTGAACCAGCAGTAATGCCGGCAGCAACCCAATCCTGCTTCAGATGCTTTGGGTTTCAATTCCAGTCTCAATGTTTAAACAATGGCAAAAGGATCATGGAAGTTGTAGTTTAAAACATCTGGAGGTCATCAGCTTGCCTGTTCCAAGTCTCTAGGAAAAATAACTATAAAGACCTATGCACTGTTAAAGGTTGCCATGAGATCTATTAAACTGTTAAATAAGAAATCAGAGCAATAGCTCATGAAGTTCATGAACTTCTTTTGTCTGCACTCAGAGTATGCAAAATAAACAAAATGAGCACGAACTCTTAATACAGGAAAGCAAACACAATTTAATAATTGAATCTAGTGGAATGACTTCCCACAACTGGCATGTAGTCACTGAAGGAGATAATTTGTTCCAAAGAAAGAGAAACCGAAGTAAAAGTGAAGAATTTTGCTCTGTATCGTAGAAGTATCTGCTGTAATCCTGCTCAGAAATCCTGCTGAATGAACTTGGCAGTAAAAAGCATCAGAGTTAAAATATGCCTATTTTTGCCTATTATTGTCTACCCAACCAAGGAGAATGTGCTTTTTAGAAAAAAATAGATTTTTCAAAAGGCTTGAAGTAGTAATGATCAGGTGAACGACTAGGCATAAACTTTCTTGGAATTTTCTATCATGTTAACAAGTTTCTCTTTCAGACAGTGGAAGTGCAAAAGAATATGTTTTTCTTGTCTAGATATTCGCCACTAGGGAAGAATAAGTCAATGAAGTGGAAGCATTAGTAGAAACTGACTGTATAACTCTTGTCTTCTTGAAATTAAGGAAAAATAAAACTAAATATAGACAGATGAGTCTCTGGGGTTTCAAAAAAGCAGATTGTAATAAATTCTGAACAGTTATAAGTAGGATTTCTTGGCAGAAAAGGCTAATGGAGAAAGGAGCACAAAATTGTTTGGAATTCCTAAAAACGAGATGGGAAAACTTAATTGCAAGCAATCCTCATGAAGAGGAAAAACTGATGGCAGCAAAAAAAGTAAAGGTGGCTGTACAAAAAAACTTATTGACAATCTTACAGACTTGAATATTGGGTGCTATCTAACAAAATGAAATTCAATGGTGAAAAAAGTAAGGCTCTACATTTAGCAAGAAAACCGAAATGCACTGGTACAGTATATGTGGTACTTTGCTCAATAGTAGTAACTGTGAGAGAGATCTTGGAGTCCTAGTGGACAACCATTTAAATATGAGCCAGCAGTGGGCAGCAGCTGCCAAAAAGCCAACACAGTTCTAGGCTGCATAAACAGAGGGATAGAATCAAGATCACGTGAAGAGTTAATACCACTTTATAATGCCTTGGTAAGGCCACACTTGGAATACTGCATTCAGTTTTGGTCACCACGATGTAGAAAAGATGTGGAGACTCTAGAAAGAGTGCAGAGAAGAGCAACAAACATGATTAGGGGACTGGAGATTAAATCATATGAAGAACGGTTGCAGGAACTGGGTATGTCTAGTTTAATGAAAAGAAGGATTAGGGGAGACATGATAGTAATGTTCCTGTTAGATCTGGGCAACGAGAGACAGACTGCGGACACGAAGTGACTTAACAGCTCTTTATTAGTAGAAGTAGTGATCCAGCTTGCTCTGTGGTCGGAGGGTTCCCCTTTTATAGGGATCGGGTACGCCCCTCGACCAATCAGAGGGATACCTGTTTCCCGCTGTAGTAGCGGACCAGAGGGAAGACTTATCTCGGTATATGCTAATATCTAACAGTTCCAATATCTCAGGGGTTGCCACAAAGAAGTGGGAGTCAAGCTATTCTCCAAAGCACCTGAGGGTAGAACAAGAAGCAATGGGTAGAAACTAATCAAGGAGAAAAGCAACTTAGAACTGAGGAGAAACTTCCTGACAGTTAGAACAATTAATCAGTGGAACAAATTTTCTCCAGAAGTCATGAATGCTCCAAACACTGGAAGTTTTTAAGAAGATGTTGGATAACCATTTGTCTGAAATGGTGTAGGGTTTTCTGCCTAGGCAGGGGGCTGGACTAGAAGACCTCCAAGGTCCCTTCCAACTCTGTTATTATTCTAATCTGAAAATAGAAAAGGGCACACATAGGAAGCCTAATGAGGAATAAGGAAGAGTGCACAAAGAAAGCTTAGAGGTATAATCAGAAAGGCTGAAAACCAGAATGAATTGACAATAAAGGTATTGAGAAAAATGAAAAGAGTTGCAAAAATGTTCACAGTAAAAGTAATAAAAGAATCACTATACCACCTACTAATTACAGTTGCAAAATGTTAACAAAAAGTCAACTCCTGTTTTCGCTCAATCTATGCAAATACAGGTGTTTCACCAGGCATTTGCAAAAAACAGGACAAAGAGGCAAGATTTAAATTTAAGATTGATAGAAACATATATTTACTTTGAACTGATTTACAATTCTAGTTCCAAATGAATTACATTCTAGAGAATTGAAGGAAAGTGCTCATGGTCTGTCTGAACTTGATGTGTAATCTCTGAGAAATTCTGAAGAATGCATGAAATACAGAAAAGGACAAAAGATTCTGCTTTCAAAAAAAGGGGGGGAAGGAGCAGCAATGTAACTGCAAACCAGACATTCTGGCATCAATATTTGGAAAGTTTCTAGAGGGAAACAGAAAGCAATCATCAGTAGACACCTTGAAAACAATGTGATCCATATCGGAAATAACCATGGATTTGTCAAGAACATCTTGACAGACTAACCTTGTCTTGTTTTTTGATCAGAACGATGTTGGACTTGTAAATATATTTTGTTTTCAGTAAGCTACTTAAGAAGTAATCCATAACATATAATTGTTAAGTGAGCTAGGCGTGGATGGATGGCCCAAGGTTAAAGAAGGAACGCATCTGGTTCAAAAATGACAAAAACCTCATCAAGAGCTCTTCCTCAAATGGAAGGATGCTCAACCTGCGATACCATAAGGTTAAGTTATGAGTTTTGTAAATTTCAATTTTTCCTCCTTAACCTCAATGAGCAAGTATATTTATAACATTTGCATATAACACAAAATTGAGTAGAGTAATTAAGGCCCAACAAAACTGAAATAAAAGTTAAATGCTCTTCAGATTAGGGAATGGACTGAAAAATAATAGATACAAAATGCTTCACTTAGAAAACAAAAATCAGATATACAGATACTGGGGCTTTGTAATAATACATTTGAAAAAAGTAGGAATAAAGGTTGATTAGAGACTGACTATGATGTGAAAAAGCAAATTCAAACAGAAGCCTCAGAATTAAATCACAGAAAACAATAATTCCACTTGGTTTTGGATGGTTACATTCCGTGACAAAGATTATGCCCAATTCTGAGCACACACTTTAGGAAGAATTCAGACTAGCTGAAACATTTCCAGAGGCAGGCATCAAGAACTGAACTGTAATTGAACCTGGGCCGAAGGAACTGGGAAGAGGGAATATGATATACCAAAAAGTTATTAGAGAAGATGATTCTTGATCCTTTGTATTCTCTGCCCTATTCCCTATCCTTCCAAGGGGCAGGACATGGAAAAATGGATTTACGTTATAGGAAAGGAGATTCTAGTTTTCTAACAGCAAGAGAAATTTGATTGTGGAGCCAATTACTAAGAGAATTAGATAAGCCAAACTTTCCCTGAGTGAAAGAGACTGGACTGCCATCAGTCATGCCTGCTTTAATTTGAATTCCTACTTGGAAAAATTCAAACTTAATGGTGCAAATGACCTCTTTGATATCTATGATTCTACCTGGCATGGTGATGTTTGAAGTTTAGAAGTCCACACCAGACTATTTTACCTGCCACAAGCTTATTTATAACTACCCGTCTGTCACATCATCAGTTTATGGAACTGAATAATTTATATACTATTGTAAAAAATGACACTAATGAAAGTGTACCTGCAGCCCCAGCCTAATGTTTCCTAACTCTCAGAACTTCCTCTTTATCAATCTGTCTTCACTTCTAACTGCTTCTCATTTTCTGTTTCTACATATACTGCACACATTTTGCTCTCCTTTGCTCCACCTTGGCTTTTGATCACACTTTCTATGAGCTTCTTTTGAAAGATGATAACATTATGGAAATTGAATGCTCCAGCTGTCTGTACTATATCTGACTGTTACATAGCTCTCCTATGCCATTCCTAATTAAAAAGAAAATGTCTACCAGAAGTTCCCAAACCTAAAGTTTATGAATTCTGAATTTTTGCCCATAGTGCCATCAATTAAACTCTTGCCAACTTTTGATTGCACGCTCCTGGATTGTGCTTTTGATTTCTCATCACTCAAATCAACAGAAGAAAGTTTACCTGGACATTATGCAGATCTGTACCTAGAAATAAAAAAAAATCTACTGCTATAGTCTCTAGTATGTGTCCGAAGAAACATGGGATGGAATAGGGCACTGGAATACTGGACAGGCAGACTTGATTGATGGATTGATTGATGTTTATTTGCTATCTGGGACCAAAGAAAGGGAAAAGCAGAGAAAGAGAGATGAGCAAAAGACAAACATTCACATCTCTGTATTTCTATAGCTATATCAAAAGGCCCAGAACGTTCCAGACCTACTGGAAACAATACTTGGGATTATTATCATGAAAGGAAGTGGCCTTTGGTTATTCTAGTCTTAATTTTTTAAAAGATGATGTCAGGAAAGTAGAGGCAAAAAGTAGAAGCAGGTGATCCATTCTGCCATTAAAAATAGAATCTGGCTGTCAAAGACTTTAATTTTAGATGTCTAGAAATGGATTTTGTTTTTCTTTTAATATGCCAAAGGGAAACAGCACCAAAATAATTTATTAGTTTGAAATCTATACAGCAAGACTAGGGCACTTATCTAAGAAAGTGCATTATTACATTTTTGAGCTTTGATTTGAGAAAGAAGGGAAGAGCCCAGGAAATATTGGACCAATTCAGTTTAAAACCTCAGTTTAAACTTCATATTTTAAACTTGATTTCCAATGTCAAATCTTCGTGCTTTTCCATTCATTGTAACAACAAAATGCTGTTATGATCACCAATCATTGTTATAATCACCAATAAGTGGTGATTTCCTATGTGGCAGAATATGTTTATTTAGTCAATTATTTGTTTTCCATGAAAGGTAACTGAATTTGAGCTCAATTTTCAGGAATTATAGCCTCCTCAGCTAGGGTGACATAAGCCAAATTGGATACAAAATAGTGTTTTCTTTATCCTTTAAAAAAATTGCCACTATTTTTTTCATTTCTTAGTGGATGCTTAGGCATTATTGCCCTTTCTGAGGAAATAAATTCTGTCAAGTTACATGTGAATAGGTTCAAGGATTTCATCAGCACCCAACCAATATTGGTATGTAAGATCATGAAAAATGTTGCTAGATATTTGGCTAAATTGAAATGATGAAAAGCTGGCTCCATTCCACAATCAAATCCAATAGCTTACATCCTTTAACACCATGAAACCTTAACATCTGCCTATCACTGGAAAGACTCCATAAGTTGATAAAAATGTCAAATCTGTCTAAACATCTTGCTGAATGTGCAACCAACCATAATAATCCCTTCCACAGATAGTCCCTTGTTGTGAGGAAGAGTTTCATGATGCTCTGATGAGGCTGAGACCTATGCTGACAATAGTATATTCTTTCAGAAGGGTCACCCACACCAGACCAGCCTCAGAAGAAGAACTAGTCTAAGTGTTAACCATTAGTCCAGTTACTATGGTGACAACATAGAAAAAGAATCATATACTGGCTTAGTCATTGCCCAAGTCAACAAAGACCAGGTCAGATGTTAAGAGTTCCTGGGCATGGCATCTGTGGTAAATGGGCAATAGGACTCGGGAGTTATGGCTGGGTCACTAGGGCTTAGCACTGTAGGATTATTGGTAGAATAGCAACTACTGACAAGGCAAAAGTATATTATGTTTGAAAATCATACCATTACCAATTCGTTTTGTTTCTACTTGGAACCCGCTTTTGGACTTTGTGCTTGAGGTGGAAAGAAGTGAAACTTTGATTTTGGGTTTTGCTAATTATATATGTTTGTTGATACAGAAATGGCTAGTATATATTATCATGTAGAAATAAAAAGATGATGCTTTATCTTACTATCTTATTCTACTGCACACAAAGGAATCAGAAGTCAACGCCTTTGTTTTTCTTTCCCCTTTTAGCCTACACTTTTCTCTGTTCCCCCTTTCCTCCCTTATTTTCCCTTATTTTCATTTTCTCTGTATTTCTATTTTATATTTTGATAAACTAACAAAATATTAGACATGGACAAAGAAAATCATACTGTCAGGGCCAGTTATTTTAAATCATGACCAACAAAGAAGGGTTGCTTGAAGTGAACTTTTGAACCATGGAAAGGAACTTATTCTGACTCAAATATCACTGAACAACAATTAGCAGATCAAAGGAGATTCATTATCAGAAATAAAATATTTGGGGATGCAGATCTGGAAGAAATTCTGAAAAATTGTGTAAATGGAAGGCAGAATTTTATAAGTCTGAATGTCTTTCTCCCCTCCCTCCTTTTATGTTCTTGAGAACTAGAGAGGGAGGGAGGTCCTATCTAAGATACTTTCTCAGCATATGGTTCTGCCCTCATATTTTTTTCTTTTATGACTGCTGTCTTAGCTCTTTTCCTGTTCCTCAAGGTTATTTCTTCTCAACAGATTGAGAAACACTGTTCTATGGAATCTTAACTTGAGTTATTGCTATCAGATTTGGAGTCTACTAGTTGGCAGCAAAGAATTAGAGTTTATTTCACTTTGCCACCATCTAACAAATATCTGGATATTTGCAGCCCAAATCCAGTAGCCCAATTGTCACAAAGATCGAGCACCTGTCTACCCTAGACGAGTTCAAATCACCAGGACCGGATGGATTACACCCCAAGGTTTTGAAGGAACTAGCAGACGAGATCTCAGAACCACTGAATTATATCTTTCAGAGATCCTGGAACACCAGGGAACTACCAGAGGACTGGAAAAGAGCTGATGTGGTTCCCATCTTCAAAAAAGGGAAAAAAATAGATCCAGGAAACTACAGACCTATCAGCCTGACCTCAATACCAGGAAAGATTCTGGAAAAAATAATCAAGCAATGAATTTGCGAACACCTAGAAGCAAACAAAGTAATAGCCAAAAGCCAACATGGATTTGTCAAAAACAGATCATGCCAGACTAATCTAATTGCATTCTTTGATAATGTGACAAAATTAGTGGACCAGAGGAATGCCGTCGATATAGTTTACTTGGACGTCAGTAAGGCTTTTGATAAGGTAGACCATAACCTACTACTAGATAAAGTAGAAGAATGTGGGTTAGACAGCATCACCAACAGATGGGTTCGTAACTGGCTGACCAACCGCACTCAACGTGTAGTCCTCAATGGAACTGCATCTACATGGAGGGAAGTATGCAGTGGAATACCCTAAGGCTCTGTTTTAGGCCCAGTACTCTTCAACATCTTCATCAATGATTTGGATGAGGGAATAAATGGAGAACTCATCAAAATTGCAGATGGCACCAAGCTGGCAGGAATAGCTAACACTCCAGAAGATAGGCTTAAGATACAGAAGGATCTTGACAAACTTGAACATTGGGCACTATCTAATAACATGAAATTCAATGGTGAAAAGAGTAAGGTTCTACATTTAGGCAACAAAAACGGAATGCACAGGTACAGTATAGATGATGTCTTGCTCAGTAGTAGTAACTGTGAAAGGGATCTTGGAGTCCTAGTGGACGACCATTTAAATATGAGCCAGCAGTGTGCAGCAGCTGCCAAAAAAGCCAACCCAGTTCTAGGCAGCATAAATAGAGGGATAGAATCAAGATCACGTGAAGTGTTAATACCACTTTATAATGCCTTGGTAAGGCCACACTTGGAATACTGCATTCAGTTCTGGTCGCCACAATGTAAAAAAGGATGTGGAGACTCTAGAAAGAGTGCAGAGAAGAGCAACAAAGATGATTAGGGGACTGGAGACTAAAACATATGAAGAACGGTTGCAGGAACTGGGTGTGTCTAGTTTAATGAAAAGAAGGACTAGGGGAGACATGATAGCAGTGTTCCAATATCTCAGGGGTTGCCACAAAGAAGAGGGAGTCAAACTATTCTCCAAGCCACCTGAGGGTAGAACAAGAAGCAATGGGTGGAAACTAATCAAGGAGAGAAGCAACTTAGAACTGAGGAGAAATTTCCTGACAGTTAGAACAATTAATCAGTGGAACAGCTTGCCTCCAGAAGTTGTGAATGCCCAAACACTGGAAGTCTTTAAGAAGATGTTGGATAGCCATCTGTCTGAAATGGTATAGGGTTTCCTGCGTAGGCAGGGGGTTGGACTAGAAGACCTCCAAGGTCCCTTCCAACTCTACTATTTTATTGTATTGTATTGTATTATTGTATTTCTGTTATGCCTTCCAATTCCTGCAGTTTTATCAATATATGGCGGGGGGGGGGGGGGGAGTTGACTAGCAGACCAGGAGATCATTAAATAAAGATGTGAGTAAATACTGAAAAAAGTGACTCCATACAGTAATTAAAAACACTGTTAACTGCTCAGAATGAATTCTCACATGGGACATGTTGCAACATCTTAATCTGATTCAAGTCAGAAGAGGCGTTTGTGCCTAACTAGTTAGCCGAGACCCTTCTTGAGAGTCTTTTAAGGCATCTGTGGTGGGTTTTTTGCCCTGTTTGTCATTCAAGGGTAGAAAACTAAGCATCAGAATAGGACTACAAACATGCATGGAGTGCAAATATATTAATTTATGAACTTAACCTTGATTAGTTTCTTATTACATATAAACACTTCAATATAAACATGGCAATCTGAATTTCCTCTTCTCCCCCACCCCCACTTCAGTGTAATAAATAAAAGTCTCAAAAACTACACTTGATAGAAATAAAAATAACCATGAAAGAGCCTTCAGGCATCTGAAAATCTCACCAATTTATAATAGCAATAGTTTTCCCCTTTGCTTTCATGGCTGTTTTTCAGTGAAATGGAACAAGTGAACTAAAAGAGATTATACTATTGCCCTGTAACTGCCCTCAGGTCCATAGCTTCTAGGCTATTTCTGAGCTGAGCTCTCCAGCTTCCTTGTTTTCTTGCTTATTGAGTAAGAAAGGTCAATGGTCAAAGTCTTTAAATCAAGTCCTTTTCTCAAGTGATGCTTCTCCTAGATAGGAATTAGACAATCACAGAAGCTAAAAAGAAAGCAGGTCTAAGCAGCTCTGGGATAAGACACTAGCTATATGTTCCATAATAAGAGTTATTTTATTGCTGGCTTGTAAATCTGAAGGACAAATGAAGCAGTGGATGTTTGAATCTTTTACAAAACAGGCTCTTCTTCACTGAATTAAAGTGCTTATTCCCAGTCCTTAAGGCATAGAAAGGTAAACTAACATAATTTGCACCACTGCTATCACTAATGCCTATTATATCTCAGTAACAAGGCTAGGAAGGGGTATTGTCATTAAAGTTTTAATATGGGACAAGTTAAGGGCCCTAATTGATAGAGATACCCATGGTTTCCCACCATGAATCATTAGCCGCCATTGCTCCCCTCAACATGGGTGTGGGTCAGATAATAACATTTATTATAATTAAAAATAAGCTAAGGTTAGAAGGTGGAAGTGTATGATTAGGTAAGCTAATTGTATTATTAACATTAACAGTGTGTTAAAATATATTGTGAACTTAAATTTTTAAGGATTAGAAATTGTGGGGACTTTGAGATATAATCCCAAGATTGATTAAATTTTGTTAATATTTGGCCTTATTAGTATTCCTAGACATTTGAGATATTGAAATTATGGTGAAATAATGAGTACTTTTTAAAATATTAAATATTAGTGACTTAGTAGGGGATAACAAATACCTGGTGCAACAAAATGTTATTTATGTTTAAATGAATTAATGGAAAAAATGATAAAGAATTATAAGCAGATAATAGTATTGTTGAAGTTGAAAGATTAGGGTTATGCATACCTATTTGTATTATTATTGTTAGCATTGTTTAAAAAGGACATTGACCCAGTCAATACACTATTCACAAAATATGTATGGTGTGAAAGGAAAACTGAAAATAAAACATGATTTTTTTAAAAAAAAGGAAGAGCATTGCAGCTTGTCCCAAAAGTGCTTTTCAAAAGGCAACTGGACTTTGTTTCTTCTTGAGGACATTTAGCTTCTCATTCAATCAGAAATGAAGAAACTTCTTGGATGAGAAGCGAAACATCTTTAAGGAAAAACAAAGTCCAGTTGCCTTTGGAAAAAGCACCTTTGGGGCAGAGGTGGGTTCCTGCCGGTTCTAACCGGTTCAGTAGAAGAGGTTTGTCAAATCTACCGTACTGTTTAGAAGAGGTTCCACCGGTGGACCCAGAAGTAAGTTCCGGAATGCCTGCCCTGGCCCTGTCGCTCACTCGCCCCACCCATTCCATCGCAGCTTGCTCGCTCCCCCTCCCGTGCGCACTAAACTAGCCCAGCCCACCACTCACTGATTGGCTGGAGTCCAGCCAATCAGTGAGCGGGCTGGAGTCGATCCGCCCACCTCTAACACCTGTTTAAAAGTGCGGCACCAATGGTCAACATCCCAAGCAGCTGTTGCATCACGCTTGCTGATCGGATCTTCGCTTTGCCTTCCAGCAGCTTGCTGCTTCCCTCAGGTAAGCAACTAAGTGCAAGGGGGGGTTGGCGGCGAGAGGCAAGCATACGCCAGCTCGCGGCTTTCATGAGGGAAAGCCTTCAGACAAAGTCTTCCAGCAGCCTGCCGATAACCATAGAGCACACTCTATAGTGGCCGCTGCTGGAAGAATAGGAAGCCGAGTTCTGGAGTTTGGAAGCCGGAGAAGAAATTTTGCTCGGAGCTCGGCGGCAGCTGCAAGGACAGCTGGCCCAGAGCATGGTGAGGCTGGGAGGCATGCGAGCTGGGGGCAGAGCAGGCGCTCGTGCAACCCCCCTCTCCAGCTGGGCAGAGCTCCATGCACTGACCTAGGGGGTATCCCGAATGTGCCAAGCCACGGCAGCTGGGGGCGGGCAGAACGCCACATGGCTTGGTGCCTTAGGGATACTCCCTAGGTCAGAAAATGGTGCTCTGCCCGGCTGGAGAGAGGGCTTGCCGGGTGGCTGTTCGTGAGCATGGTCACCTCATGGCTGCTTCACCCTTGAGGCTGTGCCCGGCTCTTCGGGAGCCCGCTTGCAAGGGAGCAGCTGCCCAGCAACTCCAAAACAATAAGCCCTCCCCCTCTAATAAGCCCAAGGCCATATTTCATGGGTCAAAAAAATGTAGGACCCTGTACCCTGTTTTCGGGGAAACACGGTAGCTCTATTGTTGCAACAAAATGATTGGATGGGTGGACTGGGGGAATGGTGATTTCCAAAAGGATTTTTATCCTGAAAAGAACTCAATCCCACTGTCTAGTCCCTCCTTTGTTCAAATCAAATTGTAGTCCTAGTGACCTCATAAATACATCAATTTCTTCTTGGCAACAGTATGAAAGTGGCTTGCTATTGCCCTTGACCTCAATGTTTTTTTTTACTTCCAATCTAGTCTTAGAACTGGCATTATTTGAAAGTCACCCACCGAAGTACTAACCAAGCCTGACCTTGTTTATCTTCCAAGACAGGGTCCTATAGTTATTACCTTCTGATAAGATCTTATGGCACTAGGATGATCCAGATGATCCATTCTCTCAACCACCTCCAAGTCAACATTATGCTGTTTGCCTGGTGTTTCAGGATATCACTGTGTCCTCATTCTGACTGTGTCATTTTTCCAGCAAAAGGACAAACAAATGGGTAGCACAGTTATTGATTTCTGTTGGCCTGCAAAGAAGAATGGTTGGAAAACAGGGACTCCTCTGCTATAGGATTCATTTATGGTATGCTCTTTCCAAGGAGACCTGAGCATCCTGAGTCCTCCCCAGATTCTCTCTTTCCAGCATTTATTCCTCAGGTAGTTTAGGCTTTCGATTCTAAAATTTATAGAGCAGCTTAAATGTCCCATTTTGATATCATTATGCATTGGCTTTCTGTTTTCTGCTCTAATATTTTATTGATCGATTCCGCAGAGTCTTTCTGCTTTTCATATAATATTAACAGATTAGTGGTAAGCAAATGGATGCTAGAATCTGTTTCCTTCTCCATTAGAGTGAGAGCTATGGGCTGCGGATGAAGAAAAGCCTTCCTGTATTGATTTCCTGTAGCAGAAACATTCAAAGTATGAACATGGAAGTACCTAAGAGGTCATCTAATCCAATGCCTCATCTCAATCACAGGGTCCACTAGAACAGGGCTCTCCAACCATGGCAACTTTAAGACTTGTGGACTTAGCTGGCTGAGGAACTCTGGGAGATGAAGTCCACAAGTTTTAAAGTTGCCAAGGTTGGAGAACCCTGCTCTAGAACATGTCAGACAGATGTCTATCCAGTCTCTCTTTGAAGACCTCTGGCAAAGAATTCATTACTTCATATAGCAGCCTTTTTAACTGGTTGACAGTTCATAGTCAAGAAGCAACTCCTAACTGCTGTTTTGAACTACTTCCTCCTAGTATCAACCCACTGGTTCTCATCCTGACCCCTTTAAAAATGGAAAATGACTCCACCCCCATTTCTGGTATCAAAACACCAGATATTTGAACACTCCTATTCTTTAGGTTAGAGCCAGTTTCATTTGACTCTTTCTCATAGGGCTTGGCCATTCCATTTTGAACTTTGACAGTGCTATGCTTTTTGGTGCTTGTACCAATAAGCCATTTTTCCTCCAGTTTTCCTCTAAATCTCTGCCCCTTTAGAAACTACCCACATGGTGGGTGCTATTGCAAGTGTGTAGAAATAAATAACCAGAAAGCACCTTTGTTGACATTAAAGTTGAATTTTGATATATAGGGCATCTGTAGTTGTGAAATAATATGGGACGTTACTATATTTACATCTCATATTGCAAAAGACTACCATTTTTGTGGCATGCACCACATCTGCCTTTAGCTGGCCAATGAGATGACATCAAGCATGTCTTACTGAAACCTCATCCCTTTCATAGCCTCACTGTGCTGCTCTTTTGTTTTTCCCCAGGAAGACTTCCCTCCCAAGGGGGAAAAGAGTGTTGGCTCTACAAAGATGGAAAGCATAAAGTACCAATGAGATAAGGATTGACACAATTTCTGACCAATGAGAAACTGACCTGCTCCAAGTCCTCATATTTGGGACAGTCAAAATGGAGAAAATTTTGTTCAGTTGTTTTGTGGAACACTAGTATAGATTCCAGGAGCTCAGTGCTGCTGAGGGAACCATGCCAAAGCCCCTGTGACATGCCTAGAGAGAAAATGAGAGCCAATTTGGCCTAGTGGTTCAGGCACCAGCTGGGTGATTTTGAGCCAGTCACTTTCTCTCAGCCCAATTCACTTTACAGAATTGCTATGAGGAAAATAGGAGGAGGAAGGAGTATTAGGTATGTTCTCTGCCTTGAGTTATTTAAAAAACTAGTAAAGGTGGGGTATTTTTTTTAAAAAGGATAAACTTCAATACTATAGGCCCCGTGATGGCGAACTTATGACATATCGGTGGGCACACGAGCTCAGGTCTGGCGCGCATGTGCATGCTGGCCAGATGATTGACAGGCCTTCTGGGCCCACCAGAAGTCAGGAAACCTCTGGAGGACCTCCAGGGAAGTGAGGAAGGCAGTTTTTGTCCTCTCCAGGCTCCTAGAAAGGGTCTGGAGCCTGGGGAGAACAAAAAACGAGCCCACCGTGCCATCACATGCCAAAAGTGTGGGGAGCATGAGGGGGTCACATATGCATGCATGGGGGAGGGGGCATAGAATTGTGGGTGTGGGCATGTGCATGCATGGCCCCCTGCGCTCTCCCCACTTTTGGCACGCGATGGCAAAAAGTTTAGCTGTCACTGCTATAGGCTAATAAGAGTTCTCACTGAAATGGAATCTCACGCTTCCTTTCCCCACCCACCCCTTCCAAATCCAAAGGGCTCTTACATCCCAAGAGAAATCACTGAGGCAAAGGAGGAGAAAAGTTACTTATGTAGCTTCCTTACATTCACATTGCATTATATAATATGAGAATATGCCAGACCATGGACAGTTCCTGAATTGGTGCCTACATAAGCAGAGGGCTAGGCTTAATGTGCGTGTGTGAGTGAGTGTGTCACAGATTGATGCACACACATACATATACTCACATATATTGATGGATGGAAAAGAAAGATGCTTGCCCTGGGCAAGGTTGAAGCTGTCAGCTGACAGTTTGATAAGTCCATCTAGTTTAATGAGGCATTAAGGTATCATTGCATCACTGGGACAAATTAACATAATTGATGTCAGCATTGGAGTTTGAAGAATGGCTTGTTATCAAGCCATTTAATAATCCAAACATATTAGTTTTCTGCCTTAGTAATTGCTGGGCTTGAGGTGCAGGGTACCCTTTTTTTTAAAAGCATTTTCTTTCCCAGACTCCTAGAAGTCCAAAGCCATTGCAAATTGCAGGGTAGGTAACTTTTGGGAAAACAAAGATGCATTGTCAGTTAAGGAAAGAGACCTGTGGCATTCCTGCTTTTTTCCCTCAAGGAGGCTGTGTACCGTGTGTCCTTGCAGGTGCCTTCTCTCTTCCCATTTTAAGGATCTCATAGGACAGACCCTTCATCATTCCTCTTCCAGTGACAGCACTACAAGCTAATAGATCTCACTAATAGCAACTGCAAACTGACAGTCATCTATTAATGTTAAAATTAACTGGTCAAGCAATTCTTTAGAAAGTTTTCTATTTTGAATCTATGTATGGAAAGATTTATGGCCTCTGGATTGACCGATGCTGATGGTCATGTTGAGTGTGAACTGAAACAGTGCCAGGATTTTGTGGTTGATTTGGTATTTTGGGGGTTTGTGTGTGTGGAGGAGCCTGCTGGTGAGTAAAATATTATTTATCGAACTTTCCAATATGATGATGATGATGATGATGATGATGATGATGATGATATGATGATGATGATGTGTAATGTAGTTTCTGGAAACGTAGATGAGGATTATTAGACCTGCCAACCTTTAAAGAAGGTGGAAGCAGGATTTTGAAATTCTCTACCATTTTATTTACCCATATAAGAAGTAGGTTAGAATTTCTATGAGGTGAGCTACATTACCATAAAACTATAGAGTGGTTTACGGGTAGCTCTTGTTATCTCAGGTTTTTCATGTCTGCAGAGGAGAAATGGAGGGGACTTCACATAAAGGTTTTTATGTATCTGGAGTTCTGGCCTTGACTTTTGTTAGTTCATGCAGGAGAAAATGATGGGTATATTTTGCACTTTCTTAAAATATTTTTTGAAAAGTTAGGCTCATGTTGTGTAATGGATTTGCTTAGTGGTGGGATTCAAATAATTTAACAATCGGTTCCCTGCCCATATTATTTCTTCCAACAATCAGTTCGCCAAACTGCTCAGAAAGTTAACCTCCGGTTCTCCCAAAGTGAGATTCAAACTGGCTGAATCCCATCAATGGATTTGCTCCTCTTCGTCTTCCCTCAGTTTCAACAGTTCTTGTTTGGATCATGAGCCTCCAAATAGTTTTGAACAGGTTGATGATGACAGATACAACTATCACAAAGATATGCCTCATGTGCTCACCATAATGAGCTTCAAGACGTCTGTGAGGAGAAGGAGGAGCCACGTCGCGATGACACAATGTGCAGTCTTGACACTCCGAGACCGCCATTGACACTTTTGCTGCTGGATGGTCCAGCTGGACCTAAACCGTCCCATAGAGATGGTGGTCAGGAAGACAAAGCCTTGCTGGTCTCAGGGACATCGCAAAGTCCCTGATTGACCCAAAGGAAGTTCTTCAAGTCGGCGGTAAACAGGCAGCCCCCAGGCTGATGAATCGGGATGCTCCAGAAGGAGGAAGTGAAAAGAGAAAGTGAGTCCATCTGGTATAGTTTTTTTTTCTATTTGGGGAAAGACTGCCCAAAGAAACCTTTAAAAAAAAAAAAAAAAAGCCAAATTAGATCCTCAAGCAAAAATTAAGCTGCAAAATTAATTAATGCTGGATTGCATTGGAAAGCTTTTTTCTTTGTAACCATATTTTGTGGATTGAAATGCTCCTAACGTTTTTCGTCTCTTCTCTTAAAGTGAACGGATCAACCTTTTTTCTTCTTCTGCTCTTTGTTACTTTATTCTTTGATTTCTGGACTAAAACCTTCCTTTTTGTTTTTAACAATTCTTCCTCTTACTTGTTATTAAATTTTATTAAAGAATTTTATTCCATTTAAGCCTGAGATAGTGAAAGTGAAAAGTAACAACAGTGCCACTCGGAAGTCGGAAACTGGAGTTTTTGAAACAATGTATCTCTTATTTATTTCTCTTTGTTTTCACTGACTTTGTAGCTGAAGGGTTTGTAATTTGTTTATACAAACTGATAAAGAGCCAAGGGCATGAATTGTTTTTGCAGGTGCCTGTGAGAACTTTTTTGGCAGTGGAGAGAAAGGGGGGTAAACAAAACAAAACAAAACAGAACCCTTCTCTTTTGAAGAGCACAAAAAAATCCTTGTGCTTAAATCAACCTAAAATTAAAAAATAAAAGAGGCTTGGAAGGCTAGAGTGGCAGTGGCTATTAGTCTTTTTTCTTTTCTTTCTTCTTTTTTGGAAACATGGATCAATATTCAGAGGAGGAAACCTTAAAATTTTAAAATATTTTGGCTGGAATTCAAAATTTATTGGAAGGCTACGGGAGAATTGAGAAGAAGTTGGAAAAACTAGTATTCCTCACATCAAAAGATGAAGGGGTTGGAGCCCCAAAAACTAAAGGGGAGAATGAAGATATAGAAGATAAAGACAAGACAACAGATGAATTTATTAATGGAGCAAATGTGGGTGAAAGTAGAATGAAGGGAACATGGAAGAGGGATTTCGACGAATTGGAGCTCTACCCCAGATTTCAAGATACAGAAGAAGAAAAAAGGGTAATAATGATGGATTTAAGAAGAGAAACTCTTTCAGAAACACGATTGATAACCAAAAATAAGCTAACTTTAAAAATAATTGGAGGGCAACGAGATTACCTGAGAGATCCTTTAAACAACAAAGTACAGAGAGAAATCTATAGAAACCTTATAAAGGAGATAAAAAGAAGACTGACACCACAATTGGCAAGAGAGATAAGACTGTTTTGTTATTGGAAAGATACAGGTTGACAATGAAAGTTCTTAATAAAAAAATAATTAATCTTGGTTGAGCAATAAGTAGGAATTTAGTAATTTTTAGATTGTTTTAGATTGTTATTAAATGTTTGTTCGTTAACAATTAAATAATTATAGGGCTTCTGGTGGCACCATCAGCATTGGAAGATGCTCCCTAGGGAACGCCAGCCCCGTATTGAGTAATAAACTGCTAGAACAGCGTAAATCAGCTGTCTAGCAGTTTGAAAACTCCCCCCTTGGGAAAAGAGGGGGGTAAGCAGACGGGCAAGGGCACAGCTCCCTGGGACCCCCAGGAGTGAACCTGGGGTACGAAGGGTCAGAGCTCCCCAGAAGCCCGACCTAGCTCCTCATCCGGGACGCTTCTGCTTTTGCAGAAACGAAACGGCACGACCACCCTTGCTGCCAATGTTTAGATTTATATTTGAAAGATATGCAGGCAGAGCAAAACAGGAGCGAAGATAATTGTAAGTGCAAACCTTAATTCCGGAGTAATATACTTCCCTCTGTGAAGACAAAAGGACTTAAAGATGGTGATTGAATAATAAAGAGTGTGTCAAAAGTGAAACTTAAAAGGGGCAGCATTTGTTAACTGCCTGTTAATGATATTAAAAGACTCAAGAGTTTAAGATCAAAGAAAACAGTTTTGGCTAACAAACATGGGGGAATAGGTGGACTTTTTGGACTTAATAAACTTTGTTTGAATATTTTGAAATGGCTTAAAATAATGCAAGACATACGGGAAAGAGGAGGTTTGAAAATGCCCAATTTAAAATTATACTATGAAGCAGTAGTTTTAACAACAATTAGTGATTGGATTAATTTAACAGAGGATAGAATTCTGAATATTGATGGATATGATTTGGTATATGGTTGGCACGCCTATTTAATATATGATAAGAAGGTGGATAAGACTTTTAAAAGCCATATATTAAGGAATGCTCTACTGCAGTGATGGTGAACCTATGGCACGCGTGCCACAGGTGGCACATGGAGCCATTTGTCAGGGCACACGAGGCGCTGCCCTGTCAGCTGGCCAGCATGCATGCGATCACTGGTCAGCTGAGTTCACACTTTTTTAAAGCCATTTTTCGCCCTCCCCAGGCTCCAGAGCCTTTATAGGAACCTGGGGAGGGCGAAAAGAGCCTCCCCGCCCCCCGGAGGCCCTCCGGAGGCTTCAGGGACTGTCCGGAGGCTTCCCTGAAGCCTTTGGAGTGCTCAAAACGACCCTCCAAGCAAACCGTAAGTAACTATAAAGCCTCTGGAGCCTGGGGAGGGCGAAAAAAGCATGTAAAAATGGGGGGAGTGCCTGTAGTGTGCACATGCACACTGGGGGGGTCACGCATTGCATTATGGGTGTGGCACGCCGGCCCACGCACCCCCCTACACTCCCCCCACTTGTGGCACGCGAACCAAAAAAGGTTCGCCATCGCTGCTCTACTGCGTGTCTGGAAAAAAAAACAATATAGGGTAAATGATAAGATACCTACATGGGTAGTACCCAGACATGCGATAGAGAATATAAGTATAGAACAAAAATAGGATGTAATTACATACAGAGAACTTCTTAATATAGAGAGAGGTGTACTATAGTTAAAGCCTCTGAATGTACTAAGAGAGGAAGGGGTAACTCAAACCTGGTTCCAGTATGGACAGTTACAAGCTAGATGGAAAAAAGACCAGACAATTGGTATCACACAAAATGAGGATAGTCTGGTAAAACAAATCAGGGACCAGAATCAAATGCACATAAAAAGGTTGTATAATATACTGATAGAAATAGATTCTGAAACAGAGTTAGTTAAAGACTGTATGATAAAATGGGCACAAAATTTTGAAGAGCCAATAATGATGGAAACATGGGGAAAGATTTGGGTAACAAATGTAAAATTTACACAAGCTCAGAATTTGAGAGAGAATTTTTATAAGATGATGTATAGATGGCATTTAGATCCCCAAAAATTATCTTGTATGTATCCAAATTTACAACCTAAATGTTGGAGATGTGATTGTGCTGATGCTACGTATTACATATATGGGGGACTTGCAAAAAAGTCAAAGCATTTTGGATAAAAAATATGGTGGGTTATTCAAAATATACTTTAAAAAAGGATAAAGTTCACACACCCCCAGCTGTTTTTGTTAGGTATTGTGGAAAACTGGGGCTCAATCTTCCCGGTTGGGCCAGAGGCCTTCTCCGGGGGCCGATTTCATGAGATGGAGAGTGAAGATACCACACAGGATTCCTCGGGATGAAGCCATGCCCAGAGTTGCCTCTGGGGGTCTCTTTTATTGGTAAACAAGGAAGGGCGGAGTAAAGGGTTCATACTACAATTACACATAGGTTTAACACTACCATATTTGGTCACACTTCCAGTAATAGGTTTAACACTACCATATTTGGTCATACTTCCTGTAATAGGTTTAACACTACCATATTTGGTCATACTTCCTGTAATAGGTTTAACACTACCATATTTGGTCATACTTCCTGTAATATGTTTAACGCTACCATATTTGGTCATACTTCCTGTACCAGCCTTCTATTGGTTCCTGGTGTCATGTTTACATTGGCTGCTCATCCTGGCATTGTGGTGATGAGATCCTTTTGTCTCCTTTGTTTTTCCTCCTAACGTGGTTCAGCCTCCTTCCAGAGGCCTACACGTAGTGGAAAATTACCAAAGATAGTTCTTCTGAGCACATGTTTTTTGTTTAGCCCTTAATGGTGGATCAGATACTACTGCAACAAGGTATAACTACAGACTGTACAGTTATAGAGACTAATTTGATTTTGAACTTAACGACGGCAGCAAGATTGTTGGTGGCGCAGTACTGGAAGTGGGAAGAATTGCCTACTATTCAAGAATGGACGCTAAAAGTAATAAATCTAGCAGAGATGGCCAAAATCACAGCATACTTGAAGGACCACTCAGATGAGAAATACAAGTTCGAATGGAAAAGATGGATTGACTATATTCAAAATAAATATCGGACTAAAAAATTTCAATTAGCTTATGAGTGAAGGAATAAGGAATGTTACAACTTATCTAAAGTTAGCATAACAAAAGAGGAATTAAGGCACAAGAGGAGGTAGGATGTCGAATTCAGTTAGCTTATGTTAGCATATGATTGTTAAATGTTTATACCCAGTATTTTGCTCTGGGAGGTTGGGGGGAGGGAGGGTGGAGGGACGGAAGGTGAGGGGGCAATATTTGTAAAATTTATTAAAACTTTTAATAAAAAAAACAATTAAATAACTATAATTAACAATAATGAAATGATAATGGATACAACTTAATGATATATACTATGTATTGTTAAACTAGTAAAAGAATATACATTACAAATTGTGACCTGGGAAAAAGACCTATAAATTTTACCAACAAACTTCTATTTAGGTTTTGTCATAAAGGTGTAATGTTTTTTTTTTTTATTATTTTTTGGGTATCACGAGAGGAGTTGGAATATAAAGAGTAAATGACTTTTAGCTAATTATAATAACAAGGAAATGTTAATGTATATTGTTTAATAATATATACATGCTCTGGTATTGGTAAAAGCAACTTGGATATAATATTCTAAACAGCAGGGGGGGAGCTTAGAAACTTTATTAACTGATTTTTACTCAGAATATGTCATAAAAGTGTAATGTTATTGGAGGATTTTTGAAATAGCTAACAAGTGCCATTATGCGGTTGTGTTTTTAAGTATGAATAAGTTCAGGGAGAAGCACGTTCAAATAATTGTAGTCAAATGAGAATTGTGATATATTGATGGTAAGATATATAAAGATTTTTGATTTAAAGTGTATAATCTATTATGAACTACAAGTAATGACTATGGAAGAAATGCATGAAAGTTATTTGTAACCAATCGACACGCTTTCCACAAGATGTATTGAAGGATGATTCTTTTTTTTGTGTTTTTGTTTAATTAAAATAAAAAAAATCTTTATTAAAAAAAAGAAATCTGTGAGAAGGATTTTTGTCCAGTGTTGTGACTGAAAATGTTATTGCAAAAATGCTACATAGAGTGGAGAAGCCAGTGTAAGCCTCCTGGTATGAGCAGAGTGACTATGTCTGTCACTAACCAAGACATGGCTCCAAAAAAGAAGGCCACCAGTCACAAGGAAGCCAAGTGGAACCCTATGACTGGGTTGACCCACCAAGGTGAAAGAGAAGCAAACTGTTGTTGAAATGATCTCAATGGGAGGAATTAAAAATGACCAAAGAAGGAAAAGAATAATTATCGGTTCTAGAACCGACTCCCTATCCCCAGTTCACATGGATACAAAATCTTATCATTTCTGTTTTCAACCCAGCACCACATTTAAAGCAGGAGTTTGGATATCTAAATTTTGAACTTCATGTTGGTTAATAAGGGAAAACCACAA
The DNA here is from genome assembly GCF_964273705.1 of Natrix helvetica. NCBI lineage: Eukaryota > Metazoa > Chordata > Lepidosauria > Squamata > Natricidae > Natrix > Natrix helvetica. The sequence continues at coordinate 232,209,712 of NC_138552.1, read as the reverse complement.
ACAAGGGTTGGTGTTTGTTTTGTTCTACATTTTAATCAAATATGGTAGGTTGACATGTGAAGTTATGAGTAGCTTTTTTCCAGAGGGACAAAACTTTGCCTGGTACTGAACTTGGGACTTAAAAGTACTTGAATCTGAGTCTACCCATAGCTTTCATTTCTTTTTATTCTCTTGAGCACTGGGATTTCAGCATGAGTCCTTTTGTAAAGAGGACTCATTGTCTACTTTATTAAATCTAATTTGAATTTTGTTTCCAAAGTGAAGAAATTTAGCATTTTTCTCTGATAAAATTCATTCTGCTTCTTTTCTACAATAGGTTTAATTTAGTGTTCTAGAGAATTAACCATCCCATTCAATACAATACAATAGTAGAGTTGGAAGGGACCTTGGAGGCCTTCTAGTCCAACCCCCTGCCTAGGCAGGAAACCCTATACCATTTCAGACAGATGGCTATCCAACATCTTCTTAAAGACTTCCAGTGTTGGGGCATTCACAACTTCTGGAGGCAAGCTGTTCCACTGATTAATTGTTCTAACTGTCAGGAAATTTCTCCTCAGTTCTACGTTGCTTCTCTCCTTGATTAGTTTCCACCCATTGCTTCTTGTTCTACCCTCAGGTGCCTTGGAGAATAGTTTGACTCCCTCTTCTTTGTGGCAACCCCTGAGATATTGGAACACTGCTATCATGTCTCCCCTAGTCCTTCTTTCTCTTAAGCTAAACATACCCAGTTCCTGCAACCGTTCTTCATATGTTTTAGTCTCCAGTCCCCTAATCACCTTTGTTGCTCTTCTCTGCACTCTTTCTAGAGTCTCCACATCTTTTCTATGTCGTGGTGACCAAAACTGAATGCAGTATTCCAAGTGTGGCCTTATCAAGGCGTTATAAAGTGGTATTAACACTTCATGTGACCTTGATTCTATCCCTCTGTTGATGCAGCCTAGAACTGTGTTGGCTTTTTTGGCAGCTGCTGCACACTGCTGGCTCATATTCAATGTCTATCTACAGATCAGATAATTATGCCCTCTGCTGCTTCATCCCAGTCAGTAATAAAAACGTTGAAGAGTAGTAAACTCACTAAATCTCATTGTATACTACCCAGTCTAACTGAACTCTTATGGCTTGTACTTAAGTAGATTTCCAATATCTGTGCCAGCAGGATTATAACCATTATATGGTTACTGTGATCTCACCTGTCTCATATGAAAGAGCCCTGTCATGCCATTGATTGTGGGCTGACAATTTAGATCTCTATTTGCTTTTGTTGTTGTTAAATTCATTCCTGATAAGTCAGGATGCCTCTATTCTGCAAGCAAGTCTAATTCTCTGGTTTCTCGAAAAAGCCATTTCCTTCAGCTTTCACCCCCTCCAACTCCTTCTGTTCTGTTTCACAAACAGATAACTTGAGTGTGGCACTGATGAGGAGGCATCCCTTTATGTGATAGATTTTTGTTTTTATCATAAACGCTCTAAAAACAGAGCATTTTACCTCACTTAATCATTTTGACAGATGACAATACTAAGTACCATTTCCAGACAGATGACACTCGACAGCTGACAATACCAATCCCGCAGACGCTTCTTGCAGAAGATACTTATTGTAAAAATTGACATCTATTGCACTAGGATACTCATAACCCATTTAGCAGCACCAGGGTGTGCAGCATCCTTGATCCAAGGTTTCTGTTTTTTTGAAAGTCGGGCTTTGGTGAACCAGGCAGATCTTTTTGTGTCAGCTTTTTCCCTGAAAATGCTGCCAGAAATTGTGATATATAGGGAAGGCACAGATGTTGTTTTCCCCAGGGGACTTCTGCTAAAAGTTAGTAGAAGAAGAGGAACATGTATGCATATATGTGTGACTTGACTGTGCCTTTTCTTAGTGCAAGATTATCACAGAACAAGCAAGAGTAGCCACAAACTATCCACAAGGGTCCTAAAGTAAATAACACAGAAGTTTTGCTTCCCTTTCCAATTCAAAATTACATTTCTTTCTAAAATGACATTGAGATTTGAAAGGAGCATCCAATTTAAAGCAATGCCACTGCAATCTTTCATAGCCAAATAGCTAATTTATTCCTTTGACTTCAATAGGGCCCTAATAACTACACTGAACGAGCTCAGGACCAACATTCTTTTTTCAAAAAACCCAGAACTAGCTTATTTTAGAGCCAGAAATAGATCCTCCCAAAACATATACCTGTGCTGTGTGCTATAAAGATAACCTATATGAGAAGGACAGGGGAAATGAAACTTTTTTTTCCTGCAGAACTAGCAAATTTCTGTCACATCAGCTGTGGATTTTTTATCTTTTAATCATATCATATTATTGCTTTCTCTGCTTAGAGGAATGAGAAGGCACAAGATTAAAAGCCCAAAATCAATGATGAAACTTACTGGGTGTGTTCTTGATCAGTCATGGACCGCTCTACAAGGTTATTCTGAGAATAAAATGGAAGGGGAATAAGAATGTGTGTCTCCCTCAGCTGGAGTATAAAAAGTGTGAACCATAGATACCCTGCAGTCTGGTCCTGCATTTCCCAAGATGTCACCACATCTTCCAACTTCTTCTGCTGTAACCCATATACTCTTAGGAAATTCTTGGAAGCTTCACATTCAGACAAAGCAGCCTTCAGCAGACACATAGAGACAATACACATTTGCACACCATTCAAAAGAGACAATAAAAAAGTTAAGAAGACAAAAAGACCAGAACTCATCTCTACAGGAGCCAACATCCAGATAAGCAGTTATTATTAATACCAAGCAAGCAAGCAGAGAACAAAATTCTAATCAAGGAACTACCAACGAGAAAACCACACCTCCATCGAAACAGGCTGGGTAAGATACTATATATAAAGAGAGAGTAAACCCTACTCCAGGGGTGTCAAACTTGCAGCCCATGGGCCAGATGCGTCACACACTGGCCACACCCACCCTGGTTTAGCAAAGGGGGGGGGAAGTTGCTATACATCACGTGATCACAACGTGACGATGAGAATTTGACACCCCTGCCCTCCTCTTTTCACAATGAGGATGTTAGCATTAAGTGATGAAATATCTGCAAACAAACAGCCAAGCTCAGCAAGCATCGAGGTTCTCCACACCTACAAGAGCCATTGTGGTGCAGTGGTTAAAATGCAGTACTGTAGGCTACTTCTTCTGACTGCTAGCTACCAGCAGTTCAGCAGTTCGAATCTTAACAGCTCAAGGTTGACTCAGCTTTCCATCCTTCTGAGGTCAATAAAATGAGGATCCAAATTGTTGGGGAGATATATTGACTCTGTAAACTGCTTGGAGAGAGCTGTAAACTCCTACAAAGTGGTACCATGTTTTCCTGAAAATAAGACTCTGTTTTATATATATATATTTTGCCACCAGAAAAGGCCCAAGGTCTTATTTTCAGAGGGGATGTCATCCACTGACCTCACTTGCCTGTGTCACCCCCAGCCTCCTTTTCAGTGTCAGAGGCCTTTAGGAACTTCTTCAACTTTGGATAGTTACAGCTAGACCTTCCACACCTTGGTCCATTCCTTCTGCAGCCAGCAAGTCTTTCCTGAAGGCCTCTATAGCCAATAACAGAGCTCTGGATCAATCTGGAGCTCTGTTATCGGCTACAGAGGCCTTCACAGAGGCTGCCAGCTGCAGCAAAAGAAAGGGGCTGAGGTATGCGAGGCTTGGCTGCAACTATCTGAAGGTAAGTAGTATGGTAGCTCCACTGCCCCATTCCCATCCTAGCTTAATTTTTTACCCATGCACCCTGGAGTGGGCTGGGTCGTAATTAGGGCTTATTTGGGGTGTGTGTGTGTAGAGCTTATATTGAATGCACATGTAAAAATCAAGCTAGGACTTGCTTTTTGAGCAGGTCGTATTTTCAGGGAACACGGTATTTAAATATAAGTGCTATTGCTATTGCAACTCTCTCATCTACCTAACTGCTTTCCTACCAGCTGCATTCATAATCAGGTTTCCTGCTTACCTGTCTTCTTTTTCAGTGTTTTCCTGCTTATTCATTCCTTTATTCAGAAGCTACAGTTTGGGCATCTTCTCTAAAAGGAGAGGGGAGGGGAAGTGGCAGCTCTTTTTCTATCAGCAGAGGGAACTATAACACTAAATTTCCTTTTTTCAGTCCCATTGACCCTTTTCCTAATGGACCTTCCCACCCATTCCAACCTAGTGGTGGGTTCGGGTCCCTGTTGCTACCGGCATGCTGCGCCTGGGTCCCGGCGTCCTAGGTGTGCATGCGCCCAGCTGCCACCCACCGCCCCTGCAACACCCAGCTGCTCATTGGAGGTTGAGCAGGTGCCGCACGCTGTGGGCACATGGGCAATTGGTCGGTTGCATTATAAACAGGTATGGAACACGGGTGGGTGGACCAAACAAGCCACCATACCAGTACTGTGGCCGTTGCTCCCGGCTACTACCAGTACAGACGTACCGGGCCGTACCAGCTGGAACCCACCACTGTTCCAACCCCAATTTTTCTCCCTTTTGAAATTGTTTTTTTTTAAAGCCTATAAAAATCTATTGTAAAAACCTGTATGCAGGTAATCCTTGAGTTACGACCCTAATTGAGCCCAAACTTTATGTTGCTAAGTGAAATATTTGTTAAGTGAGTTTGCCCCGTTTTACAACTTTTCTTTCCATAGTTGTTAAATGAATCATTACATTTGTTAAGTTAGTAACATAAGTGAATCCGACTTCCCCCATTGACTTTGCTTGTCAGAAAGTCGCAAAAACTGATCGCATGACCCTGGGACACTGCAACTGTGATAGATGTGAGTCAGTTGCTAAGGATCTAAATCTTGATCATATAACCATGGAGAAGCTGCAGCAGTCGTAAGTTTGAAAAATGGTCATAAGCCACATGATTCAGTGCCGTTGTAACTTTGAATGGTCACTAAATGAACTGTGGTAAGTCGAGGACTATCTGAATTCCTCCCAAACCAATTACAGCACTTCATATTAGTTAATGATAACTAGATCACTAATGAAGACAGGATGTCTAGTGCCCTCTACTGATGAAGCAAAATTTTCTGCTTTCTAAACATTTTCTAAAATGTCAGACATGATGTAAAAATAATGTAAATGTTAAAATTTTCAGAGAATGGGCCCTACTCATTTTGAGTCCTGTCTATGTCTAAAAAAGGATTTTTCCAGTATATCATTCTCTTTTTACTATAAAGCACATGATTGGATGCCAACAGGATTGGAACCAAACAGTACCAAGGAGAAACTAAAAAGAGAAATCTACAGGATCAACTAAGACCCAAGGGATGCTGAAATGCAAAAGAAAAGGAATCAGCCCTACAGTCAGTAGTGGTGGGAATGAATTGGTGTGTTGACACCATTATATATCAGGCATTGGCAACTCAGTGTCTTCCAAATAATTTAGATTACAATTCCCACAAACCTTTAACTTTTTTTCTGGGATGGACAAGCTATAGAGTCATAAGAGTTGGAAAAAGCTTAAAGATCTTCTAAGTTCAGGAGTTTTCAATCTTGGCAGCTTTAAGACTTGTGTACTTCAATCCCAGAATTCCCCAGTCGGCCATGCTGTGTAGGGAATTATGGGAGTTGAAGTCCATAAATCTTAAAGTTGCTAAGGTTGGATACCCCTGCTCTAATCCAATTTCCTGCTCAATACATTTCTAAAAGTTGCCCATCCAGCCTAATCTTTAGAAATATAGATGATGAATCTTCCCCTTGGAAGAAAAATGGCTTCATTCTAAACAGAAGCCCCCTAAACAGAGTGGTACTACACTGAAATAATTGGTCATATGTAATTAAGAAAAGTTTGCATGTTATACTTTACTGAGTCTACTGTGCTGGCTTACTAAATTACTGCCAAAAAAATGCCAATAATTTTAGAATCTTATCCCCTTTCTATGTGCTACTCTGTCTGGTCCTCAAGGGATTACTTTCTGGTGTAAACATATGCTCAACAGCCCTGTATAAATTGATCTTCCCACCATCACATTCTACCACATGTGTGCTTCTTGTTGTTTCAGCCTGCCTGATGTCTGCCATATGTTGACGTCTTTTGAGATATATTTTCTTTCTTGATTTCGCTGATATATTCAACATCACTATCCCCATATGGTATTTTGTAGCTGCTGCTTTTGTGTATTCCAGTGGGAGTTTGTCTCTTGCCTTTCAAAGGTTCATTGCAGAGACAATCCTTGGTAGAATAACACCGTGCGCCTGGTTCATCTAATTATATTCCCTTGTTAGAGATGCATCAGGGGTTTTGTGTTAAATTGCTGAAGGTTTTAAAAGCTGAACATCTTAGCAGCAAAAGGTACAGAAGCGTGAGAGAACAGCAGGCTCCCAACATTGAAGAGATGCATTTAGATTTGATTGAAAACAGGTTTATATATTCTCCCATTAATTACCATTACTTCTGTCCAAGCGCTATCAGTTTAGAGATACCATCAAGATAAATCCCCCAATAAAAACATCCTTGGGAACCATTTGCTATTTATCTATCTATTTATTTATTTTGCCACAAAACACTCAGGAAAAGATACTACCTTTAACGTGCTTACAAAAAAGAACAGACCTGATGAGGTGAAGAGAACCATCTTGTTGGTCCAACCATGCTGGGTTTGCACATTTCCTTGATTTTTGTCAACTTCAGGGTCTTGCAGTTTGCAGGGCCTGCAGGGATATCACTGAATGTAGGAGTTGGCTCTCCAAATCTTTTTAGTGGCATGTGGAAGTTGAAAAGGTTGCAGTGGAAAATTAGACACTTTGTATCTCATAAAGGGTTAGCTCATATATTTTGTATCTCTTTGCATTTAAGATTTTTTTTGTTTATTTACAAACTTTTAATGTTCTCTTGGCAACCAAAATAGGGCTGGAGGTCATATGTGGCCTGCCTCCATTCTCCTTATCTTCCATCCATTCTTTTGGGACACTATGGACAATTGAAGATTGATACTGTTTGGAGAACTGCTACTAAACCTAGATAAACTATCCATGGTTTTCTCAATGAGGATGGTCCTTACTAGGATACCATTTCTCCAAGGTACCCATCTACAGGAAACAGCCCCATCTTCTCTGGAGATATAATATTTTCTGAATTAGAAAGGATATTTTACATTTCAATATAACAATAAAAGCATCACTGTCTGTCATGATTTCAAGTTAAGGGCAAACCCAATGCAGCTCCTTCCCCAAGAGGATGGATAAAAACAAGGATCAAATGTTGGCATCTGAAATTTCCCTCAAGGTCAGATCAGCAGTAGCTGTCCTGAGGAGATTAAAACAAGTCATGATCTAATTATCCGGTCAAGAAATGCAAGATGTTCTATAATTAGAGGAAATACTCTGGTTGAGCATGGAAAGGTTATTGTAATTTTATATTTCCTGGCAGCTGAATTCTTGGTATTTTCTTACTGCCTGGTACTTCAGGGAAGGAATGAAGCAGCAGCCTGCTTAGGGTGTATGACCTCTTGCTATTAATTTTGATAGTAGAGAGAGAGGTTGTGTCCACAAGCTTGGTTAAAGCTGATGCAGCAGAAGAGAATAACAGCTATAAAGATTGCAACTCAGGCTGGCCAACAACTGTAAGACAAAGGTGCCCAAGGAAATATTCATCATCTAAAGAACTTCACAATCTGAGTGGCATGTTGAGTTATTGCAATGGTTTGTCCTTGGTAGCAATTTTGCTGCAGCTAAGTAAAGCTGCAATAGAAAATGTTGGCTTGCTCACCCTTCTGGTGAAATGGCTTATTGTGACATCATTTTCAGCTGAAATATTAGGCCCAAATAATAGGTGACTATAAACAGGGAAGTCTCTCTCCTGTTTGTCCATAATTTATGAGTTGTGTATATTGCACCTCTTAGAAAAGATCGCTCAAGGCTATTAGGTGACATAATGAGAAAGGTTAATTTGCCACAGTCGGACCAAAAGAAAGACCTTTACATCAGATAGTATGACATTTAATAAAGCAATCAATGAAACATTAGCACGATTGTGTTCGTCATACATTTTACAATTGATTCCAGGTAATTTTTATAGCTTGCAATAAACCAAGAAGCTCATACAAAAATCAGGGAAAAAATGGCTAGGCAATAAAATGCTATGCAAAGGAATAATAAAAAGCTGATTACCTATAAATCAGTTTGCTTCTGTTTCAGTGACTCCAAACACAGAACATGGAATTGGGATTAAATGTGTAGAAAATATTCCCCTGAAATTTAGGCAATTATCATAAGAAAAGAAGGCAACCTTGGTGGTGCTAATGCTGTCAATAAGTGATGTGTTTGTTTTTAATATTTTTAACATTTCTTATATGTAGCTTTTATTAAGTGGCCCTGTTGCCAAGATTAAGAAAGGGTGATCAAGGTTAATACTCTTTCTCTAGCCACATGTTATTTATGTTCCACAATATGTCAACTCAACCCTCCCCTCCCCTGACATTGGTTGAACCCCAAAACTTTCCTCTTTCCTCATGGCTCACCAATCTCCTACATGCCCTTCCCACAAGAAATCTAGTTTGTCTCCCAGGTTTCTCTCCAAAGCAACAAAAAAGAGTGTGGGGATAGACTGCACTAGGCTAGGAGGGTAAACAGGATCTTTGCTCTCTGCTCTCTCAACTCCTTACAAACTCTTGGCTGCTACTCTTGATTTTCATTATCTAGTAAGTCTTCTATGCTTTCTTTGCTTGCATTACAAATCATGACTCTTACCTTATCCAGTCCTCCATGTCTCATAGCTTGTGGGTGAGAATCTGTGAACTTGTCTTCCCTGGAATAAAGATTTCGTAGGCTTTATATCATCCCACTGCATCAATATTTTAACGTCAGCAAAATACCTATTACTAATTATATCCAGAGGTGGGTTTCTGCCAGTTCGCCCCAGATTGGGTGAACCAGTAGTGGCGGCAGCAGGAGGCTCCGCCCACCCATCCGGACATTTCTGTGCAGTAGTAAAATAAATTGAAATCCACCACTGATTATATCCATTCATAACCAGAAGAAAAAGAAATTCCAGACAATTCTAAAATCTGCAGGATGCTACCCCCTCTCCTTGTTCTACATCAAAGAAAAAATGAGAGAGAGAAAATACCATTGGGGAAAGGAAAAACCAAATATTAATTTCTTTGTTTGGAAAGAATGTAGGGTTGGTAAGCTTGAGTGAGTAACTATAGGTGGCTAATAGCAGCCCAAAAGTCAATGCAAAAGTAGAGCAGAAAAATGCCATTAACATCAACTGTAATAGCATACAAGAGTCACACATGTGACAAGTAACTCACAATCCCCTAGATACCAACATCAAGGAAGAGAAGGCGTGTTTCCTGGGTTCCACAAGATGGTACTGTTTCACAGAAGGAACTTGGAGCTGCTGGTCCATTTTGTTGGATCTGGTGGGACAAGTAGAAATGATGGAAACTGAGGTTCCTTTATAGTATGTTTAGATATAGCCCTTATTTTTCCACAAGGCTAATGTTAAGTTCAAGAAATTGATTCCAGGAGAAGCTCCAAGTCTTTATTGAATCCTTTTCTCATTCCTGTCCAACACAGAACACCCAGGTCTGCTGCCAAATTTCCAACCAGGCATTTATCTCACCTCTGCGGATCCAATAAGAGTCCGAAACAAGCTTTTGGTTATGAACAAATGCTTTCATTGAATTACTTGTATTCAGAAATAAAGGCTTTAAAACAGCAACAACAAGCTATAGACTGATCCATACAGGTTCATAAACAAAAAGAATTCACCAACCCTAGCTATCCAGATTCACAATACCCATGTCATTTCCTTTTTTCTCATGGCTGTATTCTTTTTGATAAATTTATGTACCTTTGGGTTCCATATATAACCATATATGACACAAACAGTTCTATATACTGTAATTCTTTGTGCTTTCTGAGCTTGATGTTTGGTTACTTTTTTTTTGCAGACATTTCATTACCAAACTAGATAATTTCATCAGGCTGTGCCTTTGCTCTTATTTTTACATACTAGTGACTTGCCTTGTCTATGTTAATAGGAGTGTTCTTGGTGGCTTCTTGACAATGAATTCTAACAGAAAAATCCTGTTGCTGTATTGCAGTGGGAACATGACCATCTAACATTACTGAAGCCACCATCAGCAGAAGTACATAAAAGAGAAAATTGCTCCAGGATTGTAGAAAATCAGGCATCCCTACAAAGGAATTACACTTGAGAAGCATCAAGGTAATTGATTTTCCTCATGTCTTCATATTTGTAGAGTAGCATTAGGGCTTGATCCATTGCACTTTTAGGCTTGATCCAATGCATTGCAGAAAATACAACAGGCTATAGAAATGTGTCTGTGAACATGCTCAGTCCATTCCAGGAGTGGGTTCCTGCCAGTTCTAACCTTCTATAGAAGAGATTCCACAAATCTACTGTGCCGTTTAGAACTGGTTCCAGCTCCCTCCCCCTGCCTGTCCGCACCACACTTGCCCCATCCGCTGCTCACTGATTGGCTGGCTCACCAATCACCCCACCTGCCTGTAAGAGAGTTCTAGCTAAACCTTAAAGTCTTAAAGCTGTCAAGTTTGAACATCCCTGGTGTTTTTTTTCTAAAGGGTTAGGGGTGCAAGGGTCTTGTAACTTGACAGCTTTAAGACTTGCACACTTCAATGCCAGAGTTCCTGAGCCAACACAACTGGAGGAGGAATTCTGGGAGTTGAAGTCCACAAGTCTTAAAGCTGTCAAGTTTGAACACCCCTGGGTTTTTTTTCTAAAGGGTTAGGGGTGCAAGGGTCTTGTAACTTGACAGCTTTAAGACTTGTGTGCTTCAAATACCAGAGTTTCTGATCCAACATTTGGTTGCTAAACAAGAGCGTTGTTAAGTGAGTTTCACCACATTTTACAAGTTGGCCACGCCCAGTCACATGACTGCCAAGCCACTCCCACCCAGTCACATGGCCGGCAAGCCACTCTCACAAAGCAGGCCACACCTACAGAAGAGGTTCTAAAAAAAATTGAAACCCACCACTGGTCCATTCAGTTTTCCTCTTTTTTCTTTAGCGGTTTAAAAGTCTAATTCAGGAAAATAGGCATATTCTCTAGTGCATTATTGCCCTGTATGCTTAGGAGCAGATCTGGAATTTTCTTTCTTAAAATACCAGTCCATGTCCTTTGGCCTCTTACTCTTAGAAAAGTAAAACATGTGAAGTCCTTGGTGCTCCCTGAGCATGATTGTTTCCTTATAGATTTCATTGCCAAACTGGATAACACCACCTGTGCAACTTGTAAAACATGTAAGCAGCCTCAAGATAAGAATAGTGTGATCCAGTGGTGGGTTCTGGATCCCGTTCCAACCGGTACAGTTGGAATGGGCCTGGCGTCGCCCACATTGACGCGTGCAGTGGCTTCACAGCACGCACATGCATTGTAGATGCCAGCAACGCTTCTGCAAGCGTCCGCGATGCTCCAGGTGCTTGGTGGAACGTCACGCAGGTGCTGTACATGCTATGTGTGTGTGCAGAAGCGCCGAAAGCTTTAAAGGACAGGTAAGGAGCTTGGCCGGCAGGCGGGCCCTCTGGAGCATCGTACCGGAATGGTATCTGGTGCTCCGGGCAGGCTCCGTACACCAGTACTGGGGCGTACCACCAGCAACCCACCACTGGTGTGATCTAAAATTATGAAATATGCCTGTGTATTGTTTAAGTTCCAAATTTGTATTCTAAGCCCCATATTTTTGAAATTAAGCAGCAGTCTTGCAGCATCTGATTATAGAAGTAGAAAAACCGAGGATTATGAACAAAGCACATTAATAAAGTTCTGACCATCAAAATATATTTAAGCCTTTTTGTTTAGCCAATTAATCCACCGAACAAAACACAAGGGGGATATTAAGTCTACCTTCCTCAGAGAAGCCATTTCCAGAAAATGGATGTATTTGCAATGCATGTATCTGTAGGAGTAGTGCAGCAATATCTAATAACAAAGTTGCTTTGTGGGAATAATTTCAAAGGAAAAAAATATCTAATAGGAGAAGGAAATTGATATAAATGTGAAGATAATTCATAGCACAGTTGCCTGCAAAGCTGAATTGTCACCACAATCCTGCCTGCTTCAAAATGCTTGTATCATTTAAAACAAAAATGTTGCAGAGACTATTATGAGCAAGAGAGAAGTTGTCTAGCCAACCTTCCAATGAAGATTTCGATCACCGAGAAGTGAAAATAATGAATTTTTACATTGAAATTCACACCACACTGAACTGCAACTGGAAGCAGCAGTTAGGTATGAGATATGACAGCTTTCCCCGAGACCATAGCTGACCTTTAGACGAACAGAAATCCACAACTATATTACTGAATGCTTTATGAAATGCAATATAAAAGAATAACATGCCTATTTTTGCCATTCATTTTATATACTCTGAAAATTTATCCAATAAGATTGGTTTAGTCCAAAGTAGTTAAAAATAAAGTCTCCTTCAAACCAAGCCCGGCTTTTCTCACTTTATGGATACATCACATAGCTTTCTTGGTGACAATATTAAAGTGGTTTATTATTGCTTCTTCTGGAGTTTGTTTTTCAACTTCCCAATCCAACATGGTATTTTTCTGAGTACAAACCAAGGTCAAATTCTGCTAGTTTTTTTTCCCCAAATCAACCAAGATTACCTAGATATGTAAGCTGAGTCCATTAGAATTAAAAAGATAAATATAGTCAAAATATCCCAAAGGTCTTTTTCAAGAGGCAACTGGACTTTCTGGTTTTTCTTTGAAGACATTTCACTTCCCTTCCAAGAAGCTTCTTCCACTTCATAAATGCATGGCACAATATAGGAGAAGAAACCCATCAGGACTAGGTTCAGCAGTCCACCTGCATTTAAAAGACAAAGCCCACTCTTTTGAAGACAGCAAATCCACATTTTGGACAGAGAGGACTGCTGGTTTTAAAGAGGGGTCAAAAAAGCCATCTTTGTCAAAATGGAACATGCCTATTGAATTGAAAAATTCAAGAGAGGGGGAGGGATACAACATCATCTATCGCCAGTCTAGAACACAGTCCTTGCAACAGTTCCAAGAAGGCTCTACGCTCATTTGCACCACTCAGGTCATCCTGACAACACAGATAAACCTCTAGGTGGCCTCAATGACTCTCTAAAAGAATGCCAATGACCAGCTGCCTGCAAGGAGTATAAATCCTTCCATTTACTACCATCCAGTCAGAGCTGAAGAAGCTTCTTGGATGAGAAGTGAAATGTCTTCAAAGAAAAACCAGAAAGTTCAGTTGCCTCTTGAAAAAAAGCACCTTTGGGACAAGCATGACCTGGATGATTGAGAATCTCTATAGACATTTATAGTCAAACTATTTAACTAGAGACTCCCTTTATTTCTGGTTCAAATCTATTGTATTAATGAAACAATAGTCTAAACAAGGTCACTTACAAATAACATTGAGGTATGTAGTAACTCTAAAATCTTCTACTTTCTTCAAAATCTTCCTAAAGCTGTACTGAAAGGAAACACAACAGCCCTGTATCTACTCAACCATATAGAATGGTGGTTTAAGTGGGTAAGAAAAGAATCAACAACTAGGAAGATTGCAAATGGAATGCAGTGGCTGGAAATGAAGAAAGAGTTTGGAAAAGGAGAGATACAATGACAATTCTTATTTTCTGGATGGGTTTTAAATTTCCAGAACACAGTGAGAAAATCTTTTTAAAAATGCTCTGAAAGGGAGAATGGGATTAACTTTCAGTTTCATTCTCTCTTTCAGAGCATTTTTAATATCAGTGATGTTAGCATGCTAATGTTAATATCACTGAAATCGGCACAACACCCTTCAACACTCAAAAAAGGAAGGTTTTTTTTGAAGGTGGAGGGAGACCCAAATCTGGATTAATTGAACATGTTCAATGGATGCAGAAGGTTGACAGGCTGCAGGAAGAGGTTGCAAAGGAATGGAAAATGCTGTAGCTTGATGCTCTTCTGCAAAGATACTGTGGGTGATCTGTGATGTCGATACCAAATGCATTTTAAAACATCTTTTGTGGTCAGCATCTCACAAACCATCATTATTCTGTGAAATTCTGACAATATGAGATGTCATTATCACAAGATTTCAGGCAGAAACATCATCACCTCTTGATAGGCAATCTAATGAGATTTGGGACATTGTTTTTTTTTAAAAATAAAGTTATTTAATTTTGTAGTCATGTAGATAAATATGGATTCTTATATGCCTATATGCTAACCGGTGTCATGTTGCTGATTGGTTGATATTGTGGTCTTGGTGGACAGCATAATGTCCATGGAAAAGGAAAAAGGTGGGAAGCACTTGAATAAAATAGCTGGAATGCTAAATAGGAGTATTCCCCAGATAATATTTTACTGAAGGCCTGGTTCAAAGGAATTGTACTAGGCTACTTAATTCTGGGACACGGTGGCTCAGTGGCTAAGACGCTGAGCTTGTCAATTAGAAAGGTCGGCAGTTTGGTGGTTCGAATCCCAAGCAACGCATAATGGAGTGAGCTCCCATTACTTGTCCCAGTTTCTACCAACCTAGCAGTTCGAAAGCACATAAAAATGCAAGTAGAAAAATAGGAACCACTTTTGGTGGGAAGGTAACAGTGTTCCGTGTGCCTTCGGCATTTAGTCATACCGGCCACATGACTACGGAGACCAGTGACGTGCGGTGAGGTTTATGGCTGGTGAGGCAGCATTTTTTTTAGACTTGTGGACTTCAACTCCCAGAATTCCACAACCAGGCATGCTCACTTCTGATTTAAAGCGACAGCATTTGTTTTCCTTCTTTTCCTTTTTCTTCTCCCTTCCCCTCCTTCCTCCCTCTCCCTCCCTCCACCCTTTCTCAAACACACACACACACACACACAAAAGTTGGATTGTAGTGTTTAATTCCATGTAGCTGATTTACAGTGCAAAGGTGGAGTTATTTTTGCCCTGTCCAATCAGCTTTTCTCTTGCATTTTCTCTGATAAAAGGGATGGAAAGATGGTCTTTGGGTTCCCTCTTTGAATGAGAGAATCCGTTTTAGTCAGAACGTTCAAATGTAATAAAATGATCTTCCTGTCTCGATCTGTTTCATTGGAAAAGATGCCCACCTGAGGAAAGAGCCTTTCACGTCTCTGAAAGCCAGCCCGGGGTAGGATCCCTCCAGGATGGGTGCAAGTTCCGCTTCCAGAGCGGGCGGTGCGGGCGCCGGTGGGCTCCTCCAAGATCCTGCCTTCCGAAAGCGCGTCCCTGTTTTTGTGGAAAGCAAAAGAATGGAGAAGAAACGGGGAAGCTTCGGGTGTGAAATGAGGCCACGTTCACCAGCAAAGGGCAAAACTCTCTTCCACGGCCTCTCTCGTGGCTGCTCTCCGGCTCCGAGCCTGGGAGTCCCTGGAGGAGCTGGTGGGGGCTGCAAGCACTGCAGGCTGGACTGAAGCTGGAGGCGACGCCCCTCCGGCTGGGTAAGACGGGCTGCCCTCCCTGCCTCTCCTTCCCTCTCTCACTCAAACAAACTCTCTCTCAAACAAACACACACACACACACACACACAAAGCTTCTCTGAAGAAGCCCCGCCCAAATGAGCGCCCTCTACTATGACGCAGGAGAACTGGGTGCCTCCACTATGTCAGGAATTTTTAGGCTTTTAACCCTTGCTTAACTTAAGGGTTAAAAGCCTAAAAATTCCTGATGTAGGAGCGGCACGTAATTCTCTTGCCTCACAGTAGAGGGCACTTTTTAGAGGCTTTTTTAAACAGTTAAGCAGTCATCCGCAGTGAGGCAGGCTCAGGCAGCAACTAGCTCAGCCTGACCTCAGCTCTCGCCTTTTTCCTTTTACATTTTTTTTCTTTTCATGATGACAGTGGTGAGGCTGTGCCTCCCCTGCCTCACCTGACTGCATGTCACTGACGGAGACGTCTTTGGCTCTTCAGCTTAGAAATGGAGATGAGCACCGCCCCCTAGAGTCAGGAATGATCAGCACATAAGGGAACTTTACCTTACTTAAGTCTAGTGCAACTCAGATCTTATTTTACCCATGAACACGAATCTTTTTCTGTATTCCATAAAGCTAACTTGGAAATTTTCTTCCAGTAGAACTGTATAAGAGTTGGAAGGGATCTTGGCAATAGCTGGTCCAATCTCACATTCACTGCAGAATCTGCCAAGTATCTCTGAGAAATGACTGCTCAATCTCTGATTCAAAACCTTTAACAAGATTTTCATTTTATGGACTGCTCATCTTATTTTTCTTAACCAGCAAAGAGAAGGTACCTGACAAAATTGAGGAGCATGCAGGATAAATTACATCTATGACCCTTTATCAATGAGAGAGGAAGAGAGAAGAAACCCAAGATCTAAAGCAGTGCTCTTCGCACTGGCTAGGGAATTCTGGTAGTTGAAGTCCACACATCTTCAAGTTGCCAAAGTTGAGAAACAATGATCTAAAGTACTGTATAAAGGCATAGAAATGCAGGAATTTTGAAATGTACCAAGGATCAGGACCAGTTACTTTAATCATGCTAATCCTCTCAATATTAGATCAGGTTATTTAAATGTAATAGGGATGTAGTGGCTCAGTGGCTAAGATGCTGAGATTGTCGATTGGAAGGTTGGCAGTTTAGCAGTTCAAATCCATAGCACACTGTAACGGGGTGAGCTCCCGTTACTTCTCCCAGCTTCTGCCAACCTAGCAAGTAGAAAAATAAGGACCACTTTGGTGGGAATATAATAGAGCTCCGCGCACCTTTGGCGTTTAGTCATGCCAGCCACATGGCCATGGAGACATCTTCGGACAGCACTGGCTCTTCAGCTTAGAAACAGAGATGAGCACTGCCCCCTAGAGCCGGAAATGAGTAGCACGCATGTGGGGGGAACCTTTACCGTTATAAATGTAATAATCATCTAATCTAGAAGGTTCTGTCTACAAACAATACATGGCTTATAAAATATCAAATGGATATCCATAAACATTTTACCTCAGTTTATACCAGCCTTCTTCAAATTAAGTGTCTTGCAGAAATCTGTTTAATTGCTTGTTTATTATTTATTCCATTTAGATACCATCCAACTCCAGAGAAACTCAGGCAACTCACGATAAAACCATAGAGGTAAAAAAGTACCAAGATGAATAGAATTATGAAGGAAAAAAAAGGACAAAGTAAGGGGTGTTGACATCCAATGCATAGAAACCTCTGATCATCATAGCCAATATCTAAGAGAGGTGTGCAGGTTAGACATTTGAAATATAAACAAATAAATAACATAATTAGATGTTCAAATCTTACAAATCGTACATTCAAAAGACACTAATGTTGGAGAAGGTTGGCATATATTAAAGCGGTGGTCCCCAACCCCTGGTCCATGGGATGGCACCAGGCCGCAGCACGCCAGAAACCAAGCCATGCAAACAAGCGAATCCCCATCCATGTGACACATGCAGCACACAAAACTATGGCCCCTCCAGTTCATGGAAAAACCTCTCTACATGGAACCGGTCATAGGTTATCATTCAGATTGGATTAAAATCCAAATCAGAGATGGAGATAAACCTTCCTACCTCCTGTCACCTATCCATGCACAGATAAGGCTCCTTCCACTACACTTGTACCTGTTGTATTGCTCTATCTATGAAGATAGAAAGGAGAAACAATTTCTCCTCCTTTTTTTTTTGCTTTTGTTTATCTTTGACGCCAGATTCACAGGTAATCTCATTTTCAAAGGAAAACTAACATGGGTCAATAATTGTGTGTGTGTGTGTGTGTGAATGATAGAATTAGGAGAGGAATGGAGGAAAGAGGAAAAGTAACTTCCTTCCTCAGCTGTTGCTGCTGCTTCTGGAACCATAGTAAAGGTATGTGCAGTAGTGGCAGTAAGGGAGGTAAGAAGATGGATTGGTGAGCTGAACTAGATCTCATGAAAGATGGATGGAGGAGAACTATAACTGGGTTATAACAGTTATGGGCTTGGGAGCAGAGGCGGTATTCAGCTGGTTTGGACTGGTTCGGGCGAACCAGTAGTAGTGACCTGTGGGTGGGTCTGCCCCCACCTTGCCCCCCTCTCCGGCTCTATGCCATCCTATTTAACCATGTTTTCGAAGCCACGTGCACCAGTGCAAGCCACAAGCGAGCAAAGCACATGTGCAGTGAGCATGCATGTTCACAAAGTGAGCATGCATGTTCACAAAGTGAGCACGCATGTTCACAAAGTGAGCACGCATGTTCACAAAGTGAGCACGCATGTTCACAAAGTGAGCACGCATGTTCACAAAGTGAGCACGCATGTTCACAAAGTGAGCACGCATGTTCACAAAGTGAGCATGCATGTTCACAAAGTGAGCATGCATGTTCACAAAGTGAGCATGCATGCATGGGGCAAACCGGTGGTAAACTTCTGTGAAACCTACCTCTGCTTGGGAGTACATATAAAAGCTGCTTCTTGAGCTCAGGGAGTTCTAATGGGAGATAAAATTACTGCATATTAAACCTTAGCATCTTCTCCTGCAGTCTGTGGGGATAACTAAATGTATGTATTTGCTTCAGGCTTCAAAGGGTAAGAGTTGGAGATGCTGGATTGCCAATTGGTGTAATGGCCCATAGCCCTGCAGTACAGTGGCTCCTCTTTCAGACCGTGATGTCCGATAGAGGAGTGACTCTTAGCAGAAAGCAAAGCTGTGGGCCATGTCACCAGTGAGCAATCTAGCATCTCCTCGGAGTGCTCTTTCCTCAGACACCACAGTGCTTGAAATGGGGAAGCGTTCTCATTTTGCAACACAAGGGCCACCATGTCCTATTCTGCTTCTAACTAACCTCCCTGCACATTCAGACCATAAGTGGACTGGTATTGGAAAGCACTGAATCTATTGGCAAAGTAGCTCAGCGTTCACCACCATAAATCCTGGAATTCTATGCTAAAGTTACATTATACCCTCTGCAGCATTACACCGTAAATCAGAGATGTTTCAAAGAAGTTGTAGCATCAGCCACTTGCCTCTAGGCTTGATATTTATGGGTGGCAGATATGATCAATGTGCTACCGCCATGGCTCCAGTGAATGACAAGATACCATTGAAGGGTTTGCATTATTTTTGCTTTGGGCAGTCACTTGTGATTCCATCAGTGAACCCAGGTCAAAGCGGCTCCAGATAGCCTGGTGTGGGAAAGCATTTGCTTTCATTGGAGCTCCTGGATCATTTCATTACTTTCTTGTTTAATCTTCAAGAAAACCTCTTATCTGATTTCCTATCAAAGCCTTTGTATATATACCAGGCTAGAGATGAATGGCTTAAAATGCCAAGCAAGATCAGAGAGCTACCATGAAGGCAGAACTGTAAAAGCTGTGATCAAATCAATATCCATTTTAGCAAGGCAGGGGGAAAAAAAAAGAAAAAAATATTTAAAACTCACACAAGCCGAAAAATGGCAGCTTTCTGCAAAAAGGCCACACTATTCAGCAGAGTTGCAAAAAAAATAAGTTTTATTTCTGTGGGCTCTTTGCCCTTACTTAGCCCCTGAAATCTTTGTAGCACTGAAGTTGATGCTTACTAGTTTTGAGTGGACTGGCCCAAGCCACCAATAAAAGAGTGAGCAAAATTTGCACCCCTGTGGCTATTAACTAGAGACCCGAGGCTGCACGCATGCAAATGAATGCATATTCCACAGATGGGTTTTATTCCCATTTCAGTTCACATGCCCATCACACATGTCTTCTAGTCTGAACGTTGAGATTAGTGGAGCTGGTCCAATTGTGAAGGAGGGGAAGCCCTGAGACTTCCTCTCTGTAAAGCTCTTCAAGCTCCTGGGTTGCTGCTGTCCTTGGAAAGTAGTAACACAGAGGACTTGAAAAAAGAGGTAGAGAGAAATCCTTCCTTATTCTCTCCAGAAACCCAGAGCACAAGAAGTTCTTCGGGAACTGTTGAAGGTCAACCTGGTGTTCTTCTGAAGTCACCGCTGCTTTAATTGACCAGTCAGTCACGGGTGGGTTGCTTTTGGCATTACTGCCGGTTCTGTGCGCAAAAAATGTTGCGGCATTGTTTTTCTAGCAGTTCTCATTCCATTTCATTCTCGAATGAAAGCAAGAATGAATTTACATTAGAAATTATTTCACAGATGAAATTTTAGAGAAATTTTCCCCGGAGAAACACAGGTAGTCCTTGGCTTAAAACCACAATTGAGCCCCGAATTTCTGCTGCTAAGCGAAACAATTGTTAAGTGAATTTTGTCCCATTTTATGACCTTTCTTGCCACAGTTGTTAAGTGAACCACTGTAGTAGTTAAATTAATTGTTTAAGTGAATCTGGCTTCCCCCTTGACTTTGCTTGTCAGAAGGTCATAAAACACGAGCCCAGGACCCTGCGACCGTCATAAATACAGATCAGTAACCAAGCATCTCAATTCTGATCACCTGACCATGGAGGATGTTGCAAGCGTCGTAAGTGTGAGAAACAGTGATCAATCACTTCTTTTAGTGCTATTGTAACTTCAAATGGTGACAGCAAGTAGGAATCCTGAATATCTATGTGTGTGTGTGTATATATATATATATATAACATAAATACATATACATACATACACACACACACACACACACACACACACATATATATATCTGTATTTATGTTACAACCCCTGGTATGACTGGTATATATATGTTGTATTTGTGCTGATAAATAAATAAAGGGAGACTAGTATGGATCCATTTCAAGCTGTTTAGCTCTCATCAGCTAGCCATACCCTTACTGGGATTTGAACCTGGGATGTGTTACATATTAGGCAGATTTGTTAGCCACTACACCACAGGCTCTCCTCCTTTATCAGCTAAGCCAGGGAAATAGGTATGTATTTGTGTTACAACCCCTGGTATGCCCAAATATGGGAGGGAGCTCACTCCTCCCTCTTTCTGTCCTTCGGCTCATCACAGAAAACCATCCAGGCAGAAACCCATATTTTTATTTTTAATGTTGCCTTTTATATTTGTGAGCTCCCTCCCATATTTGAGCATACCAGGGGTTGTAACACACACACACACACACACACACACACACACAAATTTAAAACTCAGAAAACTTCTTCCAATTGTTCAACCTACAGAATTGAAGGAGAATTGTGAATGAAGTTTTGTGCCCTCTAATACAAATAGTCACATATAACTAATGGAGCTGCGATGAACATCCCAGGTGTTGATGAATGGTGATATGTACATCTTTGTCCATAAAAGCACTTATCATTGTTAGCCTGTTCCTTTGAGGAGTTTATATTTTATTTCCTCACAAAGTGGCCTCATGTGGTCTATTTCTGAGCTATATTTCTTCCCTAAAGTGGGAAAAAATAAGGTGAGCGCTGCGCTTTGGACACACAAAGTGATACATTGAGAACTGAAGCAATGTTGCCTCCTATAATCTTCCCATATCTTTTCTTGGCATACTCACACTTCTATTCCACAGACATTTTTGAGAAATTTCATTACATTTAGTGCTTATTTATACTATAGTGGAGTCTCATCCTTCCTATTCATCAAGGCTTTCTCTTTTTTAAGAGGTAAACCATCAGGGAATCTAAAGTTGATACCCAAACCACAGCTGATCTTTTATTAAAGGTCCCCACCATTAAGGGTTTTGACTAGTTACTATTCCATCTGTCTATCTGCCTGCCAGTCTGTCAGTACGTCTCTTATGTTCCTTTTAAAAATAACTGATTTAAAGCAGCCAATATGAGTAAAGTTCCTCAAGGTTACCTACACTAATTAAAATGCTGCATTTGACCATGCCAAAGAATTTAAAATCAAGATACAAACAAATGTTGTAATATGGGGTAATCTTGCTTAAATGCCTGTTTCTTACCCTTCATTTCTCTCACTCTTTAAAACTGTCACACAACATTCTGTGATCAGCAAACCTATTCTGTCAGCCCCCATCAAACTGTTTCCTCATAGTTTTTTCTTTCTCTTATTTACTAATTAATCTTTACTTCTGAAAAATAGATTATGGAAAGAACCAATACTTTTCATGGCTTGCAGATATCTGTTGGCTGTCTTCAGAATGTACCTCTTAAGATCCAGACCTTAAATTTTATTTATTTATATATTTATTTCTATAGCCGCCCACCTCAAGACAATTGAGGTGGGCGGCTGAGTGATCGACAATAATAAAATAATTAAAACAACTACAATATAGTACAAAATACATTTATGTCAGTCAAGAAAAGTTAACATGGTAGATGTCAATCTATCCAAGGAAACAGGGCCCTTCACAGGCTTGGGGCCACAGGTTCAGATATATAATCAGATATTTGTGGCTTTAAAAACGGTCAGCAAGGTTGTGTGTTCCTAATCTCTGATCAGAGAATGTTCCAGAAGTCAGGGACTATGGCAGAATAAGGCACATCTCCTAGTCTCTGCCGGCTGATATTCTTTGGTTGGCAGGAACCATAACATGCCCAATCTGCCAAACCAAATTGGAGAGGTAGAAAGAACTGGAATAAGACACTACCTCAGGGATCCTAAGTGATGAAGGTTGCATTTAAAAATGCAACCAACACCTTTTAAAAACCATTTAGAAATAAATAGAGCTGCATTTCCATTTCAAGTGATGAGTAAAGAAGATGGGAAAACTGCACTATAAATAGTCATTGCTTAGTGTCTGCTATTGTGATTGGCAACTCAGTTATAGCACTTACTAAACAGAAAATCACATGATCATCATGGGCTTACGACTTTACTTTCCATTTGGTCATTAAGCCAAGTATCGTGTAACTGTGTATTATGGTTTTGTTTCTGCCTCCTGTGTTAACTCTGCCTTTTTGCAAGCTGGTTGCAAAACACACAAATGATGATCACACAATCAGGGGACACTGAGACAGTAGTAAATTATTATTATTGCAAAACTTCAAATGGTCACTAAATGAGGCAGTCAGTAAGCAAGGACTAATTGTCCTTCAACTTCTGTCGACGACACAGCTGCTGTCCAACCCACCATCGTGAAGAAAGAAGTCAGCATCAACTACCATTAAGAACAAACATAGGAATGGAAACCTGCAGACATGAATTTGGGTTTCACTTCCCAGCATCCTTCATCCAACACAGTCATTGCTGAAAATGTGGGGAGTTTGAAGTCTACATGGTTGCAGAGTTGACTATATTACGCCTCTCTTGGCCTGGTAGCTTTGAGCAATATCAGAGCTGCAACAGAGATGGTATTCAGCAGGTTCTGACCAGTTCTGGAGAACTGGTAGCGGAGATTTTGAGTATTCGGCGAACCGGTGAATATCACCTTTGACTGGCCCTGTCCCCATCTATTCTCTGCCTCCTGAGTCCCATCTGATCGGGAGGGAATGGGGATTTTGCAGTATCCTTCTCCTGCCATACCCACCAAGCCATAGAACCGGTAGTAAAAATGTTTGAATCCCACCACTTGGCTGCAAGCTTCGGAATTCCAAAAACAGAAGATTGAAGAAAATTGCATTCAGAGAGCTCTTTTAACATAATTGGCACTAACTTTGTCATTAATGATTATTAACCAATGGCTGTGAATCAACAAAAATTAATTTAATGCCTGGGCAGATTGGCTACATCTGCTATCAAAATTGAATGACAAAAAGGTGGAATACCTTCCCTCATATATGATCTATTAGTGGGAATTGCGAGACACATAAAACCATACAAATTAAAGAAAGCTGCTCATGCAGTAGCATCTGCAGCATACACTAGTAACTCCAATGATTATTTCATTGGGGCTGAAGGAGTATTCCTTCTTCTTTTTTGATTCCTTCCTCTTTACTGTTCCCTGAAATTCTAATGACTGCCTTTCAAACTTGTTTTCCATTTTCATTTTAATACCCTGGTAGTAAGAGTTGAAATTGCTAAACTAGGGGATGATCAAAAGAATCATGACTAACCTTCAGGTGAAGAGTTGATCAGCTCAGTTGAGGATTAATCTTTCTTCTACTCTTCCTCACAAGGAAGTAAGCATATCTTGCATGGGAAGGGGGACCAGGACAGTCACCATGACTCTAACTAAGGTCCTCTTGATCATGAGACACGGAGAGGCTGCTGCTCAGACAAATACCCAAAGGTCAATTCTCCAGATGGTAAGCTACCATGGTGCACCAGGAATTCTTATTAACCGAGTAGGTCATGATTTCTTGTCAAAGGGAATGGAAAATTTTATTCCACCATCGGCCTAATCAGAAACCCAAGAAAGCAAGCAGCTTGTCAGTTTTATTCCTCAACAACTGGCAGACAGGTATACAAAGCTTCCCCGTGGGCTACCAAACCTACTTTTGATAGACATATTAATAGGCAGCATTCTGGAGGCAGGGTGAATCTAGATGAGGGGTATCCAACCTTGGCAACTTTAAGACTTGTGGACTTCAACTACCAGGATTCTCCAGCCAGCATGGGAAATTCTGGGTGTTGAAATCTACAAGTCTTGAAGTTGCCATGGTTGGATACCCTCCGATCTTCATGCTTCAGAGTACAAAAGAACACAAAGAAAGTACCTGCTTGTAACTTCTTAAACAGATCATCTTTGTCTGGGGACCTCTGCAGCTACCTCACTCCAGAGACCTCTGCAGCTCGCCACAAGCCTGGAAAAAGACATCCTAAGAGGTATAGGTAGTTGTTTATACTTCTATGCACCTCATCACACCTTTCCCCCACGTTTTTGCTGGGAGCAATGTTTGGAATAATATGTGGCTTGATAGCTATCATTTTAAAGATTGTTTGTAAAAGTAATTGCCTCCCTCTAGCCTATTTCTAAATAATAAATAAATGCATAATTGGACATTGAGTTTTGAATGTCAGTTCAAATCACAGCAATGGGAAAAGCAGGAAGTAAAAATAATTAGGAAACAGGGTCTCATATAGCAAGGATGGGCAACCTTCTTCTCTTCAGGGGGTCCTTTGAATTCTATTTTAATTTTTTTATGGCAGTCTGTAAATGCAAAATGGATGGAGTACACGTGAGTAAAGCAGATATTTTTCAGTTTCCTGAATTTTGAGTGTGTTTTCAAAGTTATTTTCAAGCTATTTTAGATGACACTCTATAGGGTTTCTCACTTCAAAGGGGCAAGAAATTATGCTGCTGGTTGAGAAATGTGATTAGAAATGGGTATTATTAAAAAGAGGGATCAGGGGCTACATGAAACCCATTCCTCTTGTACAGCACTTTCTAGAATCAACCCATCTCTCCTAAATCTTTTGCTTCAAAAGGTCTTTCTAGAAGAGTCGTAGAACCGTGTCCAGCAACACAAATTATTTGATGAGCTTATCAGACAAATATAATAACACAATAAAAATAATATAAATTATAATAATTTGTAAGACATAATATACTATAAAGATAAGATTTTGCATGACAATGGGATGCAAATAGAGAGAAAGCCATCTACCTAGGGGCTATTCATCTCTACTTCTGACAGAGGCACCTGGAGAAGAACCTCTGAAAGGGTTCTTAAAGCTTGAGTATGTATGGGAGAAGACAGTACCTTGAGTTATTCCTTCCAGTAATTGATAGGAGATGCAGCCCATTACACATTCTTCCTATTTGACTCATTGAAATGATTGGGACCATGTAAAATACATTGTATTTTCTGAATTAAATCAAGCTCTTACCTTCAGACTGTGTCCACTTAATATTAGACAGAAGAGTGGGCCCACATTTGTCGGGCCCATTAACCCCAACTTGTCTATAAGCCATCTTCAATAATCAAGAAATTTCCATGTTTATGGATATATAGAAAAATGCATTAAGGGCTGTCAGTGTGAGAAGTTTGTTTCTTCTACAGAATGCATAGAGAATTAAGGTTGCAAGTAATGGAGATGTTAAAGTCTCATTGGCCAAACTTGGCTAAATCCTATCACACACTGAAGATGGGTCAGTTGGTTAATCCAGGGGTGGGCTGCTACGGATTCGCTGGGGTTTGGGAGAACCCATAGCTAATGTTATGGCTGATTTGGAGAACCTTCAAATTCCACACCTGGCTGGTCCAACCCACCATGCCCCGCCCTTGCCACCCCACTACACCCCTCCCAGGAGTCTCCATATGGCCTGTTTTGGATGCAAGTTAAGTGCAGATGCCATATGGAGGCTCAGGGAGGGGGGGAAATGGGCCTCCTGGAAGGCCTCTGGATGCCAGAGGGCTCCATGAAAGCCTCCGGAGCCTGGGGAAGGCAAACACGCGCTTCCATGGTGCAGGAGACAGACTAGGCCACACCCACCAAGGCCACGCCCACCCAACAACTGAGCAGAGAACCGGTTGCTGAAATTTTTGAACCCCACCTCTATTATAAGCCTATTTTCACTCCTCTAATTTAAAGAAAGTAGGCTTAGCCTTTTGGATATTTCTGATTTGAGCTTGGAATTGTTCGCTGAGATGGCTCACTTCAATGTTGTTGCATGGAAAGATTTCTCTGGCACAATCTGGTTGTTAAGAAGCTTGATTAAGTGATTCAGTCTTATTGTTCAGCAGCTGTGACAAAATGTTGAACCACCCTAGGAGTGCAATAGCTACCTATCTCAGGTAAAAAAAAATAGGATACTCAAATATTTAGAGGTAGAAAAAGTAACTTTCATCTGCTGCTATCATATATTTTCCTTCCTAGGAAGAAATCTCAAATGACAAGGAAAGCAGCTTTCCAGATAGTTCTCTTTTACTGCTAACATAAACATTATCAGATAAACTGATCCAGTAAAGCAAGGAACAGTCTATTAAAATTAATAAGCAATGATCTCCTCGAAGCAGCTGTGTTGTCGTATTGCCCATTGCCAGGCGATGGAGAGCAGCATTTTTATTCCAGCAATGCTTTTAAAGTTTTTATCTTGAAGTTTTTCAACTATAGATAACCAGTGTCTATTTTTGCCACTGAGTTTCCATTTGAAAATAATTGATTCATTTATCCCACTCACTTAAGTCTCTCTTCTTTAATGGAAGAAAGGAAAGTACAGAAATGCTACTGAAGATACTGATATTCTTAAGTTTTTAAAGTAGGAGTGGATGGACAACCACAAAGCCTCCTGTTCTGCTTTTTTACCCTTATTGCTGTCCACGTTTCCTTTGCATTTGACTCACTTCCTCTTTTTCTACATCTACCAGGGTTTCCTGCCTAAGCAGGTGGTTGGACTAGAAGACCTCCACGATCCCTTCCAACTCTGTTATTCTGTTCTGTTCTGTTCCGTTCCGTTCCGTTCCAGTCCATTCCATTCTATTCTACCATGGGCAGAAGTAGGGTTAAAAGTACAGTGAATGCAGTCTTGGTCCACTGAAGTGTTTCATTTATAGCTGCCAGACTTATAGGTAGAACATAAAATGCTTATTTTAAAAAGGTCCTTTTGATGTTAGAAGATCTTGAAGCCTCAAATCTGTTCTTCCTTAAGTACAAAATAGTGGGAGGTCTTTAAGAGTCATATTTTAAAAATAGTGAATGGACAGGCCAAACTTTTTAACTTAGACTCAATTTACTCTGTTCAGTTGTTGATCTCACAGAGAGATTCTGATTCTAAACTAAAAATCCCAAGGGGAAAAAACAGGTTCAAAACCAGAATCAGCTTCAGAAAAAGAGTTAAATTTGTGTCTTCAACTTGTTTTTGAAAATGAAAAATTGACAAGGAGCTTATGTATTTAAAACTATAAGAATATATATTCAGGTGAAACTCAAAAAATTAGAATATCGTGCAAAAGTTCATTTATTTCAGTAATGCAACTTAAAAGGTGAAACTAATATATGAGAAAAGACTCATTACATGCAAAGCAAGATAGTTCAAGCCATGATATGTCATAATTGTGATGATTATGGCGTATAGCTCATGAAAACCCCAAATCCACCATCTCAGAAAATTAGAATATTACATGCAATCAATCAAACAAGGATTATACATAGAACAATATCGGACCTCTGAAAAGTCTAAGCATGCATATGTACTCAGTACTTGGTTTGGGCCCCTTTTGCAGCAATTACTGCCTCAATGTGTCGTGGCATGGAAGCTATCAGCCTGTGGCACTGCTGAGGTGTTATGGAAGACCAGGATGCTTCAATAGCAGCCTTCAGCTCTTTTGCATTGTTCAGTCTCATGTCTCTCATCTTTCTCTTGGCAATGCCCTATAGAATCTCTATGGGGTTTAGGTTAGGTGAGTTTGCATATATATATGCTGGTCTTGTTGTATTCGGGTCTTTTCTCATGTAAGATTGAGATTATCTTGGCAACGTTTCGGCGAGGTCTCACTCGCCATCTTCAGGCTGGGTTTTGGGCTTAAAGCATGGTCGGAGCTGCCGTCTTTCTATAAATCTTGGTGTGTGTGTGTGGAGTGCTGGGTTTGTTTCAGTAAGTGGAATGATTGGTTGTGTGGTTGTATCACGATTGGTAGATTGGTGCTGATTGGTGCTGGTTGTGTGTCCGTTGTTTCGTGTTGTAATGGTCTGGGTGGTGGATGGGGCTCCTTTGTTGACTAGGGCTGGTTTCCAGATGTCTGGTAGGCGGGAGGTAGGACAAACGAACAGGAGAATAAATGGACGCATCGCAGAACATAAGAACGCAGTAAGAAAAAAAGAAAAAACTTCCTCCCTTTTCCAGCACCTTACAGCTACAGGACATGAAATATATATATCTATATCTATATATCTATATATCTATATATCTATATATCTATATATCTATATATCTATATATCTATATCTATATCTATATCTATCTATATCTATATCTATATCTATATCTATATCTATATCTATATCTATATCTATATCTATATCTATATCTATCTATCTATCTATCTATCTATCTATCTATCTATCTATCTATCAATCTATCTATCTATCTATCTATCTATCTATCTATCTATATATATATATATATATATATATATATATATATATATATATATATATATGTTGTATTTGCACTGATAAATAAATAAAGGGAGACTAGTATAGATCTATTTCGAGCTAATTAGCTCTCATCAGCTAGCCATACCCTTACTGGGATTTGAACCCGGGCTGTATATATCTTAGGCAGGAGTCTTAGCCACTAAGCCACGGGCTCTCTTCCTTATCAGTTGTAACACAAATACATATATATATATATATATATGTTGTATTTGTACTGATAAATAAATAAAGGGAGACTAGTATAGATCTATTTCGAGCTAATTAGCTCTCATCAGTGACCTTCCTCCCATATTTAGGCATACCAGGGGTTGTAACACAAATACATACCTATTTCCTATATATATATTTATTTAAACTCCCAGAATTTTCCAGCCAGCTGGCTGGGGAATTCTGAAAGTTGAGGTCCACACATCCTAAAGTTGCAAGGTTGAGAAACTGTTTTAGAGAATAGAGAGAAAAGACCACAAAAACTCTGTGTTTCCTTATGCTAATGCTAAAATTGGTAACCTTTTTTGTTCCTGAATAAGTATCTGATAAACTCTTGTTATTGGCTATACGACTTTAAGATATACACTTATAGTTTGGGATCTTGTTCAAGGCAACAAAGAAATCAGTGGCAGCCCTTCAACTGTGCTCATTGGGGACCAATACATTAGTTCTGTATCTTTCTGGTGTTTTTAACTTTTCCCTAATTTTGATGGTGCTGCTGAGGCCTGTTGGCTGCAGTGTGGCTGCTTTGAGGGGTAATCAGAAGTATTTGTAGCCAAGCGAGATTTCACAAGGCTATCAAAACATATTTTGGCATACATATGTGTGTGTGACATAACAATACAATCTGAAAAGAGCCCATGTCTGAATTCTGATGCTGCAGTGCTGTGCTTCAGCTGTTTTCCTTTCCAGCAGTAACGCAAAAGGTAAGTCTTCTCAAAACTGTGCACATACGTGAAGTGCGCAATCACCGGTTAAACCGGTAGAATCCCACCACTGTTCCTAACCAATTTGCTTAGACTGAGGAAGCTACTTGAATAAGCCCTGAAGCATTTTGTACCAACAAGAAAAGAAAGTCAGTTACCATGACACAAATTCCAGACAATTCCACCTGGCTGACTAACAATCTTCTTCGGAAAATGTCTGGGGTGTCTGGGAATAGGGTCTCTATTGTGGCCCAGCCGTTGCCATTGCCATTGCCACCAGACTCCGAGAGTGAGGGCCCCTACGAGTCAGCTCCAGAGGAGATGGGGGACCCTGGACTGGATTTGGATGCTGAGCAGGGATCCGAGAGTCTGGTCGGCCACCAGGAGGCGCCTGAGGCATGGAGCAGCGGTGAGAGCCAGAGGAGGGGGGCTCCCGATGCCATGCCTTGGAGCAGCGGGGAAGAGTCACGTGACAGTGACTCAGGACTCAGCAGGGAGTTTCTGGACGCCCGTTACCGCCGCGCCCATAAACGCAAGGAGCGTGGGCGTAATTATAGGCGGTAAAGAGCTCTCAGCTGCTGTTTGGGAGACGCCCTTTTCAGGTTATAAAAGGGTTGACTTTGCATATGCCCTTTGCAACAGTCAACAGAAGACTTATGCCAGAAGCTGTAGTCTGGAATTCTAGCAAGCTGGATAGCTGCTTTTGTGTTCTGTTCCTGTGAGTTTTGTCTTGGTGGCTTGCTGCCACGGAACCTCTTGTCTGTTTGTGCAATAAACCTTGTTCCCTTGTACTGTTCCGGAGTGTGTGTTCTGTGTGGGCAACGGAGGAAGGGGGGTCAGAACAGGTCTCTATAAACAGCAGAAAATACAGGGGATTTTTTAAAAAGCTCTGTGCTGAACTTTGCCATTTCTGGGACCAAGTTCTGGCTAGCCAAACTGGGCTGCTTCAGGAGTAACTTGAAGGAGGCAGAAGAACTACTTTCTGATTTTGTGTTCCAGACAAGATCGATGTCCTAGAAATCATGATCCCCAATGTCTATCCTGAAGCAATGTTTGGGGTTCTTCCTCAAGATATATTTTACTAAAACATGGTTTCTCTCTCTTTGATCACAGATGTCCCCACATAACACTTAAAACACATTTTGCCATTTCCCTTCCATGGACACAGACCATAATGCCACCTGTGTGTGGCTGTGTGTGTCTCCTCAACCCAAGCACTCGCCTGGTAGTTCCAATCCCCGAAAGCCTGATCTCTGGCTCTCCAGGAGGCCAGTCATGCCATTTGGGTGGCAAGAAGGGTCTTGCTGAGGCAAAACGTGGCCATTCCATACACCCCAGCATTTACAGGGTGCCACCTATTGTATCAAATGTCTGACCGAATGCAAGAGGTCCACACCAGAGCCTTCAAATATAAAACACACCATGAAGGAAACTAAGGCAGGAGTGGACCCTAGAAGCAGGGCTAAATAGGGGAGCGATACACATCCTCATCTGAAAGTTATTGCAGGAATTGCTGAGATAAGGTGCTTGAAATGATCTTCTTTAACCAAAAAGAAATGCTAATTTTTGCTTACGATTTTTAATAATTAATCTGATGCAAAAACAAACACAAAATAAGTTATGTGGAGGCCCTTTGAAGAATCCCTGGGAAGTGAAATGTGCTGAACTGGCTGCTTTGCCAGAATTGTAAAGAGACCCCGATGCTTTTTCTCTCCCCAAAGCTCCTCCTTGCCCCTTCCTCACTGGGGAAGATGCTCAAACTGTTTTTCAATCCATCTCTCCTGAGCTAATGTAGCCTAAACATATATTTTGTACACCTCATGTACTGATAGCAGCATTGATGCATTTTAGCAGCCACCATTTCTAGTTACCAAGTCACTTTGGCTCTAAATGATCCAGATACCTGCCAGGATTGAAAACCAATTTTGCTATTTCAGCTGTGACTCCAAGATAAGGCAGGTGGTAAACAGATCTCACTGGACAGGTTTGTTTGAAAAATACACACACTTCTTTTTGAGGAAACATTCAGGGGAGCTCAATTTGCCCTTTATTCACCTCCCTGCTTCTTCTGCCTGGGCAGCAGAACAATCTTCATGTTCTTCTTTCCAGACCTGATGCTGTGGGACTGGGCAAACCAACTGCAGATGTCCTTGTAGACAGGTGATGTCTCAAGGCACCAAGAAAAGTGGGGGTAGATGCTCAAGGGTGTTGAGATGCTGCTTGACAAGCTGCTTACAATTCAGGATTGATTCCTGAGCTGAGTACATGGAACTTTTTCTGCAGAGAGATCACAAATTCCATGATGGTGTTAGCTTTTTCACAAATCATGTTGTAAGTTGCAATAGCAATAGCACTTACATGTATATACCACTTTACAGTGCTTTACAAGCCCCCTCTAAGCAGTTTACAGAGTCAGCCTATTGGCCCCCAACAATCTAGGTCCTCATTTTACCTACCTCAGAAGGATGGAAGGCTGAGTCAACCTTGAGCCTGGTGGGATTTGAACTGCCAAATTGCAGTCAGCTGGCAGTCAGCAGAAGTAGCCTGCAGAACTGCACTCCAATCACTGCACCACCAAGGCTCTATAGCACCCAATAAGGCCTGTGATCAAGCACTGGAGGGTGGGGGGGGATTCAGAAATTCAAACTGCTGGGAATTGCAGATTCTATAGACGAGTCAATTCAACCTGCAGAAGATCGGCACATTAAAGACTTGAGTTACAGTAGCAGAACCAGACACACAGTTAACCAACTGGGTAATTATTGTCTAGGAATTCCAATTCCCCCTTCTATCACTTTATCTTCAACACACTAATGGTGTGCCATAAAGGTGGCAGGAACTAGAAAAAGATATCCAGGAAGGAGTGCTTTTATCTCCAAAATGCCACTGAGTCTCTATTAATAACATCCAGTCATTCGAGTCACTGTCCTGTAGCAGTTATCATCACTTTGCTCAAGAGTCAGAAGTGGAGATGGAGAAGTAACTGCATATTGCATCCATGGTGGTGCAGTAGTTAGAGTTCAGTACTGCAGGCTACTTCTGCTGCCTGCCGGCTGCCTACAATTTGGCAGGTCAAATCTCTCCAGGCTCAAGGTTGACTCAGCCTTCCATCCTTCCAAGGTGGATAAAATGAAGACCCAAATGTTGGGGGCAATATGCTTACTCTGTAAACCACTTAGAGAGGGCTGTAAAACACTGTGAAGTGGTATATAAGTCTAAGTGCTATTGCTATTATTATCCATGCTCTATTCACACTTCCATTAGTGTCCTGGTTTGTTACACCCACGTTGAGATTAACAAAACAGGGAGATTGGTTATGGCATGTAAATAGACAATCATCCCTAAGTATAAAAATGGCTGTTGCTGAAGCTATCATTGCTTGATCACCATCATCCTGCAGGTATCTTCCTAGGATGATTATGCTGCAGTGTTAACAGGGAAACCAATTGCTTGTAGGTTCAGAAGCAAGTTCCACTGATTTCTCCCTGAGTTAAGTGAGCATTGCAACCCTGGTTCGGGGATAGTAGGGTGCCATTTGTCAAAATGCTATTGGCTGGCATCTCATCCAAGTCTGTATAACTGCACCAATTGGAAACTACTCAAGAGAAGGTAAATACCTATTTTTCAACATGATGAATGGTCTTGGAGGTAGGGAGGGAAGATGTAACCTATTCCAAGACTCTAAAAACATTATTTAAGCATGCAACCTGTTTATGTTCTCTCCAAATGAAAAATTAATGCACCAGAGGCTCTTTTGTGTTTTCACAGGAAAATAAATATATTTGGAAACTTTTCCCTCTTGAAGAACAAAGAAAAGGCCTTTCTGTTGCCAATGTCAGAAATTCAACTATCAATCGTCTTCCTATGCGAAAAGGGGACAACTCTATTAATGAGTAGCCAGGTATTAACATAACAGAGAAGCCCCATTAATCTCCTGAGCACTGTAAGGTGCTGACACAAATAAGCTGAAGCAAAGCTTTGTTGTTTTACTTTTTAATGAGAAAATGAAACAGCAGTTGTAGTTCACCCTTTATTATCAATTGGAACATGCCAAAGACTCTCACTAATGCTGAATGTTTGAGCCCAAAGGCCTAAAATTAAAACCTACAAGTGTTTTCATGTAGACACACCCATCACAGAATTAACCTTGAACTATAATTTAGAAATGAAGAAAACAGTCTGATTTTATTCAGGGCTAAATCTGACACAAGATTGGCAATGCTGGTAACGGATGCCTCTTGTTGGATATTATACACAATCCAAGTATGACACAATGAGTGCTGGGCCCTGAATTTTTCCACATTGTTGTTAGTGACTGGATGAATAAACTTTCTCATTGGGCAGGATGATTAATAGCCTAGAAAATAATAAAATAAAATTCAAAACCTGCTTTGTAGATTGGTAAAATTGGCTGGAAAAAATTGTATGACCACTGTGAGAACAGACTGCAGGGGTAGATGGACCAGGCAACACATCCAGCAGGGCACTGGTTACATTTTTAGGCACCAGCCTCAGGTGCCAATGTTTAGGGAGTGCCAATGCTGCCCCACCTCCTAAATCATTCTAGAAGTGAAAGTCCTCAGCAGAATATGACCCATCAGTCAATGAGGGTTTAGGGCAGAGGTGGTATTCAGCAGTTTCTGAGCAGTTCTGGAGAACCAGTAATGGAAACTTTGAGTAATTCACAGAACCGGTAAATACCACCTCTGGCTGGTCCCGCCCCCATCTATTCTCTGCCTCCTGCATCCCAGCTGATCAGGAGGAAATGGGAATTTTGCAATAACCTTCCCCTGGAGTTGGGAGGGAATTGGGATTTTACAGTATCCTTCCCCTGCCAGAACTGGTAGTAAAAAATTTTGAACTCCACCACTGGTCTAAGGGTGCCATATACTCTTGAAACAGCACTGCCAATTGTTGTTGTTTTAACCATTTACTTGTGTCCAACTCTTGTCTAGGCTAGTGCTCTCCATACTACCCTGTCATGCATAGCTTCCTTCAGTTGTTGAATGTCCAACTTTGTATCAGATATGATATTATCCACTATTGTGTTTTTTGCTTGCCCCTTCTTCTTTCTTCACCTGCCAACAGGAGGGATGAATTTTCAACTTTCCAGTTCTTCAGATTCAATCCTGGACTGATTTGTACTTCCTCCCTAATTTCTATAATAGAAGCCAAGCTGAACTCTGTGACTGTGATGTCTCTCCCCAAAACATTTATAATAAATACTATCTTCAAGAACTCAAAATAGGGTGTGAAATGTGGAAAGGGTGAATTACCCAGTGAGTTTCTTGGCAGAGGAGGGAGTCTGAATTCAGTGTTAGTCCAGTACTGTCATCATTATGGGCAGTTTTGGCCCTCTGACAATATTTGGGGTCAGTATGAAAAGAGAAAGGCAAGAGGAAGCTATTAACTTTATTGGTTGCAGAAATGTTCCTCATTCTGAAAAGGAATGCACAGTTCAATTATTTAAATGAAATAAATGGATTTTTCTTCACATGCTGCATATGAGGGCTGCGGAGGAAAAGATAGAACATCAAGGAGAGAAGGGCCCCAATTATTAGACTGGCTGTGACAATTGTGTTTGTGAGCCTGTGATGATAGCCACAAGAGCCTCCTCTCTTCTGCCTCTAAGGCCCTCTGCTTCCACCTAATTTCTTATTTATTGCATTTAGAAACTTATTTGGCTGACTCTGCACTTGCTTCTTTGGTACACCTCGTCCTCTGTCATGCGTCTCATACATTTTAAAGACAATTTTATTTTTTAAAAAATAAAGCAGGCGAATTAAATAACACCTTGTCCAGCCTTGGATTCAGAAAAGGAGATTTAGGAGAGCTGCAAAGTGTACTTTGAAGGAAGGTGACTGGGAAAGGTTTGGTTCCTTTCTTTGCTAGAATTTATTATGGATCCTGAGATGTAAGTGTCGATTTGGGACAAGACAAGGGAGACGTCCTTTCAATTAGTGAGCTGTCTAGTTTTTATGAACTCTGAACCTCTGGCTTGGGCTAAAGAGAAAGTGATGAACTACCCAACCATGGTACACTTAATATGCTTAGCAGTTATTAGTCTTCTCTGCAACTCTTAAAAATGTATTTGATTTTCTCTATCACCCTAAGGGTTATTTTATTTAGTTTCTAAATAAAAACCTAGCAGAGGGATGGAATCTGATCTTTAAAAAGCACAGGCAGGGCTATCCTTAAAACAAGTCTTCCTGTGCACAAAGGGTAGATTTCAAAGCAGCTTTCCCTAGCCTGGCATCCTTCAGAAGTGTTGAAACTATGACTCCCAAGATTCCCAGGCAGCATAAAATTGTTGTCTTAACGCTTTCATAGATGTCACGTGGGAAAGGCCAGCTCTAACACTAGTCAGCATCTTCCTTAAGTATTAAACCTAGGCCTCCTTCAAAAAATAAAAGTGTGACAGCCTTCTTCAATATTTATTACCTTTTTTATTGCAAGTATTAACATGCATATCCCAATTCCCTCTCCAAATTTTGGGGCGACCTAGTTAGTTTCTCACCCCATTTACTATTTATTTCTCACACAAAAAAATTAACTGAGTAGGCTCAGATATGAAAAAGTAAGGATGTAAAATCTGTGGGATATGCTTGTGACATGTTAAAGTAGAGCTGTTGTAAGACCAGCCTAATTATGCTTTTGTGAGACAGAGAGAAGCAGAAAGAATTGTTCCTCCCTTCCCCACCCTAAACAAAATGATTGTGGAAGGAATGTGAATCTTTGCTAAAAAGCAGAACACAGTTGATGATGGATTGAATATAGGAGAAAATGAGAATGGGGAGCAAACAAACAACAAAAAACTGCATTAGATTCTTTCTAGCTCAAGTATTTATTACTTACTTATTCAATTTATATATTGCCTTCTGTTAAAAGTAAGATATAAAATAGCTTAGAACATGAAACAACACTTGCAAAACCATAAAAATAAAAACAGGTAGTCCTCAACTTACAGCAGTTCATTTAATGACTGATCAAAGTTACAATGGCACTCAAAAAAGTGACTTATGACCATTATTCATACTTATGATCGTTGCAGTATTCCTTTGGTCACGTGATCAAAATTCAGATACTTGGCAACTGACTGGTATTTACGACAGTTGCAGTGTCCCAAATCATGTGATCACCTTTTGTGACCTTCTGAGAAGCAAAGTCTATCAGGAAGCCAGATTCACTTAACAATTATGTCACTAACTTAACAACTGCAGTGATTCACTTAACAACTGCAGCAAGAAAGATAATAAAATGGGGCAAAATTCACTTAACAAATGTCTCACTTAGCAACATAAATGTTGGGTTTATTTTTGGTTGTAAGTCAAGGACTACCAGTAAACCCAACAACATAAACCATGAATTTAAAAATATAAATAGTTGGCAAAAGAGATTTTTTTTTAAAATCTAAATGTGACCACCTAGGATTCGTAGCCATAATCTATGGTAGCAGTCCCCAACCTTTCCGACTTGGCAGACCAGCAGGGGAGGGAAGGGGATGGTTCGCACAAGTGGAGCTGCACCGCACCCCTACATGGCTCATTTCCAAACAGGCCACAGCTTGGTAGTGGGCTGCGGCTTGGAGGTTGACACAGAGGAGAAGGTCACTTGCTGGTCCAACAGATGAGTGCCTGAATATAAAGCACCTCCTAGTTCTCCGTTTCAGACAGATTTAGAATGGGAGATGAGGTGACTGAATGGTGATTGCTTTATTCATTGCTTTATAAACTGGGTATGTCTAGTTTAATGAAAATATGGGGTAGAGGAGACATGATAGCAGAGTTCCAATATCTCAGGAGTTGCCACAAAGAAGAGGGAGTCAAGCTATTCTCCAAAGCACTGGAGGGTACGACAAGAAGCAATGGGTGGAAACTAATCAACAGCAGAAGCAACTTAGAACTGAGGAGAAATTTCCTGACTGTTAGAACAATTAATCAGTGGAACAACTTGCCTCCAGTAGTTGTAAATGCTCCAACACTGGAAGTTTTTAAGAAGATGTTGGATAACCATTTGTCTGAAGTAGTGTAGGGCTTCCTACCTAAGCAGGGGCTTGGACTAGAAGACCTCCAAGCTCCCTTTCAACTCTGTTATTCTATTCTATTCTTCACAGAAAGCAGGCAAAAATAACAAGCAAGAAAAGTTGTATTTGCAGAACTGGAATGGCACTTTGTAATCCTCTCTTTTAAGCCACGGGTGTCTTCCTGCATGAGGCTTAATCATGCAATATCCAAAGTGTGTGGACTCTGAGAACATACCCACAGAAAACGGGGAACATTTGAAAAAATGAAACTGAACTTCACAAACAACAACTGTTAGAAGAAAGAAGAAATAAATGGCAAGCATCTCTCATTAGAGGGATACATAAGAACATAATTTTTCATTGATGACAGGTCAGGAGGAGGAAGAGGAGGTGAAGATGGTGGTAATTGGGGCTCTTGACTGGAACGAAAGTCCCAGGAGAACAGGAAGTCAGAAGATATAGTTACTAAATGAAACAATGATTGAAGGAGGGGAAGATAACAATTTTCAAATAGAGAGCTGTCATAATGAAGATGGAATATACTGCGTGGTTGGACAAAGCACAAGAAAGAATTGATTTAGGCTGTGGTGTGGTCAATTTAGATTCAATATTGCTATAAAATGTTGAAGGAGCTATCTAGGACAGTTGAAAAATTATTGTCTACAGACTGTAAAGGAAAAGCTCACACCTATATCTTGAGAGTGAAGTCAAAGACAAAGGAGGAGGACTTTGTGAAAAATGCCTAGGAATGAGGCATCAGATGGAATAATCCTGGACATTCCTAGGCATTTTTCACAAAGTCCTCTTCCAGGATTGTCTCTGACTTGTAGGTGTCTTGTATGTGTAAAGCTTAATGAAAATAAGAGTTTTGCGTACCTGTTGTGCCATGTCTTTTTGTGAAAGTATGAATGGACACTCATGAAAGATGGGTACATGCAGGGTTCCTGCCAGTTCTAATCTCTTCTATAGAAGAGGTTCCACAGGTCTATAGTGCCCTTTAGAACCGGCTCCAGCTCCCTTCCCCCGCCCGTCCGCACATCATCAAGATGAAGAGCGAGAGGAGGAATTCTGGGAGTTGAAGTTCACAAGTCTTAAAGCTGTCAAGTTTGAACATCCCTGGGCTTTTTTTTCTAAAGGGTTAGGGGTGCAAGGGTCTTGTAACTTGACAGCTTTAAGACTTGCGTGCTTCAAATGCCAGAGTTTCTGAACCAACATTTGGGTTGCTAAGCAAGAGCGTTGTTAAGTGAGTTTCACACATTTTACAAGTTGGCCACGCCCACCCAGTCATATGACTGCCAAACCACTCCCACTCAGTCACGTGGCTAGCAAGCCATTCCCACCCAGTCACATGGCCAGCCAGTCACTCCCACAAAGCAGACCACACCTACAGAAGAGGTTCTAAAAATTTTTGAAGCCCACCACTGGGTACATGACACTCAAAACAAAGCAGAATGCTTTTTTTCCTGGTAGATTTTAGTTTATGCATGCATTTAGTTGCTGCATGTAGAAATACAGTATATCAGAATGATGAGTCTTTTAAAAACACACAAAAGGATGATTCTGTGAGAATTACTAGATATGAAATAAGGGAAGGCAAATGAAAAAATATCAGGAGGTAAGACCACCATTCTAAAATTGCTCAAGTGTTGTAAGATGCTTAAAATGAGAGAACCTAGTTCTTCGGAATCATCATATAGGATCATGTATTATTCACACACTGGATTTCCCAGCCAAAACTCAACTCTATCATTGTTGCAAGTTGCCTAATTATCCATGAATGTGTGAATATCTGAAATAGCTAGTTAAGAAAGTGAATTCCTGCATTGACTTCTTTGTGTATAAAGAAAAAAAGTAGTAGTACAGTGAAAGTGTTCTGAAGATCTTTTTTATTCTCTGTGGGACATGACTAAAGTAGTTTATATGTTGAATGCTGGCGTAGTCCAGAGAGAGTATGTTTGATGGATTAGCAATTTTTTCTCCACTGGTCATATGTTGTTTCTGGTTTTAGCACCACTATTTAAGAAAACAAAATATCAGGTGAATTGGAATTGATCCAAAAAGAAGAATTAGATATAATCTCTTATAATTCAGCCTGGGTCTTATCTATTCCACATATTAGGAACAGTATTACTATGGCTGGAGAAGACTCCTGCAAATCCCTTGAACTGCAAGATGATCAAACCCGTCGGTCCTAGAAGAGATCAGCCCTGACTGCTCTTTAGAAAGCCAGATCCTGAAGATGAAACTCAAATACTTTGGCCACCTAATGAGAAGGAAGGACTCACTGGAGAAGAGCCTAATACTGAGGGCAAAAGAAGAAGGGAACGGCAGAGAATGAGGTGGCTGGATGGAGTCACTGAAGCAGTAGGCACGAACTTAAATGGACTCCAGAGGATAGTAGAGGACAGGAAGGCCTGGAGGAACATTGTCCATGGGGTCGTGATGGGTTGGACATGAATTCGCAACTAACAACAACAAAACAGATGAGAAATCAAGACCAACCAATGCAACTAAGGGAAGAGGGTATATATAATATGACTTTTCCACGTGCTTGAAGAGAAATCACAGATCTGCTCTTTATCATCCTAGGGTGCAGGATATGGAACAATGGTCTAAAGTTATAGGAAAGAACATTTCAGCTGAATGTTAGGAAAACACTGTAAGAGCAAAAGCTTTTTGACAGTGTGGTACTAATTACTTAGTAAAGTCAAGGCTGTACAACCCTGGATGTGACAGGGAGGCTTCACTTTAGATCTCTGCCTTGAGCAGAGGTTTGGATCAATGAGCTAAAATGTCCCTTTTTAACATTATGAATCTATTCAAGTCAAAGCCAAGTCAACCCCCCAAAACCTGTCACATTATTTTGTCACCTGAGGCAGAAAATGCCATAGTTCCTTGACAGTAGAAACATAACTGTAATAAATTATATAGTCTACAATCTATTGTTTCCTGATATTCAAAATTTGTGATGGCTGCTTAAATGTGAAGCTGTCAGTCTCCATGATAAAAACTATCACCAATAGGCATAGATGAATATACATTTGATACCTTGAAAAGAAAGGAAAAGGTGAGAAG
Source organism: Natrix helvetica (assembly GCF_964273705.1). NCBI lineage: Eukaryota > Metazoa > Chordata > Lepidosauria > Squamata > Natricidae > Natrix > Natrix helvetica. The sequence goes on along the minus strand of NC_138552.1, from coordinate 232,168,882 downwards.
GAGAAGGGGGTCACCTTTCCTGAAATATTTACCTGAGCACCAACTATCTTCCATAGCTCCTATCCAGTCCATATACTTGGCAACATTGACATATTCTGGGTCCCTTTGATTAAACAGAGATACCTGACCCTTTTTATAAAATGAGACTTTTCTCTGGAATACATTTATCCTGACTTCATTTAAACAAGACTTTAACATTTAGCTCTTTCTTCAGACTTAGGACTAGAGTGGGTGGTGGATGGTTTATTGGCTTTTGTTGGTTTTTCCAGACATGCTTTCGCTTTTGGCAACCTGTGATACTATTTCTTGTCGGTTTATATTGTATATATTAATAAATCTAATAAACCAATCAATGTGAAATGAGTGAGCAGATCATTTAAAAGATTGTATATTGTAAAGAAAGTGACTGCATTGTATAAGTGAAAATATCCTAACTGACCATCTAATTGGTAGCTAGATCTGCTCTGAATCTCAGGGTGTCCTTGTTAGATCAGTTGGGTTTTTGCCCCTTCTGTAGAGAACTAGAGTAGGTAGCTAGATCTGCTCTGAATCTCAGGGTATCCTTGTTAGATCAGTTGGGTTTTTGCCCCTTCAGTAGAGAACTAGAGTAGGTAGCTAGATCTGCTCTGAATCTCAGGGTGTCCTTGTTAGATCAGTTGGGTTTTTGCCCCTTCAGTAGAGAACTAGAGTAGGTAGCTAGATCTGCTCTGAAGCTCAGGGTATCCTTGTTAGATCAGTTGGGTTTTTGCCCCTTCAGTAGAGAACTAGAGTAGGTATTGTTTTATCCAAGCACTAAAGTATAAATGAGTTGAAGATTAAGCTTCAGGAGTTTCTGAACTCTGGTGGAATTGCTTGATGGATGCTTTGACAGTATCACTGCTGCTAAGACCCCCTTGTGTCCAAGTGAGAGATCTGACTGGCTGGAGGTTGATGAAGAAGATGCTTTGTGGAGAAGGTGCTCAGCATGCTGCAGGCTCCCTCTTGGCATTTCTCATTTCATTCCAAGTAATCAATTGGGCTGCTTCTGAAAGGTTGTTTACGACCTGTAATTTGTATAATTTGATTTGACAGTAATTCCATTGTCATTACATTTATTTACATGACACTCTTTTGCCCTATGATTTGCTCAGTCTTTATCTGGGTGGTTATCTCTATTATTTATGTATTTGCTTCATTATTATTGGTTTTCATAATCATCAATTGCTTTTTCATTCAAAGAAATTACAACAGAAGGACGTATGTAAGATTAAGTCTTTCATTTCTGCATCCCTTTAGGGCAGTGATTGAAGGGCATAGGGGCATTTTTATTGAACAACCTAGTCAAGCCAACTGGTTAGCGTACAGTCAACTATTCTTGATGTGAATCACACCAAATTCTTGGTATAGGTTTACTAGATTCATCACGGCCCTTCTCCATTTAGCTTTCTTCATAGAGAAAAAAAATAAGATGAGTAGTTTTTCATTTGTTATCTCTCACTTTCTAAAATTGCTTGATTAATGACCGTTTTTTATTATTGTTGAAATGGGGGAAGATAAAATATTTAAAAGATTTTTTAAAGCCTGATCTTTTTGCCTACTTTCTTTTGTTTCATCATTGTATGAGCTATTCAATATATAGAAATAGTTTTGCTCCAAAATGAATTCCTAGCAATACAATTTGCAGTTTTGTTGGGAGAGAAGCAGAGAAATTTTAGTCTGTAGTCATTAGGACCAGAATTCGTACAGCTGAAATGGAAACCTGATATGTTTCTGTGGGATAGTGACAAATAACAACAATGTTCATATTCAGATCCTAATGAAACAATATATATTTAAAACAATTATAAATTTATTATTATTCCTGAAATATTGTTTTAATCCAGCATCTTTTGTCAACAATGAATGCTGTATAATCATGTCAAGTGGTGCTTTGATGTTTATTTCATTAACAATTAAGCATTGATAGCTAGTCACCCTACTGGCAATTAATTGTTTATTTTATTTATTAAATTTATAGACTGCCCCCTCTCCCCGAAGGGACTCGTTCCTAACAATCCAGTGTAACTTTGTCACTAACACTAGTGACCAAAACTTTTTGATATGGGACTCTTATCTTAAAAGAGACAGAAAGACAGAGAGACAGAGAGAAACAGACACACACACACAGAGAGAGAGATTATAGGTCACAGCAAAACAACTTAAGCAAGAATTTTAGAGAGAGAAAAAAAACCATACCAAAAAAAGAGCAGCTGCTGGATTAGTAAGATTAGTAAAACACAGGAAATTAGTGTATTCAATGTAATTCTTTTAAGTTTAATAACAATCAAATTAAAGGTAACTAGGTTAGTTTTTGTCAGATAACTACTTTTCTTCTTTTTATAATTTTATTACATTTTCATGATATAAAATACAAATGAAAATAAAGGTAGTAGCAGTGGTGGGAATCAATTTTTTTACTACTGGTTCTATGGGCGTGGCATGGCTTGATGGGAGTGGCTTGATGGGAGTGGCTTGGTGGGCGTGGCAGGGGAAGGATACTGCAAAATCCCCATTTCCACCTCACTCCAGAGCAAGGATACTTTAAAATCTCAATTTCCACCCCACTCCTGGGGAAGGATACTGTAAAATCCCCATTCCCTCCCCACCCTACTAATCTGCTTTCCAGCTCTGTTCTCCTATGCAGGGCAACAGAAGAAGACCCAGCCAATCAGCCTGGATATGGGGCGGAGCCAGTCAGAGGTGGTATTTGCCAGTTCTCCAAACAATTCAAATTTTCCGTTACCGGTTCGAACCGGTCAGAACTGGCTGAATACCACCTCTGTGTAGTAGGGAAATAGGGAAGAGGGGGGAAAAAGAGGGGGGGGCAGAGAAAACAAAACTTTCAACTTTTTTTCAGCACAGTAAAATAAAAAATAATAAGATTCAGTCTCAGCTTTTTATTTTTACATACTTAGTATATTAGTCATTTCTATAACAACAGTTTACTTTGCTGTAAACGAAAACAATTTTTCTGAATGCTGCATCTGAGAATGTGCTCCTAATGGGGCCCTTGAAAATAATTTCTTACCAAATTCTTATAAAAGAGAAGAAAAGAGGCTCTAGATAATCTATCAAAACATAAGTGACAATAAAAATGTAAATAACAGAATCCAAAGGGTGAAGGATCAGAAACTAGAAGCATGTGAACAAAACATAAGCAGTCATGCTGTATTTAATCAATCCCATAAATTCAGCAGCAAAAATTCCAGTTGTCAAGTAACTCTGTTATTCAGAATCAAAAGATCATGGAACTGAAGTGTCAGAAGAGAATCCCCCAGTGTGAATGTTCTTAACCTGTTTGTAACTTCGACCCCTTTGAGAGTTTGGTGAAACTTAAGACTCCTTGTAAAAAAAAGGATTTCAATTTAATAACACAAAGTACATATTGATCACAATACAAAGGTATCATTATGCTGAAACACAATATTAAACAAAGAAGAAATACATTAATACAGGTAGTCCTTGACTTACAAACGTTCATTTAATGATCATTTGATGTTATGATAATTCCCCAAAAGGTACTTAGAGCCCGGTCCAAACGTTATGTCTGCTGCAGCATCCCTAAAGTTGTCCCCCCCCCAACAATTGACCACAGAGACTCTGCAATGTGCCCCTCTCTTCCCCTCCATCCGGACTCTCTGATCTCGCACCAGCACTCACCTCCTTTGCCATCCCACCAGGGTCCACATGCTCCTCTCCAACTCTCCATCACTGATTGCTATACTACTATAGCTAATGCTGGGGGAGTTAAGGCAAGTGTCTAGTAAGGAAATGAAAATCAAGAACTTCATCAGTGTTACTTTTTATTACTTTTATTACTTTTTATTTTAACCCATCTCTTATGGGTTTGTGCCAGTGGTGGGTTGCAGGTGGTACGCCCCGGTATAGGCGTAGCACTGCCCAGAGCACTGGATACCATTCCAGTATGGTGTTCCAAAGGGCCCACCTGCCCACCTGAGCTCCTTTTAAGTCTTCAGTGCTTCCATGCATGCGCACGGTGCATACAGCATCTGCGCAATGCTCCGTTGAGCAGCTGGAGCATCACAGAGGCTCACAGAGGCACAAAGACACATGTGTGTGCTATGTGTGTGTGTTTGCACATACACTGTGTGCATTCATGTGTGTGCCGCCGGGCCTGTTCCAACCGTACTGGTTGGAATGGGATCCATAACCCACCACTGGTTTGTGCCATGTGGCCCAGTAAGAGTGGCCCATTCTCCTTCCCTACCTTAACCTCCTGAGCTCTGGAGAGCTTCAAAAGGTAAGTGTGCAATTGTGATCAGGGCTGGGGTGGGGAGGAGGCCTAAGTAGTTGTGTAGGCACCAAGGAACAGACAGAAATCTAGACCATGGGACTGACTCCCTTGGTCTGAAGGGGATTGACTAACCAAAGGTTGCACAGCTGGCTTCATGCGTAAAGAGGGACTAGAACTCATGGTCTACAAAAGGAATTTTATTTGATAATTGAAGTGCTTAAAACAGAGATACAAACCTTTGTCCTATTTAATGCCACAATTCCTAAGTCTAGGGAAGTACCTGTCACTTAAAGAATGGAACAAAGCCAAATTTCAAATTTGGTAGGTCTGTATTTTCTCTGCAATAGATTAGGAGAGATTATTATCAATGGGTTAATCTCCAGGCTGGGCCATACCAATCACTAAGATGTCAATCATGTCAAAATTCCTCTTCTAAGTGTTTTTGCTTCTTCCAAGTGGTGCTTATCGCAGTTTCATCAGGATACTTCTAAAAATAGTGGTAAAGTGTTCTTTGAGTCCCAATGACTTCATGAATACATCCTGATGATTTCATAGACACATCAATGTCATTTTTTTCCTTGGCAACAATACGGAAGTGCTTTACATTATTTTACAACTTTCTAATCCAGCCTGTAGTTGTGGATCTCCTGCATGGTTGCCATGCAAGTAATAACCATGTCTGTCCTCATTTAATATTTTAGGGTAAGGTGAGATTTGATAGATACTCCCATCTAGCTGGGTTAAAAACTTTCATTGAAAAAAGAAGAGGAAAAAAGCACAATAGCAAGCCAAACTATGCAGAGTTCAAAAGCATGTAAATGCAAGTGGATTAATAGGTACCACTTCAGTGGGAAAGTAACAGCATTCAGTGAGACTTTGGAGTGTAGCCATGCTGGCCACATAAACATGGAAATGTTTTTGGACAATACTGGGCCCCTTGGCTGAGAAACAGAGGTGAGCACTACCCCCTAGAGCAGGGGTGTCCAAACTTGGGAACTTTAAGACTTGTGGACTTCAACTCCCAGAATTCCCTAGCCAGCATAGCTGGCTGGGGAATTCTGGGAGTTGAAGTCCACAAGTCTTAAAGTTCCCAAGTTTGGACACCCCTGCCCTAGAGTCAGAAATGACTCTGGACAGGGGAAACGTTTACCTTTAAAGATAAACCAGTTTTGAAGAGCTATATTTTCTGCGGAATGTTGAACTCAAACCTCTTGGAGCTTCCTCCCTCCTTAGGGCAATTATTCCCCTCACATGTTTTGTTATAATTTCCCCCTAATATTTATAATCTTCAATTAGATGGTACTAGAGTCATCTATTTCCCCTAACAAAGCTTAACACAGCTTGACAACATGGCTGGCATACCAGAGGTGAGTTGCCGCCCGGATCGGGCGAACCGGTAGTAGCGGGAGGCTCTGCATGCACAGAAGCTCCATGCGCGGGGGAGTGCACCTGAACCAGTACTAAAAAAATTAGCAACCCACCTCTGTGGCATAGGTAGTTTTGACTAAGTTTTCATTGGAGGAAAGGAGCTCTTCAGTTCTTACAAATATCCAAAAAGAAAACAACAACAACAACCCAGTGATCAGTTTGGTTGCACTGTCCATAGGCAGAAAAATGGGTCTCTGTGCATACAAAGTCATGAAACCTGCCCATCCCTGCTTTATCGTTCATATTTTGAATTTAGCATGTTTGTTCTACACAGCATCATTTTCTGTATCTACCTTCCACTTGCCGAAATGAGAATAGTTGCATCCACCCTAAAATATGCAGTGTCTAGATGATGATATTAAGTTCCTCTCAGCATTTCGAAATGCTATTAAAAAAATGGAAGGACTAGATTAAAAGTGGGAAAATAAATATTAGCCGCAGCGCACAAATGTGCATGCCATGTCTCCCTATGTTATTTTATGTCTTCTCAAAATGGATGGCATAAGCTGCAAGGGCAAACATGATTAGTTAATCAATAATAACAGCAGAGAAGCTCACAGTAACCAAATATACAAAGCAATTTTGTATTTCATAATAGTCACACAGCCCTATACAACTGATGAGCACTACAGAAATTGCGATGATGAATGTACTTGTATGAAAGTGTTCTTTGCCACTTTCCAGAACAGCAGTGCAGAGGACAAAGTAGCTAAATCATCTGTAGATGGAGCAACTGAGCCAGGATGATGAACGGTGCAGCCCACAGCCTTCACAAAAAGAAGACACAGGGCTCAGAATTAACTGAGTTCAGTCATAAAAGCTGATTCCCAATTAACAGTGAAGCTTTTGCACCAAACAGCTGTACTTCAGAAAAAGCTTCAAAGTACACACAGTGCCACAATGGAAACTTCAGATAAGAGTGCTCAAAGAGAGTATTTAGCTCAGTTTGGTATCCTCCGGAGATTTTAGAGATTACAACTTCTGAAATTTCCAGTAGTCAAAACAGGGTGAAGGGGGACTGTAATTGCAAGAAAACTGGAAGTCATCAGGAGGAGAAATTCTGGCTTTAAATGCTCCCTTCAGTGGAAGTGATTGGAGAAAGCCATTCACAAAGCCATTCCATAAGAATCAATGCACAGCTTTGCATGCTAAGGTTTATTGTGTGCTGTGAGATGAATCCCCCAGTGTATAATATATTTGTGTAGGAAAAACTGCAGTTAACATGGAAAAAGAAGTGGACAGCATCAGCCGTTCGTCTAAAGAGAACTGAAGGCTCCAAAAACTATCCAGTGTACATTTTCTAATATTTATTTATTGAGCGTATGGCATACAAGGTCAGGGAGACTACAGTGTTACAATGTCCTGGCAGCTGACAGTCACTAGCCCATTTGTTGCACATTTTAACAAATGAATATAATTCTAATAATTGTGCCTCTAGTGAATTTGACTTTTGATGAATGAACTATTGGGACATTTCACCCAATATTGTTCATTCAGACTGGCAGTGACCCTGCAAGCCGGTAAGCTAACTTTCAGGCCTGAAAGCCAGCTGTGTAATCTTCTGAAGTGTGCTACCATTCAGTGAGTCTGCTACCGAGCGTGCTTGAGGCGCGCCCATACAGCACTAAAAAAAGAACATTTTGAAGCCTTCTGAGTCTGCAAAGGTAAGTAGAAGAGTGAGGAGGGGGATCTGCTGTGCCATGCCATTTAGATTAGGTAGAAAGCAGGAAATCTGATGATTCTAGCTAATATTACTCACGCATCACAGCTGATCGTTGCCCAAATGATCATTGGAAATACCAGTTCGCCTGAACCGGTAGCATTTTTTACCACCAGTTCAGGCAAACAGGTCAGAACCTGTAGCATTTCACACCTGCTGGAAGCAATCTTTTGTATTGGGCCTTTAGGCCTGCCACATTTTATGCTGTGGAAAAATGGGAGGGGAGTATTATGTGGAGTATGGGAGATATATAGTCAAAATAATATTCCTTTCTCAGAGAGTGAGGGACATCTTGCCTTTCACCTGGAGGGGTGTGACTGGGAGTCATCTCTATGCCTGATTCGGCCATGTGACTGACATGTGGGTGCTGGGTAGGGACTTGGACTTTCACTTGGTTGGGGAAAACCTGGAAGCTTTCAGATTCAGGTTTTCCCAGATGTGCCAATATGACATTTCTAATAAAATGGAACTTTGAGGAACTTCAATCCTCGGAGACTTCTTTTGTTGTGGGTATTACTTCGAATCCTGACACTAACATCTATTACTTTTAAGTTCTGTGGTAATAACGGCACAGCACAGCAACGGTCAACTCTTTATTAACTTTTGTACAACAGAACAGTTAACTAGCCGGCTGACAGCTATTTATACCAACAGCTGTCAGACCGGCAACCAATGGAAACTCTAGTCTTGTCCCGCGGCGGAGATTGCTTGAATAGTCCAATCAGGTGTGAGCTGTAGGATGAGTTACCGAGCGCCACCTGCTGGTGGACGCTCCCAGGACATAACACCCCTTCCCCCTTGTTCGCGCAAGCGTACTCGCTCAAATACGCCGGTCGTCTGCGCGTGCGCTGAGATCTCCTCAATGGAGGTGTGGCCGCTGTTACAGGAGGAGCGTTCCCGGGGAGTGTCCTAGCAGGCCGAAGTCCTAGAGTCCGTCCAAAACTTGCAGGTATGGAGTCCGGCGAGAGCGGTACGGTTGAAACGGCGCCGGAATTAGTTGGGCTGCTCTGGTCGGGCCGGTACGCGTTGTCTCCTGGGCCTGGAATATTCTGAGCTGGAATATGCGGCTCGGCCGGTGCTTTACTCTGAACGCGCCGCCTTAACTGGTCTACATGCCTCCTCCATTCTCGTCCATCGTCAAGGAGGACCCTGTAGGAACAGGGTCCTGTTAACTCAGAAATAACCCCCGGCACCCACTTCGGGTCCCCAGCAAAGTTTCTTGCGTACACTCCCTCCCCCACTAGAAAGGTCCTAGGGGGTGGGGAAGAAGGAAAAGAGGGAATAGAATAAGAAGGGTGCAGCCGGTCTAAAGTTGTACGGAGTTTGCGCCCCATAAGTAGTTCGGAAGGAGCTTTCCCTGTAATTGGACATGGGGTGGTGTGTTGACAGCGTAGAAAGGTGGCCACGCGGCGATGCATAGGCAACGCCGACATGCGGGACAGAGATTCTTTGGCAGAGCGCACAGCGCGTTCTGCCAAACCATTTGCCGCCGGGTGGAATGGAGCTGTAGGGGCGTGACGGATGCCCAGGCTGGCCAAATAATATTGGAACTCTTGGGAGGTAAATTGTGGTCCATTGTCCGACACTAAAACGTCGGGCAATCCGTGTGTGGTAAATAATTTGTCCAGAATGTGTATTGTTGCGGATGCGGTGGTTGAGTGCATGGGGAAAATTTCAACCCATTTTGACCATGCGTCTATAACTAAAAAGAAAGTGGTGCCGTCTATGGGACCCAAGAAATCCACATGGAGGCGACTCCATGGGGCCCTGGGTTGTTCCCATTCCCTGGATGGAGCGGCGGAAGGCGCCGCACGGACTTGTTGACATGGGGTGCAACGCTGCACCCACGCGGTGATGTCCGCATCCATGGAGGGCCACCAGACGTAACTTCGGCCCAGGCATTTCATACGGACAATGCCTGGGTGGCCCTCATGGAGGCGGGTCAGCACCGCATGGTGCAAAGCGGCAGGAATGATTACCCTATGGCCCCATAGCAAACATCCTTGAATAGTAGATAATTCGGTGCGGCGCCGATAGAAGGGTAGAAGTGGTTGATCTGCAAGAGTGGAGGGCCATCCACTTCTTACAAAAGGTATGACCCTAGATAAGATAGGATCGGATTTGGATGACGATGCTATGTCTGAAGCGGACACCGGAAGGTGGAGCTCGTCCAGGAGGCAGATCGCTTCAGTTGGTGCTGGGTCAGAGACAGGCAGTGGCAAAGGGCAGCGGCTTAAAGCGTCTGCATGCCCCATGTGGATGCCTGGTTTGTGAATAAGCGTGTAATTATAGGCTGAGAGGAATTCAGCCCAACGTGACATGCGGGGCGAAATGATTGGAGGTGTGGGGCGGTCTCCTGAGAGAATGCCTAATAAAGGCTTGTGGTCCGTGAGGATGGTGAATGGGCGGCCGTAGAGGTAATGGTGATAGCGTTTTACTCCCGCAACGGCGGCCAGCGCCTCCTTGTCCAGCTGGCTGTAATTACGCTCAGGCTTGGACAAGGTGCGGGAGTAGAAGGCTATAGGGGCTTCCGAGCCATCTGGGTAAAGGTGACTTAACACTGCGCCAATTCCAAAGGGAGAGGCGTCACAGGCTAGGAGCAAGGGCAGACGCTCGTCGTACTGAGTTAGGACGGGGGGTGATGTCAAAGCCCTTTTGACAGCCGCGAGGGCATGCGCTTCGCGGCTAGTCCAGGTCCATGGTGCTGAAGCGTCTAATAGACGGTGAAGTGGTTCTGCTAGGGATGCCTTGTGAGGGATAAAGGAGGAGTAGAAGTTGAGGAGACCTAAAAAGGCCTGCAACTCAACTTTGTTCGTGGGGGTAGGTGCTGAAAGGATGGCGTCAACTTTAGTAGGAGAGGGATGAATTCCCCTATGGTCAATAAGGAAACCAAGGAATTCCACGGCAGGAACCCCTAGTTTGCATTTAGAAGCTTTCAGGTGCAGGCCTGTGGAGCGGAATTTTAGGAGGACAGCTCTGAGGGTCTTTAGTAGTGTGTGTGCGTCCTTAGCTGCAATTAGTACATCGTCAAAATAAGGGGTAACCCCAGGAATTCCATGGAGCAGTCGCTCCATGAGCCCTTGGAAAATTCCTGGAGCTACACTAACTCCAAACTGGAGGCGCCGGCATTTAAATGCCCCGCGGTGCGTGACTATGGTCTGGGCAAGCGCAGTAGCTTCATCTACAGGAAGCTGTTGATAAGCTTGAGCCAGATCTAGTTTTGCGAAAATTTTTCCGCGTCCTAAAGTGTGCAGGACGTGCTGGACAACTGGCACTGGGTGGGGGTGGGCTTGTAAGGCCTTGTTCAGTGTGGTCTTAAAATCTGCGCAGATCCTTATTGATCCATCTGATTTTAAGGGAACGACTATTGGTGTTTCCCAAGGGGAGTAATCTACAGGTTCTAGGACCCCTTGAGCTATTAATTTGTCTAGCTCGGCGTCCACTTTCGCCTTTAAGGCGAAAGGCAACCTTCTGGCCTTTAGGCGAATAGGTGCTATTTTGGGGTCTAAATTTAGGGAAATAGGTGAACCCTTATAACAACCCAGAGAGGGGGAAAAAACGTCCTGAAATTCATATAGAAGGGATGAGAAGGTATCAGGATTTAGAGTAGCATATTGAGTGGAGTGAATACCCGCTATGGTTAGCCCCAGAGCCCTGAACCAATCAAGCCCTAGTAAAGTGGCTAGGGGGTCGCGTACAACTAGAAGAGGTAAGCGGCCAGAAAACGAGCCGTAAGTCACATTAAAGGTAGCGCAGCCTAAAAGCTTAATTGGATTGCCCTGATAATCTCGTAAGCGGCAATTTGCAGGGGTGAGTTGCTTAAGGCGGAATTGTGGCAAAAGCGTAGATAGTGTTTGCCATGAGATTATGGAACGGGCTGAGCCGGTGTCCAGTTCCATGGAGCACTGACGTCCCTCGATGCAGATGGAGAGGTGTAGCTTACCACGGCCTTCCGTGGTAGCAGAAGATGAGTCAACGACCCATTCTGGAGAGTATTCTTCTATGTCTCCTAAAGACAGGTAGTTGAGGCGACGGTTTGGTGGTGCCTGGGCTTGAGAGCGAGCGGCAAGGCTTTGCGGCGCATGCTGGTTGTCATGGACATTGGAGCGGCATACTGATGCCAAATGGCCCTTTTTTCCACACTTGTGGCAGACTGCTGCACGGAAACGGCAGTTGGAACGTGAATGCTTGCCGCCGCAACTGAGGCAGGCACGGCCATCCTTGTAGTTCAGCGACTGCATACGGTCGATAGCATAGTCAATTTGTGATTGAATTGTTGGATTAGCTTGTTGGTAATTCACCTGAGGTGTTGGCGTTGGCAATCCTGAGGGCAGGGGACGAGGTAAACGGCGACAGTCCGGAATGGATTGAGCGGCCATCTCTGAGGCGCGAGCTTCATCAACGGCTATCTTTAAGGTTAAGTCTGACCGAGAAAGAATTCGGCGGTGCAGGTTTACATCTTTGAGCCCATAAATAAATTGTTCTAAGAGGGCTTCATCTAAGTCAGCAAATTCGCAAGGAATAGCTGCTGCACGGAGCGCAGCCACGTAGTGGCTGATGGACTGTCCTTCTTGCTGTATGCAATGGCGAAAATCTTGTCGCCTAGCGAAGCGAGATGGAGCAGGCTCATAATGTGTTTTAAGCTTTGCCATCAGGGTGTCCCACGGCACTGTGTGGACGGGAGTTGGAGCCGAGAGAGCGCGAGCAGTCGCAAACATTTCTGGCCCACAGTAGTTTAGGAATATGCCTCTTTTCCTTTCTTGTGAGAGGCTCGTCAGGTCGTGGGCAAGCAAGAAGCACTCAAATCGCTCGACAAATGCCTCCCAGGTTTCTGCTTCCACACGGAAAGGTGAAAACATTGAAGAAGTTGTCATTTTGGCTAGATGGATGGTTGTGAGTTAGTTTCGCCAACCTTCGTCGCCAGTTTTAAGTTCTGTGGTAATAACGGCACAGCACAGCAACGGTCAACTCTTTATTAACTTTTGTACAACAGAACAGTTAACTAGCCGGCTGACAGCTATTTATACCAACAGCTGTCAGACCGGCAACCAATGGAAACTCTAGTCTTGTCCCGCGGCGGAGATTGCTTGAATAGTCCAATCAGGTGTGAGCTGTAGGATGAGTTACCGAGCGCCACCTGCTGGTGGACGCTCCCAGGACATAACAATTACAAAGATTCTTTTAACTGGAAATGCCAAATATTGAACCTCGAAAAAGGTATGCAAAGGAATGTGCTCCATCAATTGACTCTGATTACCCAGAATTGGTCAAGTGCAGGCTAAATCTTCTTTTTAATTTTTCATTTTGTTAATCTGAGCCTGAGCTGCTTCCCATGGCAGGATAAACAAACAGTAATCTCAACAAACGAAAAATAAGGCAAACAATGGGAACCTAATTTCCTAAAATAGATTGAGAGGATTCAGAGAATAGCATTGATACACATCTGATTAAAACTGGCCATTAATTTCAACTCTCTTCCCCCAATCCTTCTTTCAGTATACTAAAAAATTCATTCAGAGAAATACGGTGAAGAAGAAGATAGTATTGTATATAATGGAAAGACCTGGATAAAAAGTTGGGCATAAACAATGTTCTTAGGTGTTTCATTCCCTTATAAATATTCTGGTCTCTGAATGGTGTATTTTCTGAATAAATCTGTTTATTACTATTACTATTATTATTTGTTGAATGAAGAAATGGCATATTGCATTAAATTAAAAATAGAACTGCAAATAGGCCCAGTTTGATCTCTGTGGCATCTCCAGCATAGTAACAAGACTAATTCCAGCAATTAGATGTTAATTGATGTCTGAGTGGATCTATTCCTAGAAACAGCATGACCGTGGAAGGCATAACTAACATCATTAAACATCATCATGGCCCCTCCGGGCTTAGCAGGAGCTGAGATCTGGAGAGAAGGCGGGTTACTCACAGAGATGCTATATCCAGGATAAAGCAATCAGGAGGAAGATGGCGTGGGAAACTTGTCCCAGAGAGACTCCTACAACGGAGGTCTTTCCTATGAGCAGTTAGACCACATTGGGCTCTTAAAATGTTCCGTTAAAAATACAGAGACAGTCTCTCTCTTCCCAGCATCATCTTCTCTAATTATGCATGTCCTTAATCAGTTTCATAAACCTTTTGGCTATGATTTAATTATTCTTGCTATGTGCCTGGTTTAGTTATTGTGTTCTGCAAGAATCAGGAGGAGGGGAAGAAGGAAGACCATATATATACCATGCCATAGAACTAAGCCTTTTCTGAAATATCAGGGGAGTACACCACGCTGAAAAATACGGCAGGAGATACAACCCATGATACCTTTGCACCAAGCTATCTAGCTTTATTTGCAGAAATAACTGTTACCATAAAAACCATTTCTGGATCTTTGGTAAGAAGGACATTTTTCACCGAAAGGGCCAAAAAAAAAAACCACAACATGAAGAGGGGAAACATCAAGAGAAGCAAGACATGTGATAGCGAAACTATGGCACGCGTGCCATAGGTGGCACGCAGAGCAATATCTGAGGGCACGTGAGGCATTGCCCTATGTCAGCTCCAGTGCATATGAATGCACTGGCCAGCTGATTTTCAGCCTTCTGGAGGGCGGGGGAATGTTGTTTTTGCCCTCCCCAGGCTTCAGGAAAGCCTCTGGAGCCCGGGGAGGGCGAAAAACAGCCCAACAGGGCTACCCAAATTCCGGAGGCTTCAGTGAGGCCTGTGCACATGTGGAGGGGGAGCAGGGGGGGTTGTTCATGCATGCGCAGTGGGGAGGGCACTGCATTATGGGTATGGGCATACACACACATGTGCGCTCTTGCGTGCGTGTGTGCCCTTTTGACAACCTAGCAGAAAAATGTTCAGCATCACTGAGCAAGACTATTATTCCAGCTACCAGTAGTCTTTGGATTTCTCCCCCACTCCTCCCTCCCCAAAATGGAATCAAAGCAAGGCCTGGGCTAATGCAGATGAGATGAGACCTACTGGTAGTTTATTACAAGCTCAATTTTGTTTAGGGCCTAACTCACGTTTTCTTTCAGCCAGCTGGGGATTGAAAGCTCTGCTTCTGTTTTGATTACTTACAATAGATTGTTCTGCCTAAACTTGACAAACAATAGTTAATCTTAGCTATAGACCAACTCTACAACCTAACGTTTGACTTTTTTTTTCCAGGCAAGCTATTGTTATCATAACGCGGATTATTTTAACAATAAAAATGCAGGATGGCATTTTTATTTCATTACCTTGTCGCATTCCACTGAAATGACAAGCTAAAGGGCCTCTTAAATGGGAGAGAGCACATTTCTCTCCTCATTGATGTAAAGAATGAGAGGAGAAAGGGAGAATTATGAGAAACTCACAACCGATGGTGGTTTATCATAACATCCAAACCACTTTATCAGGAAACCTCATGTTCTGCAGAAATACAAAATGTCCTTTAAAAAACTTCCAAAAGGGGCCAGCTACCAGTAGACTTTGGATTTCTCTCCCCCTCCTGCCTCCCCAAAATGGAATCAAAGCAAGGCCTTGGCCTAATGCAGATGTTCACTCCTCTTATCCATTCTACTCCATAAATCTTTGGCCCAGTCTGGTAAGGACTAGTCTCTGACATGCTGAGCTTTAAAAAGATTGAAAAAAGAAGACAGAAGAGAAAGAATTGACTTGTTCAGGCACTAACCATTTACAGTATCTCAACCGAAGGCAAGACGAGGCACAGAAGAGACCTCAATAGGTGCTGTTCTTAGATAAACACATCTGAAAGAAAAACAGATCTTGAACCACAAAATTACAGATTAAAAGCAATTGATAGAAATACAGAGATACCCCGGTAATCATCATTAATTGGTTTCAAGAGGTTAAATGAATACAAACAAGTTTTTCCCACAAGGAATAATGTGACCCACAAGGCAGCCAACACTGACCAGTTCTGGCTAGTGCACTGAGTACCAAACAAATGAAGAGTAGCTGGAGAAAACTTTCACATCAAAATGCATTGAGAACCAAATGTAATGTGTTTCAAACCAGTTGACTACCAAGGTACCACTGTACATGCACTGAAAAGGGGGTCCAGGGAGATGAAAAATAGAATGCATCAATAATCTTTATTCAACGGAGACTGTGTAAGAAAGGAATATTTCTTAGGACTAGGTATCTCTGAAATATCAGGAGACCATTCCCCACCAGATCTTTGATCTTAGGCTTCTCCAAACCTAGAATGGGAAAGAGAACATAAGGAGATGCTGTTTCTAACACCATGAGACTTTTTTTTAAAAAAAGGTGTGTACACTGAAAGCTAGAATAAAGCCTTCCTTCCTTCCTTCCTTCCTTCCTTCCTTCCTTCCTTCCTTCCTTCCTTCCTTCCTTCCTTTCTTTCCTTCCTTCCTATTGTTGTAGTAACATGCCCCACTGACTCTGAGTATTGCTTTTCATAAAAGAGCAAAGAGCAAGGCAGATGAAATATCAAGTAGCTGATACAGTATTTGAAACTCACGCACTACTTTCGCCTGCTGTATAGTTTTTCTTAATGAGAAAAGAACAACAAGAAGAAAGAATATCTCAAAAGGGATATAGCTTCAGATCAAAGTGCAACTGGATTGCATGACCTGTTAGGACATGATAAATCCAAGGTCAAGATGTACCTATTCCAGATGTGCACAACATTGTTACAAGTCTCATTTTTATAACATTTAAATGCCACTTCTTCTCTCCAAGGAATTTAAGGTGTTCACTCCTCTTATCCATTCTACTCCATAAATCTTTGGGGGTGGGGGTGGGGGGTTGCTATAGCCGACCTTTCTGAGGATGAATTCTGATTTTCTTAAACAGTATTTATCACATTATGTTGGCTTGATTATTAAGTCTTTCCAGTATGCAAGGGCCATTATTAAAAAGGAATATGATTTTATTGTACACATTTTATTGGTTTATAAATTGGTCCTGCACATTGATAATCTCAGTGTATATAGTCTCATATATGTATCCATATCTGTATGTAGGGGAGCCACATTCATAATATAAAATACCATGAAACAAATTTTGCTTAGCAAGTAGAAAGACTTTTAAACAGTGAAAAGTGTTTTACATTGGTGAGCCAAAGGACTATTTCTTGACACTGAATATTATCTATCTCTAAACCAAAATATCCTTGGACCGTGAAAGACTTTCTATGCGATGTTACTAAATTTTTTAAACTGTGATTCTTGCCAAACTTCTCTTTTCTTAGTGAAAAATAATTCTGCAACTGGTTTTTTCAATTACATATTTTCTGATATTCTACCATGTGCAGTTGGAGAAAGTGTGATGTTGATGATGTTACTCTAAAAGTTTAATTTTTTAATCACTGTCTTGTATATTTTATTTATACTGCATTATTTTGTGAACTATCTTTATATCACACTGCCTTAAAACAACATTTAATATTTTAAAACTATCTAACTTAAGCATTATATATCTAACATATATATCTAACAATGTTAGATATATAAGTTAGATATATCTTGTCCTCCTTTGAAAAAAATAGCACATGAAATCACCATAGTTACTGTCTTTCCCTGAAAATAAGACAGGGTCTTGTTTTCTTTTGACCGCTGGAATAAGCGCTTGGCCTTGTTTTTGGGGAGGTCTTATTATTTTTGAGGTGCAGGAGGCAGTGAGCATGGTCACCTCATGGCTGCTGCTGTGTTGCAATATTTTTGGGGAGGGCTTATTTTAGCACATGTGCTCAAAAGCTCGATTGGGCTTATTATCGGGGAGGTCTTATTTTCGGGAAAACAGGGTAGTAACTTAGTGTTTGGGAAGCTGTCCATTGTGTTTTAGAAATAAGGCTTCACTGTTTAAAATGCTCATGAAAACTTCAGCATTACATTCTAAAATCTTTGACATGGGACTTCCTTCCTGCCGCTGGAGGCCACCATCCAGTGAGTCCTCTACAAAGAGTTCAAGGATAGGATAATATGGACCTTGCCAGGAGAGAAATATCAGTCAGGTTATCAGGAAGTGATGCTCAAGTTGGTGTACAAAACTGTCTATGTAAGTTGGGCAACAGTTTGGTTCAAATTGAAAGAGGAGAAGAATCCTGGCTCAGCAATTGAATGTTGAAATAGATTATGGAAAAACAATGAGGAAAAATAAAGTCATGAAGAACAGACATGGAGCTAAATGAATTCTGACTTGGGACTGTGTAGTACAGATGCTGTTCATGATAATTTCAATCTTATGAGGACATCACTATCAGATGCCAAACTGAAAGGAACCAATAGATAGCAAAGCACAGTTGTACAATAAGCACTGGCCTATTACTCTCTCCCAAAGGGTACATTCTTAGGGCAAGCTAGTCTTGCCCTAAGCCAACTACTGTTTGTTAAAAGGGCTTCCTCTTTAGCAAATATGTTTAAAGTTAAATAAATATTGAAAATGGACTGAGTTATTATTACCAGTACTTTCCCATGCAGCAGGGGATTCCAGAAGATACCTTTCAGATCTCTTGACTGTCAAATTCTTAATCTAGACACAGATCTGTCCAGGGCAGTTAGACATCACTGTTTCCGAACATAAACCTAGAGCAATGGTTCTTAATCTTTTCTTCACCACGAATACCCTTATTGTGGCCATGGAGCACGATCACGGACCTCCAAGACTTAACTCAAGATTTAAGTCATAACACCTGCCCACCTGTCCATGGACCACAAGTTGAGAATCCCTGATCTGGAGCATTCCTTCAATCAATATATCATTTGTTAGAGCTTGGAAGGACACTGTGAGATCCTTAAATGATAGATAAGTGACTTTCTAAGAAATATATGAGGATTGATAGACTTCACATTCATTGTATGAAATTATTTTAATTACTTCGTAATAGATGCAACAAACCTCAAACAGAACCCACTTGCAGTTCAATTTTTTCTGCACTTACAGAAATACAGATCTCACTAATCAGCGAATAAAGCACAGGGACAAACATTCAGTCACCACAGAGCTCAAAGGTCAGTTGACTAGAATTCAGAAAGGAATGAAACATAAGACAGAATGAATGCAGGAATGGATGTGAATCACTTCTTTCACTGCACATGCAGCTGGAAGGATCACTTAATTCTAGAAAGATTACATATGAGTCAGGCAAAATTATGTTTAATTATGATTATGCATATAAAAAAGGGGGAACTCCCATGTTGCATCTGTCTTCTCCAACGTTTTGGTTGTGGCTTTGGGGTCTCTGTAAAAATTAATTTTTAAGATAGCAGATAGAGAAATTATAAAATCCCATTAGAATTTAACAAAAATAATTTAAACATAAATTAAATCACTTTTTGTACTGTTTCCACATCACAGTACCCTATTCTCTCTCACTTTTGGGGGAATGCAAGTCTTAGCATATTGACCGTGGCTCCTGTCTTCCCCCAACAAATTTGGAACCCCTGATAAGATTGTAGGATTAGTTCACAGAGGGATAAAGGGGGTATATAAAGATATCTAGGTAAGTCACTTAGAATGTTTTGATTGCAGTGACATAGAAATAGGTTTAATAAATAGATAAATAACCAGCTGTGAGATTTTGTGCTATCAATCAAAAGACCTGCCACTGTGCTGATTCTCAATAGGAACCAAACTAAAAAAAAAGTAAACCCTCTCCATCATGATGTACTTGGAGAATGTATTCATTTTTGGATGGGAAATAGTTCCATTCAGTGGTGTATGCAGGGGAAGTCCAAAAAACCAGGATAGCATCCATAATTGTGTAATTGAAGCCCCATCCTTTTTACATGTGTCGTCATGTTATTCATAAAAAAGGACAGGGCTTTGATCATGTGGTTGAGGCCACTATTTTGATTTTCTGGACTCCCCCTTGCTGCAGTCCTCCCTGTTTGAATTTTTGTAACCCCATCCTTTTCTTCCTCAATAAATCTTGCTAGAGAGATTGTAAGATTGTTTTGCTGGAAAAAGGTTTATGTTCAGTTAAACAGATGCTGTTTAACCTGGCAGAGACAATGAGACAGATAAACAGGGCAATGAAAGAAACAAGTTTCAGATTATGAATATATATTTGCAGGATTTTTTTTCTAAACTGCAGGTAAACAGTATTTCAACAGCAGGTGTAACACTGCAGCGGCTTCAGCGCTGACACAGTTGCAGAATGAATTAATCTACTAGTGAAGACTTTGTACATCTCCTTAGTTAGAACTGAGAGTTACTCCAGTCTACATAAATCCACCTACTTTTACTGAATTATTTAAAGTATTGTTTTAATAATTCCACCAAATGTATCTTGTTTTTTTATTACCTTGGGTGCCTTTGTGCCTTTGATTTTGCAAACATTTCCATTCTTAACCTTCTTGATAATCCCATTCCAGGCTGACAGAAGGAAACTATCCTCACATTCTAGAAATATAGGCCAAATGAAATGTTGGATAAAACATCCACAAAATATACTGTGATTCTAAAAATATGATAACACCATTTTTAGAATATTTAAAATTGGACTGAGCTCTGCCACCAACCCTCAAGCCTGAGATAGATTTAGCTAAGAACTTCCCAGTGGCTAAGTATTTCGAGTTGTAAAAAATGGCAACTTGACAAAAATGCACTAATACTTTCAAACCAACATGTCATTAACAAGGGGAAGAAAAAGAATTTTGATTGCAATTAACAAAAATCTATTAGGTTAGTTCAAAATGCATTGCTTTTACTTCTCCGTGGTAGCTTCAGCACCAGAGATTGATTAGGCTGGCACAATTTGAGAGTGTGCAGGCTATTGATCTCCATGAAAATATATTGATGAAGACAAAAGTGGAACTGATTAGACAACAACAGTCTCCTCATTGTGTATTTAGAAAAAAATGCTAAGCAAAGAGAGACTTCCGGTGAGTAAATGACAAACTGAGGTCCTGAAGACAGTGGGAGACATTATGGCCAAAACTGGCTGTTGGACTGCCAAACTTCTCTAGAGAAAGGAGAAACCTTGAAGTTGCCCATACATATGCTGAACATTTCACATTTCTTTTACTTGTAAACAGCTGGGAATTGCAGAATTCCAATGAATATATACCCACCAATGTAGCCTTTTGTGGACTCAAGGTTTAACTAAACCTCACTTCTTTTATTTTTTAAAATATTTTTTTTTATTTTCAAAACAAACACAACACATCCTTCTTTACATACTGTAGAAAGTGTATCAGTTGGTTACAAAAAGGCTTTCGTGCATCTCTTCCACAGTCAACAAACATAATTCATATTAACTCAAGTATTTTAACTCAGATATTTATACATGTTACCATCATCATACCTCCATTTTCATTTGACTATAATTGTTTAAACATCCTTCATCATAAAATATACCAAGAGTTAATACATAACCAATACTGGCATTTCATTTACTATTTCTAAAATCCTCCAGTAACACTGAATCCTTATATCCTATTCTAGCTAAACATCCATAATATTTAATAACAAAGTTTTCTAATCCTCCTTTCCAAATCACTGTTTACAATTTACATCCAGTTTCCTTATGCTGTACCCATACGATATACATTGTTATCATTATCCCTCCTTTGTTTAACTATATCCTGCATCATAACATTTTCCCCCTAATAATCAAGACTTAACTGTATCTAACTTAGTTCTTTTTATTAACCTTTATATATAATCCAAAAGGATTTCTAATCTTCCTTTCATGGGTACCATTCAATATTCATATCTAATTATTACTTATCATAACACTACACACTGTATACATTATTATCATTATCAATTATTTATTTAACTATATCTATTGTCACTAAATGTCACTAAGTTTTACTAGTTTTAAATTATACTCTTTCATCTATCAACCTATATCTTTCCAGTAGCAAAACAGTCTCATATCTTCTGCCATTTGTGGTGTCAGTCCTCTAATCATCTCCTTAATCAACTTTGTATGGATTCCTCTTAGCAACTCCTTGCTTATAAAATCTCTCATGTAATTTTGATGTAACTTCTTCTGTTTCCTTAATCAGCTTATCTTTGATTGTTGGTAGTGTTATCAATGATATTGCTAATAAAATTTCTCTCTTTAAATCCATAAATTCTTTTGTTTTTTCTTCTTCTGTATCTTGCCATCTGGGGTAGATTTCCCCTCCATTTAATTCCTCTTTCAGTATTCCACTCTTTCCATTTTCAGACACAAACCAATCACCATAAATATCAGCAATTTTAATTTCTTTATATTCATTTTCCTCTTCGATTTTTAGGATTTTAACCATCACTTTTTCCATTTGATAAACATCTCCAACTTCTTCATCATATTTTACTGTTAGATACTCTAAGTCTTCCAACTTCTCCTCTATCCTCTCATATGTGTTTGATAATTTCTGTATTTCTGAGAATATCTTTTGCAGACTTAAACTTCTTTCTGCTGTTGAAATTGTGCCATTATCTCCAGCTAACAAACACTGCTGCTCTAGCTTGGAAGGTTTTAACAAGATTAAGCATAGATTCACAATAACGTTTTATTTTCACCTTTCTCTGGTTAAAGATATACTTCAAAGGGACATCTGTATGCTTTTCTTCTTATCACTCTCTATAAACAAGCAGTGAGACCTTGAAGTGCCAAGCCAGGATAATCAGTGAGAAAAGTAAGTGTGTTTCATTTCCAATACACAAAGCACCAGCCTCCGAGTAGCAGTGTTATTGTTGCAATCTTCTTTGTTTCTTTTTGTATCTTTTTTGTATTTCAAGTTTTAAAAAAAAAAGTCCGATTCTTGAATGAGTTAGAAGAACACCACAGTAATGAAAGAGGAGAATTTTAGTCCATAGGTTACAAAGAATAACAAAAGAAAAAAATAGAAGAAGAAAACTTAATCCATTCATTTTAAAAGGCTTGCATAAATTCCATCCATGAAGATAGCATTTAAAAAGTAAGATAACCCACTGTCCAAAGCCATTCCAAATTTAATTCTGCCGCTTATTTCTTCTGTTCTCAAATTTAAATTAGTTTTAAGTTTTTTATAGGCAGTCTCTTTTAAAACGGTAAAAATTCCTCACCAGCTGGGAACACTTTATCTTTCTGTATCCTTCTGTTTTGGAGCTGCCCCGACTTCATCAGCCTAATGGCTGGATTTTTTGTCGCCGGCTTGAAGAACTTTTCTTGGATCGATCAGGGATTTTGTGATGTCCTTGAGATCAGCAAAACGTATTCTTCCTGTTCGCCATCTCTGTGGGACGATTTAGGTCCGTTTGGACCACCCAGCAGCAAAAGTATTGATGATGATCTCAGAGCATTGAGATTGCACGTCGTCTCGTCGTGACATTGGCTCCTCCTCTCACCAAACCTCACGTCTTAATCACAATTTTTCCTACTACTTTTTAAAGATTTTCTTTAATCCTTTAAAAACAGTTTAAGACTTTTTTTAAAAAATCGAATATGCAGCAAAAGGGTGATAACATGGCTGATTTTAAGAGAGTTTTTAACTGATAAGATTTTGAAGGCTGACAGATAAGTAAATAAATATATCAATGGGTCTGTTCAGAGAGATCAATGAATATTAAATTAATTTAATGACTATTAATAGTAATTAAACCATGTTTGAAAGAGAAGTAGAAGCCATGTATATAAAAATTGAACAGCCCTCTCTCAACAGAGTGGGAGGGAAATATTTTCTGTTTACAACACAGTCCTTTCAGCAGTACCCAGAAGGTTCCACACCCATTTGAACTCTGATTCAGATAGAATAGGATAGAATAGGATAGAATAACAGAGTTGGAAGGGACCTTGGAAGTCTTCTAGTGCAACCCCCTGCTTAGGCAGGAAACCCTACACCCCTTCAGGCAAATGGTTATCTAATCTCCTCTTAAAAACTTGCAGTGTTGGAAAAGTCACAATTTTTGGAGGCAAGTTATTCCGCTGATTAATTGTTCTAACTGTCAGGAAATTTCTCAGGTGACTCTGAGGGCACAGATAAACCTCCAAGGATTTATCATGAACTCTCAGAAAGCTAACAACTGACTTTCAGTGCTAACAACCAGAAGATTATTAAGGAATACAAATCCTTCCATTCCTCATCATTCAGTCAGAACTGAAGAGGTTTCTTAGATGAGAAGTGAAACATCTTCAAGGGAAAAACAAAAGAAGTCCAGTTGCCTTTTGAAAAGCACCTTTGGGACAACCAGGACCTGGATGACTGACAATCTTCATAAACACTAAGTTCAGAAAATACTTTTAAAGTTATATTTTATGATAAAAAATTTTGATGTCATTGAAGAGAAGCAAGCTATGCTGAATAAAACTGAAATCAGTTTGAATATGGATTTTAAAGTGACCGCTTACCAAAGAAATGAAAAAAAGATGAAATAGTAGAAGAGATACATAAAGGTGAAATTTTGGATTTACAAATGAATTGTTTAATGATTAAAAAGTAAAAAAGATACACAAATACTAAAGTGATATGGATAATACCTTTACACTGGATTTAGCAAAGGATTTGTCAATGATTTTGAGAAAGGAGACAAGGTGAACATGAACAGCGGTGGGGATAAGCATTTAACACTGGAATGGTAAAAGCGGTAGTAAGTCAGAGGTTCCAGTGATTTGGAATAAGAGACAAGGAAAATACGAACAGTAATAAAATGTTTGG
Organism: Natrix helvetica; assembly: GCF_964273705.1. Classification (NCBI taxonomy): domain Eukaryota; kingdom Metazoa; phylum Chordata; class Lepidosauria; order Squamata; family Natricidae; genus Natrix; species Natrix helvetica. Next base: position 232,144,857 of record NC_138552.1, on the reverse strand, counting down.
ACATTGTTTGAGATGACTAAACAATTTTGGGAGAAAGAGAAAAGAATATAAAATTGGGTTTTTTGATCAAGACTAAAATAAATGGGTGGTTATCTTGGATAGTGTTTAATGGATTTTTATTGCCTGGGGCTGGATGATGATATTTTAAAGGCATTGTTTATTTGAAGATAGATGGGGAATTTTTTAAAATAAAAAAGAGATTGAAACTGGGTTTATTAGATACAATTTATAACATATTGCTATTTTTGATAACCTTTAATGGACTTTTGCTATTAAGATGGAGTGATGAAGCATTAGAAATTAGTTTATAAAAGAGGAGGTTGAGATATGGGATGAAAATATTGTTGGTTTTATTATGGTAAGCTATTAATGTTGATTATAAATGCTAGGGATGAAGGAGAGGGGTCTTTTTCTTCTTTTTCTGCACTGAATTTTCTTTTTAAATTATTTATATATATTTTATATTGCATAGTTTGCATTAGTTTTATCTGCATAACATAATTTTAATAAAAAGAAAAGAAAAAGAAAAATTGCCAAGCAATAAGATCATTTCAGAAGCATTAGGGGAAACATGTTTGCAGATATCTATAACCCATAAAAACAGAGTGTCTATTTACAAGCAGCTGAAAATGTTGCAAGTACTTGCAGATTTTACAAACTTTGCTACCCAGGCAGTTGTTCTTGGTTTCATCATAAAGACAAGGAGCAAAGGAATGAACCAGCCCATCACCTTTCCCTTTCTTTATGCAAGGCAGCCCAATTTGCCTTGTGAGTGAAGGGCATATATAGCGGAGGGCGCCAAAAACCAGGTCTTAAAGCCATCTGACGCATGCTACTAAACTGTCCATCACATGAGACCCAGATATAGGTCCTTGCTCCTGGGGACCTTGTGTATCCAGATTTCTTTATTACTGTCATTCGTAGACATCAAGAAAGAGAGATTGCAAAAATTGTTATTTATGGGGAAAGAACCAAACCTTGCTTAAATTAGTAATTGATTTCATTTTGGATAGCAGGGAAAAAGATTTTTTCATCCATGCAATTTTTCCCCCGTCACCATTTTAATCTTCACCAAACTAGCAGTTGTGCTGTGCAATATTTAACAGATTTATCAGAGTTGGAAGGGACCTTATAGCAGCTATTGGCTTCCCTGGTGTTTCTCTTTTTTCCCCTTCAGGATGAAGAGTTCATAAAATACTAGTCTTTTGGAATGTCATCTCTAGGGTTTTCTTGTCTAGGCAGCCTGAGTCGCCGCAACCAGCAGCAACTCAGGCCTGTCACACCCTGAACTGGTTCCCTGGTTGCCGCTGTCGCCGTCTTGTTTTTGAGTTCTGCGCATGCACAGAACAATTTTAATTAAATTGTGCATGCATGTGCAGCGCACATCCAGCGTGCATGTGCACAAGCGAACTGGCAGTAAAGCTGTCCAGAACCCATCCCTGCTAAATATAATAATTCAACACTATTAGGAAATCCGATTGTATCCATTTGCAAAATCCACTGGTTAAATGGTGCAGCTATGTAATAACTGATGGAATCTACATTGTGGTGGTCAATCTGATTCCCCCAAGATCTTTCAGGGTAGAATTCCCATGCCACAACCTGACTAAGACCTTCCTACCAGCATATGCATCACTTCAGGTTTTTTCCTTCAATTCTTCCATCTTTAAAAAAACAATCTTCCAAAGTATATTCTTGCTCTTTTCTTCCTATTTATGTATAAATTTGTAATCACACATTCCATTTTACCCATTATCTACTAACTACTATGGTCTTTGATAAATTTCATATAATCTAACATCTGCTACAAATCATTCAGCTTCACAGATATTTCCCTTATTGTTTTAGACTTTGAGCTTCAACTCCATGGTTGTACAAAATATTGCATAATCTGAGCTTGTTCATATTAACTTCTGCTTTTTCTAAAAAACACACACTGATTGAACTTTCTTCCTCACATTCTCACATTTTAATGACTTGCTGCAGAGCAAAAATCCAGTTTGCCCATTCCCCTACCCAACACGGAGCCTCGTTGTATTTTTTTTTTCATTTTTCTCATTGTCACTTCTCATTCCCTTTCTGTCAGTATTCTGACAAATACCATCCCAAACACACTTGACAAATAAATCCTCCTGTAGATTTTATATTTCCTTTGGTTGCTAATTTTGAACAATTCTTACAAGCTCTCGCAGTGACAAAATGGATTCCTCAGAAGGAAGAAGATGCTCCTTATCTATGTTTCTGGGAGCAAAACTAACTCTCTGTACAATACGGTACAGACCAAATCCACACTGCCATTTAATCAAGAATACAGCTACTACGGAAATCTACAACTATAGTTATTGCCATTCTTGGTGAGCAGGGATGGTGTTAAATAAGACACATTGAAAATGTCACGATGTTAAAAAGTTTGCTAGGCCTGAACTGCCTAAACTGACACTCAAGAGTTAAACTAAGAAAGCTTTATTGCGCAGGTCATAAAACAAAAAAAGGTTCTTATCTGAAAGTGATTTATTGCGCACGCGTTACACATTCCAAAATTCCTCTTTTCTTTGTTCGGCAGCCAACTTTGGCTAACGAAGCTTTTCATTATCAAAATGTAACCAATTAGTTATTTTCTGTTTTATTTTATTATTAAAGTTTGTTTATTAATTAGAATACTTTTAAAGACTTATTTTTCTCAATATCTCAAGAGATATGCGGAAGGGAATCAGCCACGGTCCATCGGTCTCTAACAGGGTGTTTTTTCCCCTGACAACTTGGTAGCAGAGGTTTGGCTGACAACTTGGTAGCAGAGTTTTGGCTTTTTGATGATACCAGCTGAGATGACTACAATTTATGGCTGTATTTTCCCTTCATGCTATCTAAAGATAACCGACTAAGCCTAATTAGCAATGTCGGAGAAAAAGAAAAAAAAGAAAAAGAAAGATGGGGCGAACACAGATGAATCAGCTTCCTCTGACAAAGAGGCTCCCTCGGACACAGAGAAGCAAGATCAAAACGTGCTTCAGGAACAACAAATTCCTTCAGGTGCCGAGCCAAATATGGGAGAAGGAGCTACAGGACGCGACATCCACGAAACGAGGTCAGTGGTTCCTCCTTCTAAAATATCTCCAGGAGATTATGAATTTTTGGGGGCCAAGCCAAAACTTCCCACTCTGCCAGAGCCACTCCATTCCCAGACCCTCGCAGATTATCAAACGATTGATGAATGGCAACTGCCGGCAGAGTTAAAATCCTCCCACGCAGAAAGCAGATTTTATAACATCTCCCCAGATGGTGAGCAAGAAATGCAAAGCTATCTATATCAAATAGAACGTTTAGAAAGATATGTTAGGGAGGCGAGAGTGTGTTTTAACGAAATAAGGCGAAGTAGAAGAAGCTCCCCCACTCCCAAAATGTCTGAGGACGCCATCTTGTCTTCTTCAAAACAACAGCCTAAGACACACCCCACAGAGTTCACTGGTCAATTAGAACAAAGAGACATGTACACGTCACCGAGGTCACGTGGTCCCTTTGAGCCCATTGAACTTCAGCATACGTATAGAAAGGAGAGGCAGCCAAAAAGTGAAGCTGCACTGCCATCTGCTGGCGGAGAAAAATTATTACAGCAAAAGATTAAGCAATTGGACCAGATTTTCAGAGATATGTCTATGAGTCCTTTAGAAGCCAAAACTTTGTCTCCAAAGGTTAAGTCTTCAACACCTCCTGGCGGTGTGGAATTCTCCCTAGATGGAATAAGGCAAAGCCAGAGGCAAATTCGAGGAAGCCAATTTGATGTTGCCACGCAAAGGCCAATGATGCAACCCCAGCATCCCCTGGTTCAACAACCAGCTTTGCAACCAGAGCAACAAATTGTTCCTCAGCAGGTATTCACAGTCACCCCCTTGACTGGTGAGTCCAAATTAAAGGAGTCAGGAGAGAATTATAAAGCCTGGGTCAGTGAAATTGCGCTCTTGCTTCGAAGAGAAGGCACATATTCCATGGTTTTTGATCCTCCCCGTCAACCCTGGACACCTGCAATAAGAAACCTTGAAAACAGAGCTATCACGACTTTACTCATGTCAATGGAAATTGAGATCCAAGGTATCTTTCCACCTGATGCAACTGCCCAAGAAATTTGGGCTATTTTGGAAGATTGCTACAGGCCTGTTTCAATTGAATCCTCATGTTTGCTCATGTCTGAGTTCCATGGTTCGAAGTTGAAACCTGGTGAACGAATTGGTGGACATTTGACCAAACTGAAAAGAATGAGAAGTGAATTGAGACAAAATGGCCATGTAATCGATGATATCCAAATGATTAGCATCATCATTAACTCATTGAATTATGAATGGAAAGATGCTGTTGCAAAGATTAACTACGTGCCTATTGCTCAACGCACAGTTAACCACGTTTGCAGACTTTTAGTGGAAGACGAAGCTATCAGGTTAGCTACCCCACATCTGCAACGGCCTCCAGCACCAAAGGCTCCAGCCAGACGTCCCTTCCGAGGAAGAGGCTACGCTCCAAGGATGCCAAAATGCTACACCTGCAACCGTGTGGGACATGACACCCGGGATTGTCCCCAACGAGTTCCAGCTCCCGCCACGTACCAGCCCAGAGGAACAGATTCCAGAGGCAGAGGTAGAGGCGGAAGACAAGGTCGTCGTGGTCCAAGGCGTGATTCACAAGCTCCGCTTGCAACACTGGCCATAACCAACGTTCCACAACCTGATCCAAAGTTCGACAGACGTCTTTTGTGGACTTTAGATAGTGGAGCAGCTGTGCACGTTACCCATAGAAGGGAACTTTTCACAGAGATGGGCGAACCAGAGCCCGAGTATCGAGAACTGTATTCCTTCACCAACCACACTTGCAAGGTTATGGGAAAAGGAACTGTTTACATTGAAGAGCTCGATACACACATCCCTGATGTTTATTACATACCTTCAGCAACCAGTAATTTGCTTAGTCAAAGTCACTTGTCTAGAGAGTTAAAGTTCCAGGTTCACCACCTCGAAAAAGCAAGTTACTTAGTTAAAGATGGTGATATTGTTGCTGAAACCATGCTGATTGGTGGTGTTTATTACTTAAAGCCAAAGCCTAAAGGGCAAGCACAGGCAAGTATGCAAACTCCAAAAAGGCACAACGCAGACCCAGAGAGAGTTGTCCCAGAGAGAGAAAGCGTTACTGTGCCAAAGGCTCCTAAAGCCAACAAACAAAGAAAACAGAAACAGATTGCTCAAAGCAAGCCTGAGGGTCCTCATGAAACTGTTAATGTTGAGAATTCACTAACTGGTAAACCTTTGCATTCCAGGTGTATTCACAAGTGGCACAGAAGATTGGGGCATGCCAGTTTCCGTGTTCTTAGAAAAATGCCGGAGTTCGCAAAAGGTTTGGATCTAAAGGGGTGTAAGGTGTTTTTGGATTGTGCCGTTTGCAAAAAGGCTAAATCCAAGGCGGCTGCAATTCCCAAACACGCTACGCGCCGGTCAACACGCATTTTTGATTTGGTACACACTGACATAGTGGGTCCTTTCCCACCAACACTTGGTGGCAGAAAGTATTTTTTAACAATTGTAGATAATCATTCTAGATATGGATTTGTATATCCTATGAGAGAGAAATCTGAGACCTTTCAGATCTTTAAAGACTTTGCAGCGTTTGTTTCTACACAATACCAAGTTCGCATCGCCAGAATCCAGAGTGACCGTGGTGCAGAATTCATGTCTCAGCGTTTCCAGGACTGGATGCGTAAGAATGGAATTCTTCATCAGACATCTGCTCCATATACACCGGCTCATAACGGAGTCGTAGAAAGAAGACAAGGGGTTCTACAAACCATGATGCGTTGTCTTCTAGAAGATGCCAATCTCAGTAACGCATACTGGGGTGAAGCAATCAAATATGCAAATTACATTGTCAACCGTACTTGGAGCAGTGTAATCAATCAAACTCCTTTCTACATGCTGTATGGCTACAAGCCTGATCTCAAGAACCTCCACATTTTTGGTTCATATGCTATGGTGAACACTCCTATAACTCAAGGACCAAAGAGACTGAGATTTATGGGTATTGATGATAATTCAAAATGGTACAAATTCATTGATACTAAACATGTGATTGTCATTTCACAATCTGCTAATTTTGAGGAAGACATTGACTGGTCCAGGATTCATTCCAATGATCCTGAAGTTTATTTTCCTAGAGATGGTGTTCCAGATGCCACGCAGCCTGATGACAATTCGCAGGCAGATATTCCTTCTACCAGTTCTTCACAACCTGATGTTCCGTCTTCTCAAGCCGCGGATGCTGATGCTAGCGACGAACGTGAGGACGAGGATCAAACACTCTATCGTTCAGTCATTGGTTCACTATTATACATTAGTAGTTGGACCAGACCTGACATCGCACTTAGTGTTAATCTTTTATCACGACACGTAGGTAAGGCAACACAATTTCATTGGTCATGCATTAAGAAGTTGTTGAAATACCTGAAACACACTAAACATATGAAGTTATTGCTAGAACCAACACACACTGATCAACCAAAGCTGATTTGTTTTGCCGACGCCGACTGGGCGAGCGACAAGAAGTCACGCAAAAGCACTTCTGGTTACATGATGTTCCTAAATGGTTGTCCTGTTTACTGGCAAGTGAGAAAACAGAGTTTTGTTTCATGTTCATCTACTGAAGCTGAATATGCTTGTGTTTCAGATGCTTGTAATTCTCTAACGTGGTTTGATGCTTTGATCACAGATATCTGGACACGTCCGATTCGACCAATCACCGTGATGGAAGATAATGTATCTGTTGTCTATATTTCTGAGTCACATTTTACAGGTTCTAGGTCCAGACACATTGACATTCGTTATCAAAACACAAAGCAATTAGTTAAGCAAGGTTTTGTTAAATTGCAATATGTTTCTACACATGATCAGATTGCAGACATGCTTAACAAACCACTCGCCGCAAATCAACACGAGTATCTGCGAAAGAAGATGTGCCTTAATTGATGATTTGATGACGTCAGCCCAGACTAGCAAAAGAAGGGGTGTCACGATGTTAAAAAGTTTGCTAGGCCTGAACTGCCTAAACTGACACTCAAGAGTTAAACTAAGAAAGCTTTATTGCGCAGGTCATAAAACAAAAAAAGGTTCTTATCTGAAAGTGATTTATTGCGCACGCGTTACACATTCCAAAATTCCTCTTTTCTTTGTTCGGCAGCCAACTTTGGCTAACGAAGCTTTTCATTATCAAAATGTAACCAATTAGTTATTTTCTGTTTTATTTTATTATTAAAGTTTGTTTATTAATTAGAATACTTTTAAAGACTTATTTTTCTCAATATCTCAAGAGATATGCGGAAGGGAATCAGCCACGGTCCATCGGTCTCTAACAGGGTGTTTTTTCCCCTGACAGAAAAGGACTACTTATACATATTAGTTACATTTGAATGTCTCAACATGCTTCAATCAGACATATCCATTCAACCATCAAGCAAATCTTCATATAAAAAGAGAAAAAGCATTCATTCCGCTTTATGAAAGTTGATTTTAAAACCAAAGGACATGGAAGAAAAATCTTGGAATGTTCATAGAGCAATTTTTGAGCCTTTATGGGCCTGTTCTTGATTTATTTGTACTTAAAAGGTAAAAGTAAAGGTCCCCCCGCACTTGCGTGCTAGTCGTTCCCAACTCTAGGGGGTGGTGCTCATCTCCGTTTCAAAGCCGAAGAGCCAGTGCTGTCCGAAGATGTCTCCGTGGTCATGTGGCTAGCATGAGTAAATGCTGAAGGTGCACAGAGCACTGTTACCTTCCCACTAAATGTAGTTCCTATTTTTCTACTTGCAGTTTTACATGCTTTCAAACTGCTAGGTTGGCAGAAGCTGGGGCAAGTAATGGATATTCACTGCATTACATGGCACCAGGGATTCGAACCGCTGAACTGCCAACCTTTCTGACTGACAAGCTCAGTGTCTTAGCCACAGAGCCACCACGTCTTGTACTTATCACTGCACAAAAGCAGCTATAAGTGGTGGAACCAGAGATGCCAGGCAACAAATATTTCTGAAAAGTGGTCTTACTTTTTACATTGCTCCTGGAGAGAAGAGGCAATCCAGTGCCGCTTCTGTATAAAGACAATTCTAAAGGGCAAGACAAGGTTAAGAAAAAGCAAGAGGGAACCTTCAAGCAGCATGCGGTTGAATTCTCTACAGCTCTACAAAGGTACAAGTGGTTCTCAATGCCTTAATGATGAATTCATTGGTTTGTTTTTCAACTTTCAAAACAGAATGGTTTAAAACTGTGACATTTGGAAGAGGCAAAATGTTTTTTTTCCAGTGAGGTAAGAAACATTCTTCAACCAATTCCTCATACACAGCAAAATTGCACAAGTCATTTGCTAATGGAAGTAGGAAGAATCTCATACAGGACAACTCTGGGGAATAAGATGACCTGCTGGCTTCACCAAGAATATAATTTATTTTGACCAAACACAAGAAAACCCATTTGTGGATCTACTTTCCTCTCAAGCACAAGCATCACAAATTCAATAATAAGAAGTTTCTTCAATTGATTGCTGGGGTAAAGATTGAAGTCAGCTGAAGCCTTCCAGAGCCCTGACATTAGGTGGAAATTTTAGCCACTCTAGGGGAAAAATTTAGTTTGAGGTTACTAAAAGCTGAACCAGAAACTCCTTTTTATTTAACACAAAAGCAGTGAACTTGCTAAGAAAAGGTAGCTGAAGAAAATACTACAGTATATTGAAAATAATGACGTTGTCCCAGATTCTCTAGTGGACAATAAGAAGTTACTCTCTGCAGATTCTATAATAGGTTATTCTCAGTTTTGCCTTAAAGTTACAGAAGCATATTTTGAATTATTTGCATCTCACTCAGAGATGAAGCAATAAGTCATGAATTTTGGATTTAAAGATAAAAGTACAACTAGAAATCTTTTACAGGGCCATCCAGTTATAGAAGTAAAGATTAACCTGTTGTCTAACAACACTGGTCTATAAATTTTGGGAAATTATTGATCTCCTAGATAAAATGTGTTCATTTTACATATTTTTATTAGATACAGTAAATTAGAAAATAGATGTTTTTTTTAAAAAAAAAAAACAAAGTTTTATTGGTTTTTTTAAAAATTTGCAAGGAAAAGGGTCATGGAAAGGTTACAAATTTTGGCAGTTGCGATGTGCGGTAGGTGCCCCCTCCCTCCATACTCATAATATACATTTACACAAAATTCATTACTAAATAGTAATATATAGTCAGCGTATAAGTTCAGTTAATAATTTCGATCAGTTTATGTCAAGCAGATTTTCTTGTTCATTTTTGTGATCTGAGCTTTCTCGGTATTGCCCCATCTCCCCCCGCCGACAGAGCTCCGGCCCCTCCCGTGTCCTGTACGTCTGTTGTAGGATCATCTGGTTTTTCTAGGAGTGCTTAATTTTTTTCCATAAAGGCCTGCACCTCTATGGGTGTATTAATTCTAACTCTTGTCTCCTCCCAGAATATTAGCATACCTTCAGGCATCAGCTATCTGAACCACACACCCTTCTGGTATAATTTCTTCGCTATTTGCGAATAGCTTTTTCTTTTTCCCCTCACTTTCAGAAAATAGATGTTAAAGGTGCTGGTTGGCTAAAGTTTTCAAGATATTTCACAATGAAGATTTATACATTGGCGAATATTTTGCCTGTAAGAGAGGGAGGTGTCTAATGATCCTGATGCCTCGTAACTTCTCGACAAAGTATGGTAGAACAATGAAAATGGTACTGTTATATCGGGTAATGAGAAGGCAGACACAGGCTTAACGTAACAACAGCTCTTTATTATAGTGGAACAAGTCTGTACAATCCAGCAACTGTTTGGTCTGACAGCAACCCTTTTATAGGGAGCTGTCAGACCTCTTAACCAATGGGATTCAATCTCTGTTCCCGCCTGAACAGAGGACCTTGTTGGAAGCCACAGCAGACAGAGTTAATATCTAACAGGTACCACATGGAGGTGTATAAATTTATCTTCACTTTGAAAACAGCAAGGCAGATGACTATGAAAAACACATGGAAAATTTGCTTAGGTCCCATAAAGCAAACATGTCACTAAAAATTCACTTCTTACACTCACACTTAGACTATTTTCCTTTGAACTGTGGGGCAGTGAGTGATGATTCCACCAGGATATCGCAGGCATGGAGAAAAGATACCAAGGGAAATGGAGTCTGTCCATGCTTGCCGATTCCTGGAATCTCCCCAGGGATGACCCTACTGTAGTACACAAGAAAAAAGCCAAAAAGCAGAGTTTATGTACTGAATAAAGATGGAACCTTGTTGTTTAATCTGACGCTAGAGCTTGTCACTTTTTCATGCAAAAAGCATGAAAAACCAATGAATGATCAGAAAGTTTATTTTTTAACCATTCTTTGTAGGACTTGGTTTCAATCCTTTCATGTCATCATAATAAACTCATGCTGGATTGTGAGACAGTGAATATACTATGATTCAGGACTTGCTGCTTCCCTGAGAAAGAAGCTATAGTTGCAGCTGTGATTGCTCATTACTCCTTCTGCACCATGATTCCTCTGGCTAGCAGCATAGAGTGCCAGAAGTATATAATATTAGCAGTAAGCATAAGCTTCTGTGTGATTCTAAAAATAAAGGGTTGCCAGCAGTGAACTCTCTGGACCATTTCCCCAAAGACATCTACCTTCTTAAAAGATGCTTTTTGCAGCTTGTCTTCCTTTTGCAACTCACCATAACATTCAAGGGAACCTGAGGATTGCAGTGGGTGGAGCAAATAGTAGTTGGGACTAGAATTTTCTGCACTTTCTAGATGGGGGATCAAGGCAGTTGTTATGTGTGCAAGGTCTGCATTTCGCATTACACTATTCTTTTAAGCATTTCCTATCTGAAAATGGCAGGAAACTATACTCATTTTTAGCAATTTTGTTTGGAATGGGCTCTACAGGCAAAATCTCTCTCCAAATCTAGGCTAAAATGCCTCATTTTTTAACTCTGACATTGTCCACTTCTATTGGCTTCCTATTATCTTGCATTCAAGACAGTGGTGAGTTCTTACCAGTAGTGGTATAGCGGCCTGTGTCGCTAGAACTGGGAGCGACCCAGGTCTGCCATGCCTGCCAAACCGGTTCCCCGGTCTCTTCTGGCATGTTGATGCTCATGCACAGAAGTTTTCAGTCAACTGCGCATGCACAGCAATACGTGCCGTATGCGAATCAAGCAGTGCATGCGAAAAATGCCCTCTCAGCGAACCGGTAGTAAACCAGTTAGGAACCCACCACTGATTCAAGGTCCGACGAGAAGTATTTCAAACCTCACCCAGCATTCCTTTTTCTTTGGAGCATCATCAGTAGGATTTAGACAGAGACATCTATGTAAGTTCTTCATTGTTACTTATTTGTAAAAGTTGGCAGTTAATGGCCAATAAATGAAAACATGAGGTTTCTTCAATTTTTTTAAATATGTTTTTTCCTCATGATTGGGTCTCCATTATTGCCCATGTAAGGTATATTTATAACAATGGCTTTCAAGAGCTGCAAAGATATCAAACCATAAAATTAATGCTTCTCATTTTAAAAAAAGTTGAAGAAGTTTACTCATTCAGCCCAAACTTATAAGCATGTTTGTCCAGGCTAATGGCTGCAATAAAGTTATCTATCTATAAGCGTGTTCATTCTGAAATCAATACTACTAACACTTAGGACTGCAACCTAAGGTATCATTTTCAAAATTACAAATGCAGTGATGAACCAATTAGAAGTGAGGGATTGTTGAGTTAAAGGTTCTTAATGAGATAAAAAAGAGAGTCTGATCTATTAAAAAGAAAAACTCTGAGCACAAACCCTAAGGTAAAGGTTCCCCTCGCACATATGTTCCGACTCTAGGGGGAGATGTTTATCTCCATTTCAAAACCGAAGAGCCAGCGCTGTCTGAAGATGTCTCCATGATCATATAGTTGGCATAACTAAATGCCAAAGGCGCATGGAATGCTGTTACCTTCCACCAAAGGTGATTCCTAATTTTTCTATTTGCATTTTTACATGCTTTTGAACTGCTAGGTTGGCATAAAGTTGGGACAAGTAATAGGAGCTCACTCCATTATGCAGTGCTAGGGATTCAAACCGCTGAACTGCGACCTTTCTGATCGACAAGCTCAGCGTCTTAACCACTGAGCTACCACGTCCCTAGCACAAACCCTACCCTAGTTTAAAAAGAGTTCCATTTGCTTTCTATGTACATAAGGTTATAATTAAGACTGTTCATACTTGTGTCTGTAAGATATGGCAGAGTGGAAATGGTCATAAGAATCTGTGTGTCTGACCTGTGAGGGGGCTAAAAAATTCTGGAAAAAGATCAAAAATTGCCTGGAGGCAATAACGGGGGTTAAAATAGAATGGAAACCTGAATTTTTTTAATTAGGAATAATGTCTGCGAAATACAAAAAAGGAATCCAGTATTTAATACTACATATAATTACGGCGGCAAGGATTGCCTTTGCCCAGAAATGGAAAAACAAACTAACTCCAAGTGAAGATGAAATAATAAGAAAGGTTATGGATTGTGCTGAAATGGACAAAGTAACTAAAGAAATTCAGAGAAAAGAAGAATCAGAATTCTACCAGATATGGGATAAATGGTATAGGTCAGGGGTCGGCAACCTTAAACACTCAAAGAGCCACAAAGGTCCTAACCAAAAGCCCCCCGTTTAATTCTGGAGCCGAACAGAAGTCTGGTTTCCCCACCATAGAGTCTCCTTCTAGCGCGGCGTCTTTTTTCCTCTGCCCACCCTAACCAAAAGCCCTATCAATTGTGGAGCTGATTGGAAAACCTACCCCTGCCATAGAGTCCCCTGGTGTGCCCTGCCCCTCGCCCAAAAACCGGAAGCTCCTCTCAAAATTGTGGTGCTGCCTGGAGACAGGGAGCCGCAGCAGAGGGATGAAAGAGCCACATGCGGCTCCAGAGCCATGGGTTGCTGATCCCTGGTATAGGTGGATGGAGGAAAGAAACAAGAACCAATGAAGGAATGTAACAAAACTCAAAAATAATAGTTATGAGTAAAATAAGAAAGTTAAGAATGGTGAAACCCAATGAAATACAATTGAATGGGAAATAATATAAGGTGAGCGCTATCGATTGATAATTGCTACTAGAAAGAACAGGAAGCTCCTGTTTGTATTGCATTGTGTAAATGTGTTGTACGTCTAAGTTTTGTGTGTGTGTACTTTACATGTTTGTTAATAAAATTGAAAATTAAAAAAAAAAAAGAATCTGTGTCTCACAAAGACTCATGAGACAAGCTGATCCATCTTTTCCAAAGCCCCAATGGAAAGCTCTTCTGTGCAAACTGTAGGGTTAAGAAGAATGTTTCCCTTTTGCATTGGAGGTTCTTTGAAATGTACTTTACATGACCCTCTTGGATGCACATGTTGGCTCTAAATCAACTGATAAGTGTGTGAATATATTGCCTCTTATATGTAGGTCTGTGTGCTCCTGACAATTAATAGTTGGAGGGCACTTGTCTACTTCTTAGTAGCATGCAGTGGTCATTTCTGGAACCGAAAGCTAAATGAGGCAGGCCCGCCAGCATTTTACCCTATTTTGTTGGAAGTTAAGAAATAATCTTTCATGAGGACTTCTGGTGAGGAATTTGGAACAGTCAGTCCATGGACAGCTGGAGACATTACGGCTGAAAATTGTAACCAGATGCTGGATCCAGATTGTGGAAATCTCTCTGGAGAGAGGGGAGATCTTAAGATTGCCCATATGTACTCTGGACAACTATTTTTTGTGTATAAGCAGATGGTAGAAATGATGTTTCTGTGTTTGCTTGCAAAAATCTGGAGTTGTGGGATTCCATGGAGCTCATAGCTGTTAATATAGCTTTTTTATGGATTCAAGGTTCTACCAAATCTGACTTCTTAATCATAATTTCCTCCCCCCCCCTCCTATTGCTTTTTAAAAATTGAAAACATTCAGAACCACAATAAGTCACATTCACTGGGCAAATTTTTCTTCAATCTTTAAGGAAGAAGTTTTAATTACAAATTTAAAGTTTTACAAACACTTTTATTTTGCAATATTCAGAAAAAAACATACAGATTTACCGGCTGATTTTACAAAGTTTTAAAGAATTAAAGGGTCCAGATGGACTTAAATTAGAACTTTAACTATCAAAATCCTTCCCAGGTGAAACTTTCTATGTTTATATTTGGAACTGATTAGATAATTTTGAAGATCAGTCACTACAGTACATCACAAGAAAATAAACATTTCAGTAGATTTGTAATAAGTAATTTATGACTGTTAGGCCCAGAAAACAAATTTAAAATTATCTGTTATGATACAAAAAGTTGATTCATAAAAGGAACAATTTCTATTGAATAAAACTGAAATTAATTTGAAGGTAGATTTAAAAAAGATAGCCTACATAAGAAAAAGATGTAATAATGGATATAAAAAACTCACAAAATATTGGATTTACAAATGAACCCAGTTGTTGATTTAACAATTGAAAAAGACACATAAATACTAAATCAGAAGAGTGATATGGATACCTCTTTACTTTGGATTTACAAAAGGAAATGGTTGAAGTTATGAACCGTGATGTGGATAAACTTTTATACTAAAACTACAAAAGGGGCTTGTCAGAGATGCCGACAATTTTGGGATAAGAGGTAAGAAAAGTATGAGTTGTAGTCATATGTTGGAACATAGTTTGATGTGACTAAAGATTCTTAGAAGAAAGAATATAAAATTGTTAATTTGATCAAGGCTAAAATAAATGGGTTGATATCTTGGACAATGTTTTAATGGATTTTTCTTCACTAGGACTGGATGACAATATTTTAAAAGCTTTGTTTATTTGAAGAGAGAAGATATGTGGTTTGTTTAAATAGAAAAAAAATCAAACTGGATTTATTAGCTACATTTGTAATAGTTATAATGAAGGGGATAAAATATTTTAAAATATGGTGATAATCTCATTGTTGATTAAACCTGCTAGGGATGAAAGGGGATAAGTCTTATTTCTCTGCATTTAAAAAAAAATTGTATATGTTTATTAAAGCTAAATTGTGTTAGCTTTATCTGTATGACACAAGTTTTCATATTTTTTTAAAATTAAATTATGTTAACAAAATAAACATTTCTTCTGCCATGAAAATTAGTAATGCAGAGGAAGCTGTCACACAATCTAGACTTGAAATACAAAAAAAGCTGAAATAGCAAGATCGTTCCCTGACTGCAGATTGTCCATTCATCCATTTTTCTAGTATGGTCATCTGTGCATTTCCTACTGCCTGATTTGAGATAAAAAGCAAGGAAAACCAGATGGGGACATTGTGATTCCAAGCAAGCCTGCCTCTCATTCTGTGGGATATTGGGTGATGTTGTGTGCAAGTGTGCAAACATAATGCAATTTGTGTTTGTTGTTTCTCCCAAACAGCATGATAGTTCTGCTTCCCTCAGGTCTTTGATTTACAAGAAAACAAACATCACTTTGCTTAACAAAGGCACAGAAAGAATTCCCCTTTGAAACAGTTTAATTTTACAGGCCCTGGAGCAATGTCAAGAAGGAACCAGGAGCAAAGAAGGGGGAAAAATGCAAAGCAAAGCAAAACACACAAATGAGCTTTTCGGTCTGTTTGAACATAGTTACAAAGGGGAGAGTTCTAATTAACTGAAACTTACCTCATTTGTATTTCACTTAAATATCTCCGATGTGGATGTTCCCATATCTGTATGTTTCATGATGCATAATCAATTTGTAGGTGATGCTCATAGAATTCACACTTTCCAAATTTAGGAATTATATATATATTCCCACATGCTACCTTTAATTTTTAAAATAACTTTGTCCTATACAATATATTACACTTACATACGTTATTATGTAAGTTAGACAAAGCCACTTTTTTAAATAAAAAAAATCACAATTGCCAATATATAACATAAACAAGAGCGCCGTCCTAAAAATTAAGCTGCGAAACAATATAACAGTAATATATTAAACACCAGTTTCAATAAATAGTTTCAGAATCTAGGGATTAGCTAACAAGGCACAGACGCAAAGAACACCCATTGAATTATTTCAAATTTAAATATAAATTACTTGAAGTTGTATTGCTAAATGTATACCTATCCCCATATTCCTGCTTTTCCCCTGACATCTGGGTGCAATTAGGAAAGACAATCATAGAGATAAATATAACACACTCTAAGGGCATTGTGATTCTACAGGGAGACTTTAATGCTAGGGTAGGGCTCTTTGCTTGATTATGGCCACTAGGGCTTCACACCTGAGGATGATTACCTGAGGATTGCCACTCCTGAGACACCAAAAGGAATGTGGTGAATTCTAAACGGATCCCTTTTACTTATACATGCAGCCTTTATATCCTCAGAGGCAAAGAGAGCTGCTTTATATATCTCTTTACTTTCTATGCTGGGAATGCTAGTAGTGTCCTGGATTACACATGTGTATCAACAGACAAAACGGACTTATTTGCAGACCTTCATGTGAAGGAAAATAATGACTATCAATTGACTGGAACTTTTATGGCAGTTCTGATTTAAGGCTACCTAATAGATCATCCATCAGAGGCTACACTTGCTACCTTAAAGTGAGGCAAGCAAGGAATCTAAATGCTCTAAGATGAATACTAAGGCAATTGTTAGCTTTATGAAGAATTGTTAGCTTAGGAACTAACAATCCATGAGATCTACTCGGCTTGATCTTGATTGCTCTTACTCAAGAAAGACCCTAAGAGCAGCTATGCATCAGTTCAAAGAAACCCTACATCAAATAATTATACCAAGATGCTAAAAGCTTAGATGCAACTACAAGAAACTAATAGCCTCCAAGAAGTCTCAATGCACACCTACAGTTTGGCCTGAGGTAGAAAAGTCAGCAAAAGGGTCCAAATCAGTCATATGTTGCAAAGTCATATCTGGTATGCTGAAAGAGGGTAAATTACTACTTGATAACCCCATCTGAGCTATAGTCTGGGAAGATTTTTACACTAATTTATTTGCCAATGCCAAGCAGGATCAACTAGAAAAGACAACAATCTTGAGTTTCTGACCTCAAATAACTTCCTCCTTGGCTACCAATTATCAATGGCACAAATTTAACACATTATCCAATCATTGAAACTCAATAAAACACCTGGTGAAACTTCCTACCTCTCCCCAGAACTCTTCAGAGTTTACATTGAGTGGTAGGCTCCATTGATGGCAAGGCTATTTACGTATTTACATTGTTTCATGTTGACAAAGTACTCTGTAAATGTTCTCTCAATTGATGGCTATACAGAAGCCTCTGAGGACATCCTTGTGTTCCATTGTATGCGCAACTACCACTTACAATTTATCCATGAACTATTTGGTAGTCTTTTGGGATCCCTGAGCTAAAAATGTCATCATAGTAGCAACTTGCTGATAAGATTGTATATTGAGGGCCATATGGAAATAATATATGGATGTCCACCATTACATACTAATAAGGATCCAGCAATTTGCAAACGTTATTGGAATAAAGCCCACCATTTTTCAGTGATCTTGCTAAGGTTGCTCCAATCTGATACAAATGGACGCATGTGCATAGATAGGTAGTCCTCAACAACCACAATTGAGCTCAAACTTTATGTTGCTAAGCAAGACATTTGTTAAGAGAGTTTTGCCCCATTTTACGATCTTTCTTGCCACGTATCTTAAGTGAAACACTGCAGCTGTAAAGTTAGTAACATGGTTGTTAATTAAATTTGGCTTCCACATTGACTTTGCTTGTCAGAAGCTGCAAAAGTTGATTACATGACTCCGGGACAATAATACCCTCCTAAGTATAAAACAGTTGCCAAGCCACAAAACTTTGATCACATAACCATGGAGATGCTACAAAGGTTTGTAAGTGAAAAATGGTCATGTCACTTTTTCAGTGCTGTTGTATCTCTGAACAGTCACTAAATGAAAAGTTGTAAGTTGAGGACTACCTACACATACATATGCCCCCTGAACTGTTAATGTGGAGCATGGGTCAAGAAAGGATGTCCCACTCTGCCCTAAATAGTTACATTTGTCCATCAAACTCTCAGCAAGTTGTTTTCCAGATATTCAGTTCCAGTCCTGTTTAGGAAGCAGTAACTAATAATGCTGACACCTTTTAGATGGCCCATTAGTTAGCCTGACAAAAGGGGATGAATGTCTTTGCTGTTCCACGTTTCAGGTTTACAACCAAGCACATCTTTAACAGATTGTCACAGTTTATCAAGGAAACTGGCATATGTAGCCCCATATTAGCAAACCTGTTTGTTATAGTTCTAGGCATTCACAAGTGCTTTATTCACAAATAGAACTGTTGTATGAACTCTGGTTTTTACCACCATTAGCGCTATCCGTGCCGAATTCATTTTTTAAAAAAGTAAGTTATTTGATTATTATTTTTTCTTCCAATATAGACTCAGCCTTCCATCTTTCCAAGATCATTAAAATGAGGACCTCGATTATTGGTGGCAATATGCTGATTTTGTAAACCACCTAGAGGGCTGTTAAACCACCATGAAGCGGTACACAAGTCTAAGTGCTATTGCTTTTGCTATTGCTATTTTCAAGGAAATCTTCTGTCCATGTACAAATGAGACGAAGAACTCCTTAGGATAATAACAGTGACTCCATCACATATCCCCCCCCCACTTAGGGAAATAAAGTTTGTCACTACTGTTAGTGAACCATTAACAGTTGTTTTTCCCATTGTGCATTACAAAATCTTGCTGCTTGGGACAACCATATCATAGATAGCCATCTGTCTGAATATGGATGGATAGCCATCTGTCTGAAAAAGATGGATAGCCATCTGTCTGAAACGGTATAGGGTTTCCTGCCTAGGCAGGGGGTTGGACTAGAATACCTCCAAGGTCTCTTCCAACTCTACTATTGTATTGTGTTGTATTAAGATGTCTTTCAAGTGCCACATGACTCCTGTTGGCCACGTAAATGCCTGGCTTTGAACTGGGCTGTCATTGATCCCAATGGTAGAAATAGCAGTACTATGCATCAATAGCTCATAAGAATTTTTTGGCTGAGAAATTATTTTAACAAAACACAAGCACAGCTGGCATGGATAGTGGGGAAGAATGTGAACTTCATGGTCAAACACCTACCGACCAGCTGATCAGACTTAGTTTATGAGTGATGTGCAAACAGGAATGTGATGGGGAGAATAAATCCTGACTAATACCTGGCCCTTTCAGGTATTATTCAATTGTGCCCTTCCCTGCAGTTTCCCACAGTGCTACTCATAAGTTAATCCCATTCAGTATCAAAAGCTTTCCGCTTTCTAGTCATGCCTCCATTAATACTTCCTCTGAAAAATAGCAAGGGGATTTACTAATGAGTAGTCTCCTAATTGCCCTTTGATTAGGCCCTTCTGAAGCATTCTTTGCCAGGTCATTCCAATGAGAGAAAGTGGCTTTGTATCCTAATTCTTACTTTTTAAAATTTTATATACAGAAATTGTGTCACAGTGGAAAGAATGAGAGGCAATTGAGAATAAATTTCATGAGCAATTGAAGGGCTTCTCAGCACCCAGCTGTATGGTTGTCTATTCCAGTTGTGTTGGGGTAATCGGTCAATAAATCCTTAACTATATGGTTCTGTTTCTTCTGCTGAGCTCCAAATTGCTGAAACTTTCTAGATAATTATTGTGCCCTTACAAATAAGCCCTTTTGCCATTAGTAAGAGCTTGTGTAGCAAGTTATTAGTACGCAATCTCTAGTATGAGTTACAGCAAAATATGCCAAAGTGAGCCTTTAAACTAGCATTTTTATGTTTTAAATCACAAATTCTTTTGTCAAGCTGCTCATAATGATAAGCTTTCTTCAAAAATTATTAAGGTGGAAACTTGTAATTACAAGGACAGGTTAACTCAACTGCCCAGTCACATTCTGTGAGATGGTGGCTATTTAAAGTTGATTAATACATAAAAATGAATAAACCTTGACAATGTCAGCATTCCAATTATATTGCTTTAACATAAAGAAAAGATCTGGAAACACACTGAAGGACAACATAATGTGCAACTATTATTTTACCATAGTTCTCCATAAAAGTGAACAAGACAATGGCAATTTTCCATCTCTACTCAAGATAGACCATTTTAAAAGCAATCAAAGTAATATTAAGCATATATACAGGCCATTTCCATTTTTTTCAACTACAATGGTCTCAGCAGAACAAAATAATTGATTATTAAATTACTAGATGCTAAGTTGATCTAATGATAAAAGTGCCCTTCATTTCACAGAAGTCATTCACTGCAGTATAGCAAAAAAAAGAAGTTTAAGGTTCTAGACCAGAGCTGTCAAACCTGCAGCCCCGATGTGTTACGCACTGACCACACCCACACCTGGTTTAGTGAAGGAGAAAAAAATCCTGAGTTTGACACTCCTGCTCTAGACCTACCCACTGACTAAAGAGTAAATATTACTGAATTCAGGGATACATTTGAACTAATATACAGCACGGGTGTCAAACTTGCGTCGTCACGTGATGTATCATAACTTTTCCCCCTGGGAGTTGCCATATCTTAAAGAGCCACTGCAAGTTGGGTAAAGCTTACATGCAGATTAAGGCCTGCTCCAATTATGCCCATATATTATTTAGCTCCCTGTAGTTTCTCTTCCATAACAATCAACTCATAATTCCATTGTATCCTTCAAATGCTGAATTCCACTAATTTAACCAGAATTCTACTGGTTAAAAAAGAAAACAAAATGCTAAATTTCTTGTCCAAATTTTGTTTTGAAATCAGTATTAAGACATTAAAATTTTGCCTACCGTGCAATATTCCACAGACAAAGTATGCAAATTTAACCATTCAGAAAAAATTAAGCCCATTAAATATAAAAGGAAACAGATGCCTTTGGTTCAGCTAATGCTTAAATAACATCCTTGTTTGATTCATGTTTCAGTCACTCTGGTGTCCATAGTTCAAGAAGTCATCTTGTTGATAGTCATTGCTTTCCACAACTCAAGCCAGGTTAGTTGTGCTTTGCAACTAACAAATGTTTGAGCAACATCTTTCTTTTGACTATCAGACTGTAGTAAAGAGTCTATGGAGATTCTCAGTCATCCAGGTCATGGTCATCCCAAAGGTGCTTTTTCAAGAGGCAACTGGACTTTTAGGTTTTTCTTTGAAGACATTTTGCTTCTCATCCAGAAGCATGTTCAGCTTTGAATGGATGGTAGGGAATGGAAGGATTCCATTCAGAGCGTGAAGAAGGTTCTTTAGTGAGAAACAAAACATCTGCAAAGAAAAATCAGAAAGTCCAGTTGCCTCTTAAAAACACTTTTGGGACTGCAGTAAAGAGCTTTTCCAAAAAATAATATCAGTTGCATTAGTGAAATTATTACATGTCCATATTCTGAAGTAGTAATCACTTAAAAGGGTCAATTCAAAAGTAAAAAAGAAAGTATGTAATCAACACAGCATCTAACAATGTAGACATATGTGAATAGTTTGGATCTTTTTTAAAGACATTATGTTCAAATCCAGCATGTCAGACATTTATGCAACAATCTGTCTGACATGTTACCAGTGCATTTAAACAAGCAAATATTGCACCCACATCCAAATGAAATTGTATATTTAGGAAATAGAACACATACATGGACATATGGCTGATTAAATTTAGTTTCATTACAGGTACACTGACATCAGGGCAAAGGTTATAAAAACACAGTTTAATTGCTTATTATCTTTGGTTCATTAGATAGAATGCTCTGTCAGAATGTGGAAATGATAACGGTGAATCCCAGGATGAGATTTGAAATAAGACAGACCATATTTTATAGCCGTTCAGTAGTCAACCTAGATATACTGATGAAGTATATTAAATCCTTGGTACCTTAATAGGAGATTCAGACAATATGCAGGATGGCACATACCAACATTTTATAATTTACAATCATTGATTTGTCTATTAACTTCATGTCCATTATCTCTTGAAACAATAATAAAGAACACCAGGTCTACACGGGGTTAGAATACTTTGCGAACAACTGGTCCTTTTGAAAGTCAGTGCCTGTTTAAAGATAATTTGCCCTCTTCACTCTAAATTTCAATAACACAGAAATAGGAACAGCTTGCAAAATGCATTTCAAAGTCAAATCACAAAGTAGTCAAATCACAAAATACAATAATGTTTCCAACATAAGCAAGGACAATCAAGGGGCCTAATTCTTTAAACAGAATAATACAAATATTTCCCTTTCACTCCTCCTCCTTTATTACATAATTAAAATATGTAGATTGGGCAGGTTGTTTTCATTTATAGTTTGTATGCTTTTAGGGAAAAAAAATCTCATGAACGCAGAAAGATGCAAAAGCAATAAAAAGGCACTGGTAATTGTTGCAGGATCCAATCTGTGTCAGTCACTCATGAGGATGGGTTCCAACATGAGTCCAAAGCTTGCAAGACTAAATTTCTGGTCCCGGTGTCCCACCAAGATTGGATCCTGCAACATTATTTTGGGATTATATTTGCTTTCATTGAGAGTTGCATTTGAGCAATCTTAACCAAATTCAATCCTTTCAGGTTTATTAGATTTAAAGGAGTAAAATACGAAGACATTTAGACACAAGATCAGAAAACAGGAGTCTTTTGGTGGGGAGACAAATATTGGGAAATCTTGATGTAGTTTCTATTTAATTTTAAACTGTTTTTAAATCATTGTACTTATTTGTAAAGCATGTTTATGTTAGCTTGGTTTGCTTATGTAAATCACGTTTGATATAAAGTGTTTCAACTAAACATACTTTCAAATGATATTTATTTTTACTGCAAACAGACTAAGGAACATACCAATAAAGGGGAATATTTGTGGCTCAGGGTTGAAATTAGGGGTCCTTTGGATAATGTCTACAAGAGTAGACATTATCCAAACTAGATAACGTCATAAGTGCTAATCCTGATGATAACACTGATGGGTAATGGAACGTTGCAAGAAAACAACGAAGCTCAGGGACCACCAAGGACACCTAGGAATGTACCATCACTATATTTCTGACAATTTTCTAAAAAGTAGACATGTAAAAAAATAAAACTATATGGAGGGATAACACTAAAAATAGTGATAAATTCCAGGTTTTTTTTTTGCCTGGAATCAAAGATAGAGAAAATACTAAATTTTAGTATTTTTAGTATTTAGGGAATAAATGATATACCCTTTGTTACACATGGAACACTGACTAATAGTGCCAGTAGTTCTGAATTAGAAACATTATCACCAGAAGCATTTTCTATTCCTTCTAATCCTTTTTCATCATAGTATATTATTTTAATGAATTTGTGAAAACTGAAGATGTCTGCATTGAGACAAGCTTTCCAGTCCTTTCATGTTTATTTCTTGATTTGGAATGTTTCCAAATATTGAAAAAAATATTTCATGTCTTAATCAATTTCATGTATAATTTAAAATGAAAATATTAGGAAATATGTCATAATTCCCCCAGCCCATGGTTAGTCTAGAAAAACTGAAACCAAGCAGTCTTGGTTAAAAAAAAACCACCCCAGAAAAATATAATCTATTTTTGCACACATTTCTTGTGTTCCTTTAAATCTTCAGTGCAGCGAAACCTGTACAGCATGTAATTGAGAAAACTAAACAAAAATTTTTATGTGTTTATGTTTCTTAATGTATTTTTCTTTTAATGTGTCTGTTTTTTTATTTGTTCCTGTAAAAAATATAGTTTTGTATTTTATTTTGAAAAACATTACATTGAAATAATTTTAAAAGACTATTAAATAGTATTATTTAATAAAAACAATTTACATTCTGATTTCTAGTACTAGCTTTTTGTTTTGTATCTCTTCTATTTCTATGTCACTTGAAAAATGTTTTTCCCTTGATATTTAACCAGTTTTTTTTAAAGTGCTTATTTTTTTTCCTGGGATTTGTTTCTTTACTGGGATTTGAATTGCAACAGCTGTCAAAACAGTCTTGAAATGTACCTAAGAATACAAAAAGAATATGTTGAGAGTTCATTTCATTTTGATAGAACTCGACACATGGTTGAATGATCCTCCAGTTTTGTGGTTAAACCTTTGGTGACAATTGTGATATGTTCATAATATGAAATTCCATCTAATTCTGCAGAAAAGAAGTCTTCAAGGAGCATGCAATGTCTTAGCAGAACATTTCAGCATTATATTTAAGTAAGGTCTATGAATCTAGAACTGCATGAATTAAAATATTATCAAAGCTAAATGTAATGTTAATGAGTAATGAAGGGAATTAATAGAGCATTCTCATATCTAATTTTTGATGCTATGCCACAAGTATTAAAAAGTGCTGTAAGTTATTTTTATAAGTTCACACTATATGTAAGAAGTAGATAAAAGTGCACATATATACCCCACGTTTAATTTTTTTTTGTACCAGATAGTTCAAAATTTAGCAAGAAATAAAAGGAATTAAGTTTAGCATCTGCTGGATTTTAATACCCAATGTAAAACCTTTAATTTCTTCCCTTAGTTATATTTGCTGTAGTTTTTAAAAGCTTGGATTTTTGTTTGCTGAGTTTTGTTATGCAATTATTTCAGATATATATACTGAACAACCATGAAAACTCAACTAATTCATGAATAAAGCGAAACATTAGACAAGGATGTTAAAGTGAATTAAACAACATCTGCTATAGAAGACACACATATTTATGGCAGAACAATGATACCAGTTCGTAGACTGATCTTTGTTCTTGGGTATAAACATTTGTAGAAATCTTTTGACACTTGAGATCTTTTGACACTCTTGAGATTCTTTTTTTACATAGGTATAAAATGTCAAAATTAAATATATTGTTCTTATGGGAAAGAACATAGTTTTAGTTTTTTTCTGACCCAGTTTTCTCAGCCAGAAATGGCCACCCAAATCTAGTATTTAGGATATGCTTTAATTTGAAGGCTACAGACCAGTAATGAAGTATTTATTTTTTTAAACTTCACAATCAATATTTTTTAAAAAAAAATTATGCCATATAGTAGCCACTGAATTGAGGAACCTATTGCAAAACTCAGAGAAGAATTCAACTTTTAATCTGATCTGTTTAATGGTTTTGTTTCTTTTAAGCAGGAGGAAAAAGAATTACAATCATTTTTAATATTTCACAATGTTAAACTAAAACTGAGCTCTAAGCTACATGTGTAAGTAAATCTAGAACACAAAAAGGGTTAAATAAGATTTCTTTAAGATTACAAGAACTGAAGCTTTCTTTACGTTTAACAAACCTCACAGAACAGATACTGCAAAGGAACAACCCCCCCCCCCCACTTTTTAAAGTGAACATTGTCCATAATCCACATGAACTTGAGTAGTGTTTGCTCAAGAGATACCTTGAAATCAACTGTGCACGTGTATCAGGGCTAAAGAAAGATTAACGAGAGAAAAACAGCATCTTTGTTATTAATCTGAAAGTCTTGTATATCAATCAGAATGTCCATCAAATGCTATGCTAGGATTTTAGAAGGGAAGAAAGTGCATAGCGTGGCAGCAGCTGAAGTCCATGTTTGTTTGAAACTCTTCATGGCAAACGCAAAGAAAATTGTCTGGTTTCTCCCATATAGCGATGACAGGAGAATACTTCCTTAGGAAACAGAATATGCAGCTGGAAATTCCATTGCTGATTTCAAAGCCTTGAGTACAACACAGAATGGCTTTTCCATATTGAATTTTAGAATGGTGGATTGAATTCATCACCAATTTGCAATATAGGCAAAGGTTGAGTCTCCTTCACTGGCCATACTGGCTACCAGATTAAATACAAATCAACCTGTAAACTAGTCACTGATCTTCAGAACATACAGAGCAGTCAGTGACTTATTTAAGCTGCTCTACCCTACAACCTTTTTTAAAGAGTGATATGAGGGAATTCACTCTTTTTGGTGGGTTAGTATATTCTATTTGTGAAAATGAGAGACAAAACAGATCCCCTTCTTCCAGCAACCCTTCCCTATTCCCTACTAGACCTAATTCCAAATTGCTAACTGAGCACTAACCAGTTTGTGGGGTAAACATTCCACGTTAGGCCATTATAAATATATATATATATATATTTCTTACAGACACAATTGCCTGTAGCTAGAGGAAACCACTGCACATTAGAAACAAAGAAACAAACAACAAAAAAAATGTGCAGTTCAGTTCAATGAAATTGACATACCCAGTATAGAATAGTAGCTCTAAAAGACCAGATCTGGAGAGTCCCCATTCTATGCAAGGCATTTTACAGTCACTTGCTTCGCAACTGATGATGAGCAGAGACCTTCACTGAGTACCAAGCTGCATAGTCACAAGGCTGGGACAGCCCATTTGATTATCTCCTTAATACACTGGAAGTGAGGTGTACAAACTCAGTTCAATAAAGGGTGATTTTCCTGGTTGTTCCCCCAATACTGTTAACTGAATTCCATTTGCTACAAAATGTCCTTTACCCCTCAATACACGTCTAGCTACAGAAAGTCAGTCTGTAGAATCCAGGCATGGCTACCGTGCTGTGAATTAGCCTTATTTGTTCAATTATCAGATACCTGCACTTAGCAAAAGGCAAACAAGAGCCAATCAGATTTTGGCTGATGGGAAACAGCAAACTATGGTTGGCATATGGAATTGGATCACGCCAGTTAAGAAATGTTGTTGATGCTGTGTAGAAAATGCACACTGTTTACTGCTTGTTCCAAAATAGCACTAACTTTTAAAGTAAGGTATTTCCTCCTCCACCTTAGTGAAGAAATAATTTCCCTGTAATCTGATATTTTCATCTAATATAAAAGTTGTTGTAAGAATCTGTCTCCTCTTTTTGGCTTCCTAGAAAGCTGTTCCTACCCTTAAGAGATTTCCTGATGTTGGTGGTGCTGCATGACCTTAGAAGACATGCGTGGAAATAGCAAAAATAAGGGTTTAGGTCTTCTAGGTCTAGCAACCACCCTGCTTGTTTCAAGCAGAGTTTCACCTCTTCAAGGTTAGCTAATAGTAAGGACAGGAAAGCCAGGCTAATAAAGATAGTTTCTTCCAGCGTGGTATGCACATAAGCAGTCTTTTACATCAGTTTCTACTCAGCTGCTGGACACTTCCCAACATAAGGCTTTTTGTTTGTTTGTAAGAACTTGACTCCTGCAATAATAGAAGCTTTCATATTTTTGTTACAATCCACTAGCCATGCTCAAAAATATGTCTTCATTTTTTTAATACAGTGGCTAGTAGGCACCTTAACAACCAGCCAGTAATCAGTGTTGATCACCATTTAACTCCTAAACTACAGTACCAGGATGGTTGGCTAAAGAAAGGAAATTGATTGGCTGTAGTCTGAAACTTGCCCAGTACAAGTGTCTGGCTGACTTTGTCCTAAATAAGGCTAACATTAGTGAACTAAGAGAACAGCATTTGGTTGAAGAGTCTTGCCACTCAGGAGCAGCCCTCGCCAATGCGCTGGCATGATCGCCCAACTTTCCGGTCCAGTTTCACCATTTTCATAATGGCTTCTTCACGCCCGCGTCCCATGTGGTCAAATGTGCAATCGTGCTGTTCAGGCAGGCGATGTAACATACAGAACACATAACCTGTAAGGACAGAAGGTAAAAAGAAAAAGAAAAAAGAAGAGTGAATAGACAATAATGTTAGGAATGCACTAACAGCTTCTAAAGAGAGATTAATGACTACAAAAAATTGTATATGGCTTAGTGCATGCTTTTGTCTTCTAGTCACTAAATAACCGAATGATACAAGGAATAAATTAACCAACTGAAACCTTCAGGTTACCCACAGCTAGAGAGAGCTACCCATTAAATCTTTTTAATTAAATTACCCATTAAATCTTTCCATTAAGTCATTATTTTTGATATTGTGCCTTCCATATAAAATATAATCTCAGTATAGAAAATCATGCCTGAAGCGAAATCCTCTAATGGAATTTTCCCAGAGAAAAGTAAGTTTTAATTTTGAAAATCACAACTGAAAGAGTTAATTTTGAAACTGATACTTGTGAAATATGTAATAAATAATCTCATCAGTAGCATCTGAAGGGGATTTATAGCAATAGAGCCAAAGTATATTTTCTCAAATCAGAACACCTGATGCAGTTTCATGCAAACATTGACAGCTGTTAGCTGTTATGTTTGTGTGAAACAGCTAACCATCTATAATCAGCAGCTCAAGCCATGTGCCAGATTTATTTAAAAAAGAAAAATGTGTTTCTTTACAGATAATTTATTTGGAGCCACTTCAAAACTAACTTCAACAATGACACTATTATTCTTGTACAAAATTTTGCTACCGCTTTTTCACTTTCACCTTTTCCATGAATTTTTGCACTTCACTGGTAATTTGAAATTCTAATTGACAAAGGTGAATGATTTGCCTAAAAATATCTAGAAACTTTCAGAGATAAGGGCAGTGCAAATTTATGTACTACTGAACTATGTAGTGCCAGACAGTATGTGTCAACTTGGGTTTTTTTGAAATATAAATACATTTCCACATCAGTATAATTCTTGAAATACTTGTGCAGACTTTTCTAGCTGCGATGATTTCTTGGTCCAAGAAAATGCAGGACTTTTGTATTTATTTTAAGTAGTACTGTTTTTTAAAAATTTAAACTTACTGTAAAAATATTTAAAATAAATAATAAAAACCATTTTGGAACTAATGCACATACTTTTTCTAAAAAACTATTTTCTTTCCATTTATTCCTTTACTTTTGCATTCAGAAGTGAGCATTGTTACAACATATATGTCTAGCAAGTATGTTTTACAGAAAATATGTGAGCTCTATAAACTTGTACAACAAATAAAACAAAATTAAAAGATAAGGCAACCGGTATTTAGTAAAAGCCCAAAATTTCTGTTGCTAAGCAAGTTTTGCCACATTTTACAACCTGTCCTGCGAATGAATCTCTGCAGTTATTAAATAAGTAACATAGTTGTAAAGCAAATATAACTCAACATTGACTTTGCTTGCAAAAAATGATGTTATGACCCTAGGACACTGCAATCATCATAAACATGACTCAATGGTCAAGCATCTGAATTTTGATCATGTGACCATAGGGAGGCTGCAACAGTTGTAAGTGTGAACAATGATTATAAACCACTTTTTTCAGTGCTGTTGTAACTTCAAATGGTCACTAAATAAGGGTTATAAGTCAAAGACTACCTGTAGTTGATTACTGCTGCCTAATTCCGATTCCGGGGAGCACAACATAAATTTTTCTGAGCAAAATAATTAAAAAAGAATTTAGATTTAAAGTATACAATTTTATTTAGCTCTCAATCATTCTAGAAGTTCCTTATTAAATGAACTCTTAACAAGGGGAAAATAATTCATTAGAACATGTCTATATTATAAGAGGTTACAGACAGTAATTTTCTAAAAAGTGATTTCTAATTGATTTTCAGCAGAAACAAACAAGATCATAAGTGTTTACTGATTCTCTGCTTAAGGCAGAAATGTAAAATACAAATCTTTTTAATGAGTAGTTAATATTTTATTTCAGAATGCTTTGGGCACAACACAACAACCAGGTAACATTCCATATTTTTTTTGCAGTTAAGTCTCAAGCAAAATAATTATATCTGAACTGAGAGTGACCAACAACCCTTTCTCTGGTCCGTAGAACATAGCAGTCCAATGTAAAAGGTAATCAAAGAATCTGAATTTGCTTTGTTTGTTTTTAAATGGTGCCTTGTTATGAAATCTTATGTTAAAGTTAATATGCTCTTATGTAAGAAGCGCATTTCTGACCATTTGGTTGCCAAGGCTAAAAAAATTAATGCATATTACTAGCTGGGTTTAATTTTGCAACTATTGCTCTGTTATTAGAACTGGGATCTTATGACTAGAAATGCTGACAAATTGTAAGCTTATGCAACAAGGTAACAAGCACATGCCCCAAGAAAATGGTAGAAAGTCAGAGGAACTAAGAACTATTTCAGAGCGGGAGCCTGATTTTTATAAAATGCACCAGTCTGATGTTCTACATAATGTAGATTTTTCTGCACATGCGCAGGGCTCCTCCTGTTAGTTTTCCTAAAAAGTGCTCTAGCAAGACTAATTAGGCAAAGGACTGGGGATTTGAAAATATAGGGGAACTCTGTTTTACTGGCAGATGCTGTTCATCAGCAAGTGGGCATTTCTATTTCTGCCTAAATTAATTCATTTATATAATATTTTAATGTCGCGAAAATGTAACTCAGAGTTGTGATTTAGGAAAGTTTAAGGATATATCCCACACGTCAAAAAATAGTATACACAATGGGTGTCAAGTTCGCCGCATCATGTTGCCATCACATGACGTTTTACAACATTTTCCCATTTGCAGAGCTGGGGTGGGTGTGGCCTGCATGTGACGCATCTGGCCTGTGGGTCGCTAGTTTCACACCTCTGGTGTACACTAGAAACAAATTCAAGAAGTATCTAGAAAGTAAGCTAAAGAGTCTCGTAGAATCAGTCAGATATATATGGTTAGACAGTTAGGTGCTATGAATTGTGCTTGACTGCATAGACATATATGCATTTTAGTAATTTCCTTGGAAAAACTTCAACTCTATAATTCTATCCACCCAACTTATTCTGTTTTCCTCAACCTTGTCAAGAATAGAGATTTTTTCTAGTCCATCATCTGCTTGCCTTATATGCCCAAAGGGTGCAATTTTCTGTTTGTCATTTGCTTAAGCCTTTACTCTGTTGATTTTTCTTGCAGCCCATGATACTCTTAGAAACTGTTTCAAATATGTAATTTAAAAGCATCTCTTTCTTTTATCTGTTAACTTTTCATAGCCATATAACTGGGAAGATTATTGTCTTCACCATTCTGCTATTTATTGCTATTAAATGCCCTTGTTTTTCATAATCTCATCTATGAGAGTCACTGCTTTCCTACCAAGGATTAATCTTTATTTCTGAGGCGTACTGTCCTTCTTTGAGCTGAACAAAAGAAAACTACACATAACTTTTATTACTTCTCTATGAATTAAATATTCACTAAGCATACAACTTGACATTACCTTCAACTTCTTAACATTTAAGATGAACACAGATTTTTTTTTACTCCCCACTTCTCGTTTTCTTATTTCCAAAGGCTTCTTATTTTTGGCTAATAAAGTATGTCATTTGCATATGTCAAATTGTTAGTATTTCAAACAACAATTTTGATTCCAACTCTGCTCTCTTCCAACTTGCATTCCACTAATATATGCAATATAACATTTAAATATTATAAAGCCAATATGCATCTATGTCTTACTCGAATCTATATTCTAAAACATTGTTTCTTCAAATTTAATTTTTAACAGCAGCTTCTTGTTCACTACTTTATAAGAATTCTTCAAAAATAAATCAGGTTCCTAGTTCCTTGCCCGTTTTCTCTCTTTATGTATAGTTTTATTGTTTTTTGTAAAATCAAAAAGGTTCACAAAAATGTTCCACTATAGCAACATGTTTTGGGTTATATGCCAAAAACATAGCAACTGATGCCAATCTTACTCTGTTAGAGTACTCCAAAAACAAAACCATCTTATTAGTCAAATTCAACAAAGCTCCCAAAGGAACTTTCATATTTGCTGACAATTTATCTCCTTTAGCCAATTCCCTTTTGCACCAATAGTAATTAATGCTTACTCCTGTTTGAAAAGAACTCTAGGTTATTAAAAACAATGTTTAATTTTAATAACTCTTCACATGTCCTGATTCTACTCTACTTTGCTCTGTTGTCAACATCTCAAACTTACTTAGTAAACAAATTAATGTCTTTTTTCCTCTCATAGTCTTTAATACAAGACATTAGAGAAAACCCAAATAAATGAAAACAAAGCTTAATTTGAAGAACTTTAATTAAGACTTACTGCTGGTTCTAATGTGAAACTTTCTACAAAGATATTATTTCTGGGATGCATCCAACAGGGAAAAACCCTATGGAAAACACTATTTGGGAACTAAAAGCAATATGCTTCCTTCACAAAAAATATTGGAAGGTTTCATTTTAGGCAATACTCTTTGCATACTTGACATCCAGAGGTGGTCCTCAGATGTACCATAAATCATTCATATGAATAACGTGTTTTGATTCATTTTTTAAATTACACCTTATGATAAGTGATCTAACTTAAGTTTTAATTAAACTATATGCATCTTATTCTTGAAATGAAACACTGGGGAAGCACTGAAATGATCGTTTTTCACATTAAAACTATTTTGGATTGAAGTAGGTTTTGATGAATTTTCATTCTTTCTTTGATATTCATATTTATTAATCATATGAATATACTTTGCTTCAGAGGTAACACAACTGATATTTCAAGAGTTTGTTAATTTTGTCCCCCTTTAAAGAAAAAAGTGAAAAGCATTCTTTATTTTTAGCTTTGTATCTAATATAAAATATACATTTATAATGTTTCTTTGAATCGGTTTGCTTTTGCTTTAGGTTTAAAATGCCTTATGGTTGTCGGTAATAGCTTCAAAATATTTTTTCTATATGTTGAATATATAATGAGGAATGCTGTACTGGAAGGAGACAAGTTTAATTTTGAAATTTTAGGAAATAACACCAATAATGTGTGCTATATTGATGACATGACTTTAACAGCAGAAAATGTAAATTATCTGTAAATTCTAGTAATGAAAATCAAAGGGCACAGTGAACATATAGTAGTTAGTATATATAACGAAGACCCAACCAATGATAATGAGTATAGCAACTAGCCTTTAATTGACAATGAAGATACGGTGAAGGTATGAATAGCTTCTGGCTATTTTGACTTGTCAATTTTAATGGAAACAGCAACCAAGAAATATGCCACAGATTTGCACTTGGTAGACATGAAGTAAAAAAATATTCAAATACCAGTAAAAAATCAGGATGGTACTGGCAATGTTTTCCCCATGACACTCCATGGAAGTGAAAGTTGGGAATATGAAGAAGCAGTAGAGAAGGAGTATTGACATTTTAAAACGTTGGTATTGGAGAAGACTCCTGAGAATACTGTGCATAGCTATCTATGAAAAGAAACCAATGGATCATCAAATAAATCAACGCAGAGTTCTTATTTGAGAAAGAAATCACCAAACTCAAATCATCATACTTAGGATATGAAGATTATAAAATTCTGGAGAAACTGGTAATGTTGGGAAATATGGAAGGGCAGGGCAGAAGCAGCAATATGGACAGAGTTACAATGGCAATGAGTGTACTATGAGAAGACCTGAAAGACTAGTTTGGAATAGAACATCCTATAGAAAATCTAAGTGGTCACTAATAGTCAAAACTGACATGAAGACATATCTCAGTCATAATTAATATATTTGACTAAGCCAGTGCAATCATGGATAAATAAAGCTTGTTTAGAATTAAGGCAATGTTTCCCATACTAGACTAAGAAGTGACTATATCTCAGCAAGAATTACTCAAATGTTTTTTTCAGTGTCCCTGCAGCAATTTCTCCCAAGTAGCCCAAAATGTGTGTTCAATTAGTAAACATTTATATGGAAAAAATCTTATCTTTCACTCAGGTGTGAATTTTATCAGAAGCTATAATATCAAAATTGTCATTAAGTTTTGAGTCTTAATTTTGGATTTCTGCCTCTAACATCTATGAGTACTAAGTATTTACCTGAATTAAAATTTATTATTTTATAAGTCACTCTATGGAGCATTTATCTTCACAAACATACCCCATCTCAAAATTGGAATTTAATTAAAAACTAAAGTGCAACCAACAAATTAATTAAAACAAACAAGCATTACTAGCACTTCCTGGCAACATATCTGTATCTTCTGTTTTTTTGCTTTAGTGCAATAAAAATGCAAGACAGATAAGACAAGAATAAATAACAGCAAATTTCCAGACACAACTATTTTGTACATTATAGAAACTTCAGGGGCATTTTTATAATTCCACACATTTTATAAGCAGTCATTGTTTTTATATGTTCCTGCCCTTAAAGCTTAGTTTGTTCCAATTGAAGTAAATTTTTTTTTACAAAATAGCTACTTATATTTGCTGCCAATGCTTGAATAAGATAATCAATACTTTGGCAAATAAACACTCTAATTAATATTGTAACTCCACCAACTACATTTTAACCTCTTCTATTAACTTTTCCTCTCCCTCCTCCAGAAGAAATATTAAATCTAAGTATTATTTTCTTCTAATATAGAGAATACGAGAGAGAGAGAGAGAGAGAGAGAGAGAGAGAGAGAGAGAGAGAGAGAGAGAGAGAGAGAGAGATATTGACAGCAGTGACCTGCCAAAACAGACAAACACTCACACAAAAGCATATAATTTTAACAATAATATATTAAACACATAATATAACATGCTCAGTCAGGTGTTTTTTGTTATAAATTTTTATAAACCCATTAGAGCTGCAACGGAAATATTTTTAGACACAAAGCTTTTGACAAGTTAAAATTCACAGTAAATGGAATAATCTCTACAATCTTTTAATATGGAAAGTCAAAGGCAAGGATGGGCATTTTCTCTTTTATTATTTATAATTGGTTAGGACAGGGTTGTCCAAACTTGGCTGGGGAATTCTGGGAGTTGAAGTCCACAAGTCTTAAAGTTCCCAAGTTTGGACACCCCTGGGTTAGGAGGTCCTGGCGGGCCAGAACTGAAAAGCTAAACAAATATTTCAGCTAAAGATTCAGGTAGAAAGAGATACAAGATGAAATGCTATGCAAATGATATAGTAGTAACGATTATGCAAACACAAAGCTCCATAAGATACTAATGGCAGAATCCAAAGATTTTTGGCTACCTTTTAGAGATAAAAAATTAAATGAAAAGTAAGATAATAAGGCATTCAATTTCCAATGAAAAAAAACATGAAAAGGGGGATTGGGATATGAGAAAAATATAGTGAAATATCTAGAACTCTTATTTAATAGGATATAATAATAATACATTTGAAAACAATTATAACAAATTATTGAATGAAATGAACAATTCCTTGAAACTTAGATATTATCTAAGATAAATGTTTTATTCCAAATGGCACCAACTGGAAGCTGGGTGGTGGGGTGGGGGAGCAAGATTCAAAATCATACAAGACTCAAAAGAAAGATATAGAGGAGCAGCATTTCTTAATCTTAGACTGGATTACAAAGCAAATTGTCTTAATCTTATTTAAAGATAAAATTGAACAATCACCTCTGTGGTCCCTTCCAACCCTGTGATTCTATGGGTTTGGTATATCTACAAATGATTGGCAGATCACCAATCTTTTCCAACTTCCAGTATTTTAAGTTAAATGAAATGTTAAAAATTTAGAAAGATCTCTGCCATAGCCACCATTCTGATAATTGCTTGTCTTTTAACTTCAGTATAATGATTAATTCATTGCATTTGAATTAATCTATTTCCTTGGACACTTTGATCTCTAGTAACTAAGATATAAGTTTGTATTTTTTAAAATATAGAATACTTGATTCATGATGAACGGAAGCCGAGCTGGTGGAGCGCAGGCAAGTGTTGTCGCGTCGACCGTACTTCCGGGTTTAGCGCGCCATCTGAGCCACAGTATACTAAATAATGGTAAGAGGCAAAGAGCCTCATTTATTTTGGCCGCGAGCTGCATGCGGCTCGCGAGCCGCGTGTTCGCCACCCCTGATATAGATGAACATTAAACAAAAGTACTAACAATTAAGAGTAGTAGCAGAGAGCTTGTTGCACTCTGCCCCACAAAATTCTGAGAAATTGTTAGAATTTCTGGAACCTATGTACCAGAATCAAGGTAGATTCCGATGTCTACATTATTTTGACAAATGGCCCTAGTCCAGTAAACCTATGACACACATGTCAAAGGAGACATGCCACAATGCTTGGGTAACACCCCAGCATTTGCTAACACCCAACAAAGCATGCCCTGTTCTCATGCAATTTTGGGAGGCCTGAAGTATGTCCTTCTGCAATCTATGAACCCACTAGAAGATGCACAAAAATCTTGAGAGAGCACCATGTGCTTTTCTGTGGTTTTCGGAGACTGTGGATGCCATAGAAGAGCATGCTCTGAAGCCACTTCAAGAATGGAAGCCTCATGCAACCTGTAACATCCTCAGGTAGACCTCAGAGGACTGTCAACAGAAAGACAACAAGCTTGTGGGCCTTGGAGAATGGTGCAAGGCAGCCTTTTTGAGTGGCAGTGGTGGTGCTGGGCATGAAGTTTAGACACATGCCTCTACTTCAGGCAAGCTGCAGGCTGCCACCATAGGTCACTGTTTAAAGGGAGACAGAGAATTGTTTTTCTTTTGTTTAGGTGCGTGCATGTGTAACATGACAGCAGGTCAAATTAGGCATTTTCCTAATTTTTGACATGTTAAGCCCAAAAGGTTCACCTTCACTGCCTAGCAAATGGCATAAATAAACAGGACTTCTGAGGCAGATTTGTAAGATTGTGCCTATTTATAAAAGAACAATCAACTTACTCCTAACTGATGGAATTAAATTCCTTTATATCAAAAAATGAAGGAAAGAAAGAGGGAGGGAGAAAGAAAGAAACCCAAGATATGGTTTTATCATGTAATTATAATTGTTAAGAAAAAGTCCCTCTGATGAATAGTTACAGTATTGATAAGCTTAAGGGAGATTTTGTTTTAGAGACATATTTTCTTTGAATGCATAGGATATAATAGTGGGCTATTCTGAGGTAATTCAGAAACATATTTAAAAAACAAGCAGACTTCAGTGAAGCTATGGAAGAGTTAAGAAATTAGCAATATTTAAAATATGAAAAAACATATTCAGACTTTTTCTCATGTAAATTATGCATATCCATACATCATTAATTAGACATTTAATTAGAAAACAGGTTAGTTGCCTGATAAACTGGTTTCAATGGCCATTTTTGGATACATTTTAATTCTGTAGGATTTATCTTTAATTAGAATGCATTGCATTTTGCATGCAACAGTAGCTGAATCATTGCCTAGCTATAATTTTAAATTTTACAAGCCTGTTTTAAGGGCAATGTCTACTATATTCCCATAGAGAATTCTTTTGGTTTTGGCCTTTGGAAATCTTAATCCCATTTCTTAGGTAGTGTTAAATTAATGTTCTAAAGTATCCCATTTTGATTCTTATCATTGATAAGTATAGTATATAAGTATACATACATACATACATACATACATACATACATACATACATACATACATACATACATACATACATACTCTTACTTTTAATAGCATATTTTGTACTTCATAAATAACATATTTCAGATATGTAGATTGTTAAATATAGTCCTAGGTTACAATAATTATGTTGACAACAATGGAACCAATTACCATAACAAATAAATGTGCATTCTTCAGTCTACCTATATAGAAATTAGGCTACTTTAGAAACAATTGTCTACAGATACAGGTAGTCCTTGTCTTACAACAGTTCATTTAGTGGCCATTCAATAGCAATAGACTTTACAGCACGCTCTAAGCGGTTTACAGAGTGAGCATATTGGCCCCCAACAATCTGGGTCCTCATTTTACCCACCTCAGAAAGATGGAAGGCTGAGTCAACCTTGAGCCTGGTGAGATTCGAACTGCCAAACTGCATTCAGAAGGCAGTCAGGAGAAGTACCCTCCAGTACTGCATTCTAACCATTGCCCCATCACACATGGAAAAAAGTGACATGATTATTTTTCACACTTACGACCGTTACAGCATCCCCATGGTCATGTGATCAAAATTCAGACACTTCGCAACTGAATGATATTTATGACAGTTGCTGTGTCCCTGGGTCATGTGATCAACTTTTGTGAACTTCTTACAATTAAAGTCAATGGGGAAGCCAATTAACCACCATATTACTAATTTAACAACTGCATTGGTTTATTTAACAACTGTGGCACAAAAGGTTGTAAAATGGGGTAAAGTTCACTTAGCAAATATTTCACTTGCATGGGAATAGTTTAATGCATAAAAAATAAGTTCACATATATAATTTTATTGGAGTTGGTATAATATAAAGTTAGAAAACAGCTACAGCTCAAATAGCGTTCATATACAACGTTTATATAATTTTGGAGAATCGATTTAAGAAATTTACATCATAAACAAAATAATTTAATACTCATTTTAGTTTTTCTTTAAATACTATCAAAAAAGTGTACCATTACTGAAATAAAATTTAGATCGTATCACCCTGCCACACAGATTTGAGTAGTTCCCATCTGACAGGATGGGACTGTTCCTTAGGCTTTCCTGGATGTCTGATGTGGATTTTAGGAACTCTATGCACCGAGTTCAATATCAAGATTTTATTACTAGAGATGCCTTTGGTAGAGCTGCTGATTATAAGGAAAAAGCTTTCACAATTTACTTAGCTGGATGTTCCCTAATGTTTATTTGTTCTTTAGGAAGGACAGAAGAATTTTGATCTTGGGGATCAACATGTTTGTTAATCATTAGATTAATAAGAACAGAGGGATCCTTGTAATAAGATGCTGCAAATGTAGTCTTTCAGAAGATTTAAAAATTCATATTCAGTATTTCTATAGTCACATGAATTATCACCCAGCTCTTTTGATTGGCCTTGCATGGCAGGTACCCTCTCTTGAAAACAATCGGTTAATTTTTTTCACAATTCATATTCTTACTTCCTATTCCTGCTTTAGTTACTTGTTTATTCCATTTTTGGCCACCGCACCACTGTATTTCCTGTGGTTTTAGGCTGTGAAACACATATAGTGTTGGGGTGAAAACAGCATTTATGACCTCAAGTCATAGAATAAATTTAGATTTGGGGGACATTCCAGTTTGAAAACAATATATCTTGTTTTTGGGGGAAGGGATGAATCACAAGCAATTAGGAATATTAATTATTAATTATAACCAAGCAGTCCTTTTAAAATTACACCTAATTGTCAAAGACACTTAAATAATTTTCAGCAGCATCTCTGCATCTCACTCATTTATTTAAAATGGAATCTTTTGTTTTTTTCAGCAAACATTCATAGGCTATTATTCAGGAATAAGTTATTGTTAATTGGTTAGGAAAACTAAAATTAATGCATTTTTCACAAGTAAATTATTTCTGGAAAGGGCTCTTTCTGTCTTCTTACAAGTAAAGTGTCAAACAGATTTTGCATATACTCATTTTTGTTAACATAAATTTTCGTAATAATATCCTTATATTATATTTTTTTACCACACAGTGAAGCTAACATTATACTAAATTATCTTTTGGGCAGCCATTAAATCCAATATAATATTAAACTACATAGAAGCTTGTCCAATAAAATACTGTAGGTTACTGTTGTCAACATATGTGTGATATAACTGGCATCTAAAAAAATCATATATACAGGAAAGTGGAATTATTCCAAGATTCTTGATTTAAAGTTTAGCCAGTTAAAGACATATAAAATGAAAAGTTGCTTCCACATTTTCTTCCTCAGCCTGAAATGTGCAGAGGCAATTAGCAATTCCCCTTGCTTCTTCCAGTTTGCTGTGTGAGAAAATGCAGAACTCATCTTACAAATTGGTCTTTTGAAAATCAAAGGGAAACTGAATTTGTCTATGTGAGCACTAGATGAGATTGTAATTTAATGGAATTTTTAGGAAAGGTTTCGGGGCCTGCTTCTCTGACAGCTGCAGGATAGAAGATTCAGGGTGGCCCTATGACTTTCCTTCTGAGGTTCTTTCTTTCCCTTAATTGGCACCTCATTAGAAATTAATGGAAATGACATACTCTGTTCTTTCTTCTCTAGGCACAGCACAGTACAAAAAGAACCATCACAATTCATAACACATTCAATTTATACAGCAATGGCTCTTAAGAATTATTTATGAGATGTGAATTTCTTGTCAGCAGTTAATAACCCATATTGAATAGTAGAAAAATGCCAGCATACACAAGGAATTCTTTCTTGAAGAAAGACACTCTGAATTTGTATTTCAAGGACCTTTGTGCTGACTCTTTAGTAAAATATTTGGAGTACCCTCTTTCCAAGTCCTACAATCCTCTTAAATGCTCATAATGTAATAGAATAAAAATGTTGCTGATATTCAGATACCTTAAATACTTCATAACAATGAAAACTGTTTTGAAGGAGAAACAATAATCCTGCACCAGTATTACTGCTGCTGAATTTAAAACAGCAGCAATAATTTAACTAAAATTTCATGCTTCAGATATTCTCAGCAAAGAACAGTATATGAATAATTCTGAAACATCCTTAGTGGCAGAAGAGGATGATTTAAACTCTGATTCTTTCCTGTCCTGCCCCCTGCCCTACAAATTACTTCCTGGTGACAAAAGAGGATTTGGATTAATTTCAGCATTAGAAGAATTTAGTAGAAGGCTAGGTAAGACATGGCCCCAAATGCTTCATGTCTGCAAGAGACCCTTTTGGATCATGGGATTTTTAAAAGACATTCAATGTAATTATATACTATAAAGAAGATAAATATTAGAGTTTCCATAGAGTAACACTGGATATGTGGAAAAAACAGTCCTAAAATTTATAGAGAATATATTGATTGCTCCTAACATTTACTGAAACTCATTTCTGTAATTCAATGTGTTGTTTCAGATTCTAATCTTTAGAACATAAAAATGAAATTGCTTACCTTTAAATATTTGAAGATGAATAAAAATGATATCTTAATGATGTATAGGCTACATACTAGTTTGGATTGCAATTATGTTATAAAACCAATAACTTCCTCCAGATTTTACCTCACATATGGTTGATGTTTAGGACACATCTTGCACAAATTATAAAAAAAGTGCAAATAACTAAAAAGCCTAGCACTTATCATTATCAGTTATAGTACCTATAAAGTCAGTGTCAATATTCAGTTTGTCTACAATTCACTAGGTTTGGAGCATAGTGGTAGAAATGTACATTATCATATAATAGCCTGGGTATGCCCCATAAATTCAGATTACCTTTGAAACACGAGACACATCATATGATGAATGGATGAGCGAAGTACACAGTGGACTCTAAAATCTGCAGTTATTTATTTATTTATTAATAAAAATATACAGTTGCCTATCTCATAAAAAGTGACTCTGGGTGGTGTACAATTACCAATAAAAAATAACATAACAGACATCTAAAAATATAAAAATCATAGTTAAAAATGGAGATGAAGAGAGAAAGAGAGCGAATATCCATCTCAATAGTGGAGCCATCTAAAAAGTCTCTTTTTCCAATCTCGAGGGACTTTTAGAACATAAAAATAGATGGAGTTGCCCTAATTTTTTGGGAGAAGGGGGTGCTTCATAAGGCAGGCCCCAGGGCAGAGAAGACTTATTGCCTGGGATCCCTCAAATGTTGGCCCCTGGCAGGGAGGGAGAGGGAGAGAGAGAGGGGGAGGGAGAGAGAGAGGGGGAGGGAGAGAGAGGGAGAGATTGGACCTCAAGCAGCAGATACTACTATTTTAAAAATGGAGACAGTAAATATTTATTACTTCCATGTATATGCTCCACCAATTATAAAACCTACCGAGGATTTAAGAAGAAAATGCAAAGTAAAAAAAAATACAGATAAACCTCATTTTGCATTTTTTCTTATTACAACATTATGCTATTAGGGAAGCATTACTTGCTATTTTAGCATGTTATGCTACTTGGAGAATAATAGCAGCTATTTGTTACTACTCCTGAATGAAATTTGTAATACAAAACCTGAAATAAAACTTAAAGGAAAAGGAGTACATATGCACAAGTGCTAACTATTGTTTTTACTGTAAAAATTCAAAAAAATAAAATAAAAATAGAGCCAGATACTTTTATTATGAAATAACTGAGGTGTTTTAAGATTTTCAGTTAGGACATCAGGTTAGAAACTACGAGACCATGAGTTCTAGTCCCCGTCTTACAAAGCAAGCTGGGTAAGCTTGAGCAAACTGCTGGTTTAAGAAGATAAAGGCAAGCCTCTTCTGAAACCTTGCTATGAAAATTGCACTGATTTGCTCAGGGAAAGGACTTAAAGGCACAAAATAAATAAACAAATAAAATTACCGTATTTTTCGGAGTATAAGATGCACCTTTCCCCCCCAAAAAAGGAGGGTGAAAATCTGGGTGTTTTATACTCCGAATGTAGCTCCACCCACCCAATCCATGCACAGCATTTTCAGGTGGTTCCAGGCCGGGGTGGGGGGTGGTGGAATCCTCACTTCCCCATGGAGCCTGATTCCCGAAGATTTCCCAGGGAATTGCGTTCAAAGCCTTTTCAACGAAAGCATTTTTGGGAGGCAGTGCCACAATCCCCTACCCGATTCCAAAAAGGGCGTGTGCGGAGGCCAAAAAAGTGCATTGCGTTTCAGATGGCAGGTAGTTCCACCATGCGCTGCCACCTCAAAATGCTTTCCTTCCCAGTTCCCCAGTGCATACTGCAGAGCCGCACACCATCCTCCTCTGCAGACTCACCTTCTCTTTTCTCCTGTCAGCCAGGGGAGGCAGGGACAAAAGCGAGACGGCAGCAGAGTCGAGCGAGGGCGCAGGAGCCGGGCGCGGACACAAGGCAGGCAGATAAGAGGTAGCTGGCCGATTGCTGGCTTGTCGGCTTGGCTCCTGGCCCAGGAGACGGATCTAGCCAGGAGGAATGCACACCCTGTTTTTGCAATCAGAGAGAAAAAAGAGCATTTCAAGTGGCGGGCGGTTCCAGGCTGCTCCGCGATCCCTGCAGCTTGGAACCGCCTGTCACCTGAAATGCTCTTTTTCCTCCCTGATTGCAAAAATGGCTTTTCTCAGGACGCTAGATTGGGATATTAAAAACTGGAATGGTATACAATCAAGCTCCTGAGATCGCTTCGCTGCCACCCAAAAACGCTGTTATCACGATCTCTGCCACCTGGAATTGCCTGAGAAGGGGCAGGTGAAGTGGGTTCTGCAGAGATCGCTGGAACAGCAATTTTGGGTGGCAGTGCAGGATCCAAAGCCAAAGCCTTTGAATTAAGCTTGATTGTATCCCATTCCGGGTTTTTAACTTCCCAATTTAGCGTCCTGAGAAATCTAGAGTCTCTGAGGCACCTCTCATTTGCAGCAGGAGGAAGAGGGCAGCATATGCAAAAGCCTCTGAATAACTGGGAAAGAACTGGGAACCTGCCAAAACTGCTGTCCGAAAAGCCCTTTTTCTTCCTCCTCCTCTCCTAAGGTTTTCAAAGCATGATCACCTTCCCAATGGTGCCACAATCCTCACGAAAGTGGGGAGAGAAACAAAGGGGGTGAGAGAGCTTGCGGAGACGAGACATTCCCTATGAACCCAGGGAAAGGGGTGGGAAAAAGGAGCCCCTTCAGGAGGAAAACAGCCACCTTCTTCCCCTCGGATTTGTACCCTCTTGTTCCTCGGCAGCCCCACTGCCAAGCCTCTACTGGATGAAACTCCATGTGTTTCTGCCGTGCCTCCTCAGTGCTCCAGCTCACGGAATGGGCAGGGTAGAAGAAAAGCAAAGATAAGCCAAGGAGCCATGGGCTAAGATCACAGGCAGGTCAGGGAAAGGAGGGGAAAGAGAAAGGGGGTTGGGAGAGAGGAAACACCAAGCTTGTCCTCACCTCTCCCAAGGAGCTCCCGCACAAGAGCACCTGGTTTCAGTTTTATGCCGCAAAAGTTTGGGAGACGATGTTAACCAACGCATTGTTACTGTAAATGCCCTCATACAGAAAGGGTATGGGCTCACGTAGCAGGTGTCCCTCCAAGAGGGCTTCAGCGATCCCGAGTACCACCAGCGCTGGGCCAGCTTTTTCGAGCAGCCAAGTCCCTCTTCTGCCCCCATGAAAATCATCTCCCACCCCATCCCACCCCATCCACTCCAGTTAAATCTGCGTAAGGTGATAGGGTTTGTTTTAAATGGATTAAAAAATCTGTGCTGCTCATTATCAAAATCCGAGAGGAAGTGAGGATCCCTGCCACCTGGAACCGCCGGAAAATGCGAGGCAAACAGGCGGCGATGGTCTGTGGCAATCCATGCAGCCTGGAACAGCTGGTTGGGAGTATTCCACCTTTCAATCAGCTCCTCCTCCTGAATCAGGCTGCTGAACCTGGCCAAGCCATTTGCTGTTTGCTGCAAGGATGCTAGCCACATTACTACCAATGGATGCTTGCAGGCAGAGGCAGAAACTTTTTTCCCTGTTTTCCTCCCCCAAATTTAGGGTGCGTCTTATACTCTGGTGCATCTTATACTCGGAAAAGTATGGTACCCATTTTAGGTGAATGTGACAACCATTACGGGAGTCAAAATATGCTTTTACAAATTGGGAAAACAATTACTAATATCCTTAGAAAGGGTGGGGGGACCCAGAGTGAAAAAAACATACATTTTAGAATAGTATAAATGTTTCTAGAGTTACTGGGTATTTTTTTGACATTTGGAAAGTCTCCTTTCCAATTGACAGAGCAGTAGTTCAGAATTAATTAGAAACAAAATTTTAGTCTCCACTTATACCGAGATTTGCACTATTCACATGGATAAACTCATGTTATCTCTCACAGCTATTGTAAAAGAACTTGTGTTCTGCAAGAGATAAAGAAATTGTATTCTAAAGCAGGTGAGTAGCATTTCAAACAGAAAAAACAGCAATGTCTATATTTGATTTATTTTAACTATATGGCTGGACTTACAAAACTGACATCACATTTGTATTAACATATTTTAACATAATAATCATATTTGCTAATTTGTTAATCTTAATATTAAACATCTTCTTAAAAATTATTAACACTATCTAACAATTATGAATGGGTGCATTTTCCTCCAAATCCTTATGTAGCAGTATGCAGATTTTTAAAATATTTATAGTATTGAAATTAGTCATTTTTCAGCAGACCTGACATGACTAGCATTTTCTAGTATTATCTCTAAA
Source organism: Natrix helvetica (assembly GCF_964273705.1). NCBI lineage: Eukaryota > Metazoa > Chordata > Lepidosauria > Squamata > Natricidae > Natrix > Natrix helvetica. The sequence continues at coordinate 232,099,988 of NC_138552.1, read as the reverse complement.
TGCAACAACATGCTTAGACAGAAATGGCAATCACCCCCTTAAGGAATTCATCTTTTTAAAGAATGAATACATTAAATACAATTACGTTGTAGGGGGTTGATACATTTCCTCATATGTATTCAAGAGACAGATGCCAGCTTTATTATCAAACATAAATATTAAGCACAACAGAAATATATTCAACCGCTATTACCATAGCCCCATTGAAGCATGATATTGCACAGCTGAGGACCTCCCCCTAACAAAAAAGATTGGATGTGAAAATATTTGGATGCTATGATATTTAATAATTAAACTGGAGGAGTGGGTTTTACAATTTTTTTTAAAAAAATCTGGCTAAGGGCTCCTTCAAGATTGACTCAGCCTTCCATCCTTCCGAGGTCGGTAAAATGAAGGCCCAAATTGTTGGGGGCAATATGCTGACTCCTTAAACTGCTTAGAGAAGACTGTAAAGCACTGTGAAGCAGTATATGGGTCTAAGTGTTACTGTTATTTATAGAGGAATACATGGAAAAAGGTAGATATCACAAATGCTTTTCTGAAAAAGGAATGCCTCCTTTTTATGGAATAAACTTGGATCAGCAATATCGCTATTGGAAGAATGGGGTAGATTGCAGTTGCTCTTACCCGAACTGCTATTTTCGGGGCTCGGACAGGAGGCTGCAGTGGATGGTATTGACATGCCCATTTGGCCATGAGACTGGGATGAAGCTGAAGACACGCCTCTGTGCTGCACCGTTTCTTCTCCAGTTCATCAAAGTGAGCTCCCCCCAGACCTGAAAACAAGGCACAAAGGAGAACTCCCACCACCCCAGCTATCCTACTACCTAGGGAGGGAACTGGAGCCTCCTGTCCGAGCCCCGAAAATAGCAGTTCAGGTTAAGACTAACTTCCATTTTCCGGAGCCAGGGATAGGAGACTCCAATGGATGGGACCTACCAAAGCTAAGTCCCATGGGTGGGGAACTCATGCTCTGCAATAACCTGCTATAGCATCATGCGCCCAAACGCCACATCAGCCGATGTGAACGCGTCCAACATGTAATGTCGGATAAACGGCGATGGGGATGCCCATGTAGCCGCTCTGCAAATGTCATCTATTGGAGCCTGGAAGGTCAAGCCGCCGAGGTGTCAGCGCTCCTTGTCAAGTGTACCGTGATGTCGGCTGGCACCAGCAACCTCTGGGATTCGTATGCTAGGGAGATGGCTAAGCGGATCCACCGGCTAATGGTGGAAAGCGTTACCCTCTTACCCAGAGACGATGGTTGGAAGGATAGGAAGAGTGCCTCTGACTTCCGGAAGGAGGCCGTCCACTTCAAATAAATATGCAGGCCCCATCGAACGTCCAACCGGTGCCACTGCTGTTCCCATTCCCTAGCCGGATTAGGGCAGAAATCGGGGAGAACAAGTTCCTGGGAACGGTGGAATATAGAATTCACCTTAGGAAGGAAGGCTGGGTCTAACCTCAACACGACCCTGTTGTTGTGGAACATGCACAAGTCCTCCCTGGAGGAAAGAGATCCTAGCTCTGACACCCTTCTAGCAGACGTGATAGTGACTACAAATGCCACCTTAACGGTTAGGTGCTTCAGGCTAACTGTTGGCTCCTTTGAGTGGGAAAATTCCACATGGGGAATCTATGCACCACTGGGGGGTGCAGGTTGGAGACCCCCCGAAGGAACCTCTTCACAACGGGTAGTTGGAGAGAGGGACCAAGCCCTCGCCTGGGACGATCTTAGCAAGAGCAGCTAGTTGCCTGCACACAGTACCCGGGCGAGACCCTTGTCTAGGCCGTTCTGGATGAATTCCAGGACTTGCAGGACTGAGGCCCTGGTGGGCTCAACCCGTTTTGCCTGACACCAGAAAACGAAGGCAACCCTTATAGAGTCATAGATCCCCGAGGTGGAATTTCTGTGTGAGGCCTCTATGGTTCTAATCACCCGCAGAGAAAATTGAGCTCCTTTTAGGCGCTCCCGCTCAATCGCCACAAGACTAGTTGCAGCCAGTGTGGTTCTGGGTGCATTAGCTTCCCTTGGTGCAGCTCTATTTCCCCCTCCGGAATCCGCCATGGAGGCTGGACTGACAGGATCTTGAGGTCTGCGAACCAGGGTCTCCTCGGCCAGTGAGGAGCCACCAGGATCAGCTCTGCCTGCTCCCTGACTAGCTTCTGAGCTACCCTGGGAAGGAGAGGGAGGGGAGGAAAAGCGTATAGTAGCCTCCTTGACCACCTTGTGCGAAGGGTGTCGACCCCTTTCGTTCCCTGAGCTGGGAACCGAGAGAAGAACCGCGGAAGCTGGGTGGTGGCCGGAGTGACGAAGAGGTCCACTACTGGCTGTCCAAACCTCTGGCAGATGTTCTGGAAAAGCTCCTTGGACAGGCTCCACTCTCCGTTGTCCACCGTCTCTCGACTGAGCCAGTCGGCCTGATGGTTGTTGATCCCCGTGATGTGGTCCGCCCGGATCGACCGCAGGTGTCTCTCTGCACAGCTGCCAAGCGACATCACTTCGGTGTGCAGTGTCCTGGAACATGTGCCACCCTGCCAATTGAATGTGGGCCTTGGTAGCCACATTGTCGGTGAGGACCAGGACGTGATGACCCTTGACAGCAGTCCAGAAATGTCAAAGCGCCAGATGGATCGCCCGGAGCTCCAGCCAGTTGATGTTGTGTCACAGCTCCTGCCAGGACCATTGGCCCTGTGCCAACTGGGACCCCAGTGTCACCCCCCAGCTGAACAGGCTGGCGTCCGTGGTGAGAACGAGGCACTCCTGGTCCCTGAACTCGCACCCCTTGAGCAAAGCTGGGGATAGCCACCACTTGAGGGAAATCAGTACCTGAGGGGTGGCCTCGACCTTGGCCGGCAAGCTGCTGGTGTTGGCCCTCTGGAACGGTAGGAGTCACCACTGCAGAGTCCTGGCGTGCAACAGTGCCCATGGTACTACCTCGATGCAGGATATGAGTTTCCCCAAGAAGCTGGATAGAGGGCTATGGGAACATAACGGTCCCTACAAACCTGCTTAACCATCTTAACCAAACTGGCCCTCCGGTCCGGGGAGAAAAAAACCTTCCCTGCACGGGAGTCTATAACAGCCCCTAAATGGAGAATTCTAGTTGACGGGGTGAAGGAACTCTTTTCAAAGTTGTCGGAGAACCCAAGCCCCTGAAGGGTGTCCATGACCTGCCAGAGGTCCACCCTCGTCTGACCCGGGGATGCCCCCTGGACGAGGACATCATCCAAGTAGCTATGCAGCCTAATGGAGAAACTCATTAAGTAGCCTGCCACCACTGACAGTACCTTGGTGAATGATCTAGGTGCAGAGGATAACCCAAAGGGTAGGGTCCTGTATTTGTAGTGGCGACCCAGATAGGAGAACTGGAGGAACCGCCTATGTAGTGGGAGGATGGAAATATGGAGATAAGCCTCCATGAGGTCTGTAGATGCCATGTAATCGCCCTCCCGTATGCCTGCTAGAATGGATTTAAGCAAGGCCATCTTGAACTTGCGGTACACAAGATGTTGGTTCAAGAACTTCAAGTTGAGAATGAACCCCCCGAGGCTTTCGGCACGAGGAACAGGTTTGAATAGAACCCCCGGCTCTCCTGGTCCGAGGGGACCGGTTCTATCGCGGCAATGTCAAGCAGATGCTTGGTGGATAAGACTTTTTTCTTGTTTTTGTCCTCCACGAGGAGCAGTTCCAGGGCTGCCCCGAAGAGGGAGATCCCTGTGTAGTCAGCCGAAGCCAGCTGCCATTTGGACTTGGCGTCCGCCTGCCACTCCCTGAGCCAGAGGAGGCGCCGTGAGGTCACGGATGATGCCATAGCCCTGGAGGCAAACTTCATCGTGTTTAGTGTGGCATCAGCCGAAAACTGAGCCACTGCCACTAACTTGTTTAAATCCTGACGCAGTCGCACATCCTCTGGGGGAATGTGTTCCTGGATCTTCTCCATCCACAGGATAGCCGTGCGATTGCAGAATGAGACCGATGCTGCTGCCTTGATGGCCCAGGCCGCTGACTGGAATGTCTTCCTCAGGGTCATCTCCGCCTTCCTGTCATCTGCCTTAAGGTTGTCTGCTACGTCCTTGGCCACCAGAAATGCAGGAGATGCCAGGGCCACCGCAGGTGGGTCCACGGCGGGTAGCTGTAATGCTTGGGAGAAATCTGGCTCAATATTATAAAAACGTCTGTCGTTACTGCCGGAGTTTGGGAAGGCAGTGGGCTTTTCCCATTGTTTCTTCACAACTTCCAGGAAGAGGTGAGGGGCAGGAATCTCCTCCTTCATCATCTTGGGTTCAGAAAAAACTGGGTCCTGAGGCTTTTTTGCTACAAGCCTATCTGAAGCGCCCTCTTTAGCCCCCTCCCTAGCTCCATCTATCCCCCCCTCCCTAGCTCCATCTATCCCCCCCTCCTCTTCTACCTGTGCAGTACCATGTGCTTTGCGTAGAAGAGACCGGAATAAAGTTGGGGGAATAGTCCATTAAATGCCGGAGGCTCTGGCTTGTCATCCTCAGATAGGTCAGGATCTCTCTGGGGTCTGTCCCCTGCTACTGAGCCTTCACTAATCAGGGAAGGAGAGGCAGGGCAGCTCACAGGATTGGATGGAGACCGAGCCTGGGATGAGCTGGCACTAGGATTCCCACCTTTACTGGTACTAGGGACCGAGCAGTCTGCTGCTGCAATCCATGTGCAATTCCGGAGGCAATTGCTCTTTCGATGAGATTTTGCAGCTCCCTTGGCAGATTATCTACATTCAGAGAATCCCAGCCGGAATTCTCTGTCTCCTGAGCTACCCCAGCTTGGGGAGCTAGTGAGGACCTGGGTAGGGCCTAATCCTCCCTAGGATACACGTGGGCGCAGGAATCTTCCAAGTCCATGTCCTGGTCTTCCAGGGAAAGGGGAAGAGAAGGAGACTTTCCCCCAAAAAATCTCCCTAGGGAACCTGGGAAACCTGGAGGGTGTCCAGGCTGGCACTCACCCCCAATAGAGATCTGGAGCCGGGGGGGAGGGAAGCACTGAGCCTACCCTGCAAGGTTACCCAGTTTTTCAGCCCTGGAAAAGGTCTTTGAGAGGGCCCTGTGCCTCCTCAGTTCGTCCCTCTGGGGGGCACGAAAGGGGCGGGGGTTGGTAGCCTTTAGGGCCCTGGCATAAGCAGTGGGTCGCTGCATGGTTGAAGGTCCCTTCCCAGGGGAGCATGGAGGTGAAGGAGACGTCCCCGCTTCCTCTGCCATCTTGGCCACGTGGTGGAATAAGAAAAATAAGGAAAAAACTACTCGCGCTCCTTGTGCAGCCTCCTGGCTCTCCCTCTCTTCCGCTACAATAGTCAAAGAAGAAAGCAATTTCAGTGAATGCTGCTTTCTCCCCTTCTGTGTAGCCCCTCCCTCAACACTGATAGTGGTGTGTTTGGGGGCTGCCGCCGAGGCTTGCCTTGGCCTGAGTAGCTTTGCACACTCTCCTCCACTCCGCAGTGCACTCACAGTTGAAAAAAACATATTTGCGCTCTTCTCAGTGCTCCGTATTCGCCGCGGCTGGAATCCAGCCGCCGAAGCTGTTTAAAGGTTGATTAGGGCGATGGGTGTGTGTGTGCTCTGGGCTGGGAATCCCTAGCCTCTAGCCTCCCGATCGCAAAAAACCCCAGGGATCGGTGCCATGTGTTTGGCTAAGCCGGAAATGGCCGCCACGACCTCAGCGCTCTCTCCGATCCCTAGGATACAAAGTAACACTCCCTGGTGGTTAGGAAGGAAAACCACGTAGAGCTACTTACAGGCTAGAGCATAGAGTTAGATTCAGAGGCTGCAGAGGCAAGGAGGTTCCAGTAGAGGTAGAAATCGCAAGAGTAGTTTAAAATATGATTCGTTATTTGGCCGGACTGAGATGAAGTGGAGAAGAGTGGAGCACAGAAGCATGTCTTCAGCTTCATCCCAGTCTCGTGGCCAAATGGGCGTGTCAATACCATCCACTGGAGCCTCCTGTCCCTCGCTCCGGAAAATGGAATTCTTTCCAAATGACCCTCCCCTGAAGTTCTCTTTTCATATAATATTCTCTCTCTCTCTCTCTCTCTCTCTCTCTCTCTCTTCTATAATATTATACCATTTGAGAAAATCTTTCAACCAACATAGTACGGTAGTAGTCTCTGGAGACAGCCCCAGAGAAAAGCAGTCAGAGAATACTGCTGGCTCTTCTCCAGCACCAATGCAGCTTTACTGGGCAATTGGAATCAACCAAGCAAACGAGCATTATTTTTTCATCTAATTGGGTTGTTTCAAAAGCTAAATGCAGTGTTAATTAAGCTATCAGGCTTGGAATATTTTCAAGCACAACTATATTCACCTTTCTTTTATGAAGACAAATTTTATGTCTAGAATGCTTCAGTGTCAGCAAGTGCCCTTAATCAAACTCTGACAAATGCACTAATATAACAATAAATATCACAGATAGTCATGTTTAAGCAGTTTTTACTGTCTTAGTTTGTATTTTACTGAGGAAACCCAAGAATAACATTTTAAACAGAGTCCTGTGAGTAGTAAATCTTAGATATGTAGTAAGCAGCTTATTTTTCCCTTTCAGGTGTGTAGATACATGTGACACTTTCTCAACCACAGTATATATAGTCTGGTCATTTTGAATCTTGAACATACAGAATAGCATTACTAATAGATATTATGTTTCATGAATAAATAATGGTGTTTGATTTTAGTTCTATGAGAGTACAACAACTTATAGATGCAAGATGAAAAAAATATTGAAAAAATTAAATATGGAATTCAAATTGCTACAAAAGAAGTTAATATAAAGTTCCAATGGTAGGAATTACTCATAGTTTCTTTTCATGATAATTCACTGTACTTGATTGTTCCCATTTCAGTGAAGAAGCATGATGCCATGGAACACCTCACAGAGATCCTGTGATTTATGTCCTTCATGGAAAAGTAATTACAAGAAATATTTAGATGGAGGCTCAGGTTGATGCAGTAGAACTTTTATATGTATGATGACCCTCTCGGTTGGACATACGATTTTTAAGACTACTGTACAAAAGACTTATGGAAGAGACTTTAGCTCAGGGGAATTATACATGCTTTGCATTCACAAATTCCAGATTTAATATCTAGAATGGCTGAAAACGTCAGTCTGGAAGATGTTGTTAGAATAATGATCAAGAATCGATGGATTTGGAAAAAAGGCAGCTTCATATGACTGCTCTATCTATATTGGATACTCCGAACTGTCACTCAAAATAAGGCACTTCAATCGTTTGCTAAATCTAAATAGTTAAACCCATAAGTACCGTGTTTCCCCGAAAATACGCCAGGGGCTTATTTTATTTTGACCCACGAAATATGGCCTTGGGTTTATTATCGGGGGTGGGTGGGGTGGGGGTCTTATTTGCGCCAGCCGAGCGAGTGGCCGGCACTGCTCTGATGTGTCCTGTTACCGCCCTGCGTCAGGCTGGGCTTTCTTTGCGAGGGGGACAATCTGGGGAGTGAGAGAGTTAGGAAGCCGGGGCTGGCGTGGGGCCGTTTCTCCAGTCAAGCATCTGATTCATCCCCAGGGGTGAGCGTTTTGCCTCCTCTCTGCCCCGGCTTGGAAGCTGCAGAGGAAGCCTGCCATGCCCGGCGAGGGGGGGAGAAGAGACAACAAGAGAAGGCAGGTCTTGCTCCACACCTCTCACTTCTCCTCCACCCCACCTGCCACCCCTCTCGCTAAAGAGACGGTGGGGAAGGGAAGCAGCCTGGATTCTGTTAGCATTGGGGCGGGGTGGGAGGAGTTGGGCTGCGACATACGCGTCCTACCCAAGACTTGCAGCTCCGTCGTGTTTCTCACTGTTTTGTACAGGGAAGCACCCTGTAAAAAAAAATCTCGCGAGTTCAACTTCCCTGGACAAAACAGCAAGGAACACGACGGAGCTGCAAGTCTCGGGCAGGACGCATGTCTCGCAGCCCAACTCCTCCCACCCCGCCCCAATGCTAACAGAATCTAGGCTGCTTCCTTTTCCCACCATCTTTTTAGCAAGACGGGTGGCAGGTGGGGTGGGGGAGAAGTGAGAGGTGTGGAGCGAGATGTGCTCCTCTTGCTGTCACTTCTCCCTCCCCTCCCCGGGCATAGCAGGCTTCCTCTGCAGCTTCCAAGCCAGGGCAGAGAGATGACAAAGGGTGAAACGTTCACCGCTGGGGATGAATCAGATGCTTCACTGGAGAAACGGACACACGCCAGCCCAGGCTTCCTAAATCTCTTGCTCCCCAGATTGTCCGCCTTGCAAAGAAAGCCCAACCCGATGCAAACGCCGCCTCCAGCCACCTCTTCATCCTGGTGAAACTACGTTTTTAAAGGATGATCTGCGGGGGGGGGGGGATTTCCTGCACATTGGCAGTGGCGTCTCCTTACAGGGCTTCTCCCGATGTCCCAGGGGCGAAGCAACATCCCATAAAGGAAGGCATGGAAATCCATACAACTGGGGATGTCAGAAGAAGCCTTGTGAGAAGACGCTGCTGCCAACGTGCAGGAAATCTCCTCCCCCTCCCCCTTCAGATAGTCTTGTGGGCTGGCCGGAGAAGTCTTCAATGAAATTCGCTCTGTTTGTGCCTCTGCAGGCAGCAGTATCTCCTCGCAGGTCTCATTCTTCCTTCTCTTTGGCCAATTCTCATATATTTTCAAGCAAAACACTGCCAAGAGAGGGAAGTATCTCTTCTCCCTTCCTTGCCAAACTTTGAGTGTAGACGTAACGTTTCACAAAGCTCCTTAATCCGCGGCTGTTGGCTCCCTCGCTTTGTGTTTTTTATACACATACCGACATACCCACCCTTCCTGGGAATGCCGTTTCCCACTCCCAAGATTCTGTTTCCAAGGAAAGAAGAGCGCTGGGGCCGCACTGGACTTTCCCCCCTGCCCTGACTCCTGTCAGCCTCAACTTTGCTCCTGAAACCCTGCGGGCCACTTCTCTGCTTTTGCTCAGCCGAAGGGGGGGTTGAGGGCAAGGGCGAGATGAAGCTGATTGCTTCCCCTTTGCCTCCTCTCCCAAAAGCAGTCTCGGGCGGAGCCACTTTTGCAGCAGGAGACTCAAGCCAGCCTTCTGAAGGGTACTGTAGCAGCAGCTATCCACAATTTTTTTACCCTTATTTTGTCCCGATCCACGTGGCTCACTGGGCCATGTGGGTCGGGACGAAATAATGATTTAAAAATTGTGGATAGCTGCTGCCACAGTACCCTTCGGAAGGCCGGGGCGAGGAGCGTCGGGTGCATTATTGGCCTCCTGCTGCTTTTGTGGCCATAATCAATGGCAAAGGCAGCCGCACCTGCCGGAGGCCACGGCCTGAGCAGCACCCGCAAATCAGCTGTTTTTTGAATGGAAGCCGGATCAGCTCAACTGATCCGATTAAGGAGCTGAGAAGCGCTGAGGTGACTAGGGAAGGGAAGGGCTTCCTCCTTTACTTGCCATGGCACCCTTTCACTTGGGCTTATTTTCGGGGAAGGGCGTATATTTACACCCACCTCAAAAACCAGGCAAAAACCAGGTGTGGGCTTATTAGCAGGACATGTCGTATTTTCGGGGAAACACGGTAAAATAAATCTATAATTTCCCTCTTTACATACAAAATATTATTGCAGTAATAAGGTTGACCTTGTCAGATGAGCCTTGGTGCCACAGTAGTTAGAATGCAGTACTATAGATTACTTCTACTGACTGCCAGCAGTTTGGCAGTTCGAATCTCACCAGCTCAAGGTTGACTCAGCCTTCTATCCTTCCAAGGATGAGGACCCGGATTGTTGGGAGCAAAATGCTGGCTCTGTAAACCGTTTAGAGCGAGCTGTAAAGTACTTTGAAGTGGTATATAAGTCTAAGTGCTATTGCTACTTAATCTACTAAAGTTATTGTGTAGGTTTTGCTATTATTTCTTTACCACTACAATGTAGCTCATATTATTCCTCACTGGGTGGGAAATTAAAAGAAATCTTAATTCAAATCTGTCTATCAGTCCTTACCACAGCGACATGATCCCAGCTCTTGCTGTACCAGCTCCAATTTTGTTTGGCACTGGAAACACCTGCGTCTGCTCTTCTGTTTGGAACGGTTGATTTCTTCAGGTCTATCGTGACCATCCTCCAGTAACCGTGGCCGCTTCTCAGGAGAAGGCTCGCTCTCCACCTGTGACTCTATTAGTTTTGAGAAACATTTGGAATGCAGCATTAGTGGGAGGTCTACTTTAGCCACAGATGTCATTAATTGTGTACAACTTAAAAAATGCAAATAGTACTCTCCTTTCTATTTGGGTTTGCATGCACTTTTTGAAACATAAAAACAGAAGTAAGTTCTGTGTCTCCTAAGTTCAGAAATCAAATGCAAAACAAATTAGCCACTGACTTGATTATGACACAGAGAAATGCATTAATCTAACAACTACAGCCTTTGTTTATAGATTCTCACATACAATCTCATTTCCCCATACAAACCAACTGTCCCCATGCAAACCAATGTTGCATTTGATGAAAAAACAATTTAACACAAATTCAGCCTTTTCCTGCCTAAGCAGGAGAACATTTTTTTAGGGTACAGTGCATTAGCTGTAGCTCCAATAACCAAAAACATATGAAAGCACCATACTGTGCTTCCTCCTTTCTTTGAGGATAACAATCTAAATGTAAATGATTATACAAAGGCATGAAAAGCCAAACACAACATCTATATGATGTTATTTCTCTAAAAGGCGCAAAGGATCTCCTTAAAACTTGTCATCAATTACTATGTGTTTTAAAAACCGTATTTGTATTCTTTCTTTATGGAATAAGAAAATAAACAGGAAAACACATTTCTTTGCTAACCTTTGATGGAAAGATGATTATTCTGTAGATAATCAGTATACAATAAAGCATTTTCAAACTTACTACTACTACTTCTACTTCTACTTCTCTCTCTCTTTCTCTCTCTCTCACTCACAAACACCTTGCCATTTCTACTTTAGTGAATATGTGAGCATATTTTTTTAAAGACGTGTTTCTTTTGTCTATGTTCAGAAGAGGCGATTGACACAGTCTTACAATGATATTCTATAAGCTAAATTAAATGGATCTCTAGCTTCTCCAGTTTTGCCACTGGAAATAAATCTACTCTAAAATAACTCTGAATTACTGGGTGCTTCTTCATTCTGATTTCAAGAGGCAAAAACAGATATTACTATGACAGATATCTCAACTCTACCAGCTTCCAGTATCTCATTCAACAAGATTGAGGCAAGCCTTATAGGTAAAATTAAGAGAGATATCGAGAAAAATATTGGGTGAAATAAAATTAGTTAGAAACACCCCAAATTAGCATGTACTAGAATTACATGAAAATATGTTAATAAACAAAATTGTTAGGGAAAAAGGTGGGTAAAAATGATGGTTTTAATACTTGCCCCAGATTATAGTCTTATTAATAGATAAAGAAATTCTGATTAAGCAGGCTACATCTAAAACAGTGTCCTGTATTATAGAAGTTAAAGAAACTTCAGATCACATTGTAAGTAGATAAGTACTGATTTATAAAGTTATAAAAGGTTGAGAAATTTTCTCTCAATGCTATAATTTTTATGGAACCAGCATAATATAATGTATTGCATATTAAAAGGTTTTATTTTTCTATCATGGTAGCAAAAAATTACTGAGTGAACTATTAATAACATTCTTCTAATTCCAACCAAGAACCTAAACATTAAATATGTATAGAAGCTTGTTTGCAAGAAACCTTTCCTTTCTTCTGGTTTCATTTTTAAAAAAAGAGAGATTTTATAATTAGACAAAACATAAAAATACACAAATAAACATACGTACATTTTTTATGACATAACTGCTTTAAGAGAAAATGCCTCTATTGTTATCCAAGGCCTTGGTATATTTCTATCAGATATAAAATGTTTCTAGTTTTTGAGTTTTTCGAAAACTCATCCAAAACCCCAGAGGGGGAGGAAGAGATCAGTTATTGGTGGAGAAATGTTGGCGATCGGCTGAGCAAGATAAGGTCAAGCCACGCTGAGCATACCGCAGTAAATTTTATCCCATTCCTTTCTTTTCATTCTCTTTTTGTTAGTGTCCCCATGTGTAATTTGAAGGTAAAAAGGAGAATATAAAATTTAAAACATCTATATGTATAAAAATGGCTGTGTGTGTGTATGTCCCAGCATAAGTCTGGAATGTCTTGAGCAATTTCAACCAAACTTGGTACATAGATGACTTACTCTCTGGAGAAAAATACTGTGGGGATAAGAAACCCCTAACATCCCCCGGGGTGTGTGTTCTGTTAAGCTACAACCTGTTGTGCCTTAAAATGGCTTCCACTGTACTGCCATAAAATGGCTTCTACTGCACTCCACAAGGGGTTTCCCTCTGGTAAGGGGGAAAATCCAACATTAGAAATTATGTTTGGTCTGGACATTTCCCCCCCATAAATAAATACCTGTGCAACTCTGGGTTATCAGCTAGCAAGGTATGGAAATAGAAACACTGTTACACTACTTGTAATCTCAATATGGAAAAAAAAGGATTTTAATAAATTATGGATGCAGGCTCTTCTACTTATAGATGGTTGAAAAGGAGAAAATAGTAAGAATTGTTCTTGTCAGAAAAACTAGTAGAATACAAACAAGAGAATATGTAAATAAAGAGGACAAAAACAAAACAACACAAAAACCCAATCCATTATTAGGGAAGGAACAAATCTTTATAGTTTTTCATTCCCATGAAAATCTTGCAGTTGGTTTAATCTTGGACATGACAGCATTTGAGGCATATCACAAGATATTTTTTATTATAAAAGACATATAGCCTGAGAGATTGCCATTTCTGAACTCAATTGACTGTGCAAACATCAGTAAGGGCAGTAACTAATGAACTTTCAAACATCACTGCCACAGTTCTTTAGCTATTTTTAAAAAAGGAATTTTAGCCATCAAAAATAATCATGAATTTTATGTAGCAAGTATAGACTGCGGAAGATATTGATGGTAATTAAAGAAACTAGAATTCAGAAGCAAAAAGTTTGATCTACTGGCAGCCCTAGAATAATAGGACATAGTCAAAAAAGCAGAGGTACTCCTTGTTTTGCAATCACAATTGGGACCTGCAACTCAATTACTAAGCAATATGGTTGCTAACTGGAAAAAAAATCACGACCATGAATGCCTTACAATTTTATTTCGGCTTTGTTTTTCACCCTTTTCTCCCACCCTTTGAAATATTCATCCCTGCCCTGCGATAAATAGCAAGAAGAGAATTAAGTTTGTGTTAGTTTAGAATAGAATAGAATAACTTTACACTTATCGGCATACATTAAAATGAAATTTTGTTACATACAGTTCTCAAAGGGATACCGCCTCCAATATACACTACATAATCAAGACAGAATACAAAATTATGCATATACTCACATATATGGCACAGAGAAACAACACAGTCTAATTTTGATGTATATATGTACATGGAGAAAAAAACGAATCTAGCGAGTTCATCAGACGGATGGCATAGGGAACAAATTCTGTTACAGAATCTGGTAGTCCTGCCAGAAATACTTCAAAACCTCCTCCCAGAGGGGAACAACAGAAACAGACCATAAAGTGGGTATATGGGGCAGTGGTGGGTTTCTACTGGTTTTACTACAGGTTCGCTCATGCATGCGTGCGACACTTCTGTGCATGCAGAAGCCTCCTGCTACTGCCATTAGTGGTTCGGCTAGTGGCAGCAGTGTGGGATCTGTAACAATGCTTTGAGTTCTAAGTACATAGCGCTGATAAACAGTATCCTGAATAACAGGAAGCAAGCTTCCTATAGTCTTCTTGGCTGACCTTACCACTCTCTGTATGGACTTTCTATCTCAGGCACTGCTGTCACCAAACCAAACAGTGATGCAGTTTGTTAAAATGCTCCGTCGTTCCTCTGTAAAAAGTGTCCAGGGTGGAAGAAGAAAGATGTGTTGTAGGAAATGCAAATGCTGGTTTGCACTAAGTGTGACGTGTGCAGAGACCAATTCAGATTGTTAATTATCTGTGCCCCCAGATACTTAATACTGTTGGCCACCTCTATAGCTGCATCCTTGATACTGTGGAGTATAACTATGCCAGTTCCAATGTTCCCTCTAATTTTTTTTCAGTGTGAGCAGAAAAGTATAGTGTTTGAGCGGCACATTTTTATGCCTGAGCAGCACCTGAATTTTTTTCACAGGTGTCACCTAAGACAACAACAAAATCAGTATTATTTGAAACTCAAAGTTATGTTTATTCAAGGTCCCCGCTTAATTAAAAGTGTAATAAAGTATCACTTAACGACGCTCCTGCTTAGCAACCAAAATGTTGGGTCAGAAACTCTGGCATTTGAAGCACGCAAGTCTTAAAGCTGTCAAGTTACAAGATTCTTGCATCCCTAACCCTTTAGGGAAAAAAACCCCAAGGGGTCTTCAAACTTGACAGCTTTAAGACTTGTGGACTTCAACTCCCAGAATTCCTCCTCCAGTCATGTTGGCTCAGGAACTCTGGCATTGAAGCATGCAAGTCTTAAAGCTGTCAAGTTGCAACACCCTTGCACCCTTAACCCTTTAGAAAAAAAACCCAGGGTCTTCAAACCTGACAGCTTGAAGACTTGTGGACTTCAACTCTCAGAATTCCTCCTCCAGTCATGTTGCGGCGACGTCATCTGCGTGGATCTGCTCCATCTTCGGTTTTTTTCACAGGGGGCAGGGCTGCTGCTGAAGATGCCGACGAGCCCCTGCCGCCACCAGAATAACAGCTGCCTCCTCCTCCTCCTCCAACAGCACCACCACATTTGGATTGAAGCCGCCAAAGCTCCCGCTGGCACCCCCGCCCGTGGCAGCAGTGGCAGCGCATCCCCCTCCACTCGGAGCACCTGAGCTGGGCACCGTTACCCCTGCTGCCCCCTCCCCCTCCGCCGTGCTTTTGAGAAGCCATGAGGCCTTTTCCCCCTGCTCCTGCCCCCCCCCGCCGCCTTCCTACTGGCTCCTGCGGCCTCATGGCTCCTCAAAAGCACAGCAGAGGAGGAGGGGGCAGGGGTAACGCGGGGCTCAGCTCAGGTGCTCCGAACAGAGGGGGAGGCGTAAGCCGGGGCGCCGGCGGGAGCTTTGGCGGCTTCACTTCTCACTGTCAGGAAATCTGCCGCAGCGTCGGGCAGCAAATGTGGTGCTGTTAGAGGAGGCGGCAGCAGATATTCCGATAGCGGCAGGGGCTTTGAGGGTTTATTTTAGCCGCAGCGCCGGGCGCAAGCAGCTAGAATTGGCCTCCCACAAAGGACCTCCCCGGGCTTGCTTTCCTGAACTAGCGTCAGTCGCCCCGCGCTCACCAAAACAAGTCCGGGGAGGTCCTTTGCCAGTTCTAGCCGCCTGCAAAGGACCTCCCCAGCCTCCGGCGCCTGTGACAGTAGAAATCACTGCGCGGCAGTTGGAAACTGCTGCGCGGTGTTTTCTTGCCATGTGCGCGGCTACGCGGCCGCGCACCTTAGAGGGAACAGTGGCCAGTTCTTTCTAAAATCCTTTGTTTTATCAACATATAGAACCAGGTTACTTTTATTGCACCAGTCCACCAGAGCCTTTACCTCTTCCCTATAAGCATCTTCATTATCATCCTGGATAATACCCACCACTGCTGTATCATCTGCATATTTCACAATATGATTTGTAGATTTGGCACTGCAGTTGTGGGTCATCAAGGTGAACAGTAGCAGACTCAAGACACAGTCCTATGGGGAACCTGTACTCAAGAGATGGAACTGGAAACTTTTCTTTCAACTTGCACAAACTGGGGCCTTTATATAATCCAACAATAGTATTTATAATATATTACAAATATATTTTGAAAGAGACACACAATGGGGAGTACTCATGAAAAGCAATGTGCTAGCACAAGCTGTTTTCCTAGCATGCTGGCAGCTCTAAGTCCCCAAGCCATATAGGAAACACACAATTTAGAGATGAAAATGATTCAAGTCTTATCAGTCATAGACAGCAGCTGCAAGCTGGCTAATTAAGATTACAGAACTGAGCTTGTTAACTTTGGTGCAGATTTAGGGGAACCCCCCTTAAGTCTGCATTTTCTTTTGTTGAATGAAGTAACTTCATGCATCTGTAGGTATATCTGACCTCGTGTTGTGTTTGCATCTGTGTGTGCACTAAGTAGCACAAGGTGAGCACATACTCTGGGACATGTAACGAGACATGGGAGCTAAAGGTTCTAGAATGGAGCAGCCAATTGGCAGTCAAACAGTGTTTCCCATAGGGATATACTTGAGAAATGTTTTCTGAACAATTTTCTTCATAACTCCAGAAAGTATTTAGCTTATTTTGTTGTTGCTGTTGTTGGCTTATGTATTTATCAGCATCTTCTATATCAAAATTTTGATTAATTCCATTTTGTTTTTGGAGAACTATCCAGCTTGTGAAAAATAGAGAGTTCTGATACTCCTTCTTTTTCTAGCATTGTGTGTGTGTGTGTGTGTGTGTCTTCTATATACAAACCTTTTAGCAGACATTCAGTTACACGGAACCTTGGGAGCGAGACCAATTGTAAATCAGAGCTGTGACATCTAGCTTATTTTGATACTTTGATTCCCCCCCCCCTCTTTCTCTCATTAGTTCACCTGCAATTAACGTTTTGGAAAGCATAAACATTGTTTATTATATTGTGACAGTTTGTCTAATCCTAGTGTCAACCCTCTAGATTCTGTAGCTTTTCTCTCTAATTTTTTTTTTATTTACAGAACTATTTGATTCCATATTAATCATTCTGAACATCCAAGTATTGTTCATTCTATGTTATCTATGCAGTTTTGTCTGGGTGGTCATGTTTCTTCTAAATTATGTACTTTTTAAAATACTGTAAGCCTCCCAGACTCTTTTTGGAATCGAGCAGCCATCCAATCCCCTAACAAACATCCTAAAATATGCTCCATTTCTAAACTCAAAATTACATACAATCCTGACTTTAAAACAACCTGTCCAGTCTTGCTGAATCTGTATGTATAATGCTTCCATAATCTTTAGCTAAAGTCATGGGTGATACCTGCATATTATCCAATTAACTCTGCCTGTCAGCAGAACGTCTACAATTAGCAGAAATGGTACATGAGGTGACTGCACACATTCTCAATATCTGTTAGGGTGAACTGAAATAACCTTTTAAGCAGTTGCTAGAGAAAGGAAGGAGGGGTGAATAGAAAGGCAATTGGGAAAAAATGTAGATCCAGATTTCTGCACATAGCATATTCTAGCTATAAAGAAGATACAAGTACTGTGATCTAATCCAATGTATAAGCCACCTTTCCATCTTTTGGATAAAATGTAGTTCTTCTGCCTCTCCCCCCCACACCCTGCCCCCATTATATGAACATAAGAAAGAGAAGAACAACTAATATTGGAAGCAGCCAGCAAGATGGGACAGTAAAATTTCATCAACATCCATCATGCTACTTTGATCCATTATCATGTCCTAGCATCAAATAGTCTTTGCTATGTCAGTGTAAGTCCCAAACACTTTATCCTGTTTATAATTGCTGATGAGCAGTAATACAGTTTCTATGCCTCAGCTCCTGTACGTTCCACTTCAGTGCCTACCTATTAGGTAATAACTTTTATTTACAGCTTTGCTTCATGTGCCATTCCATTAGTACAAATGAGAACTGAGCAGAGGAAGAAAAAAATGTGTCATTAATGGGTACTGTCACTGACAGGACTGATGATGTACATTACATTATTGTACTAATACTCCATGTCTAATAGTGAAGGCACAGGGGTAGCTGAATTTGTAACATAATGTCCTCCATCAGTCAAATACTAAAAAGTTACTTAAACAGCACCTTAAATGTCAACTGAACAAGACTTACTTGGTTGTTGTTTTTCTTTTCTTTTGAAGTTAACTTGTGTTTTTTTAAAATAAAAGCAAGTTGTATTGTAGAGTTCTATTGTAGAGAAATAGGCTATCTAAATAATAATATTAACAGAACTTTTTCCCTTGCTGGCTTTGTATAAAAAAATGAGAACAGGAAAAGTTTAAGCATACAGTTAATTTCAATAAACTAACCAATAAATTTGATATTTCCCTTATATTTATTTTCCACAACTTTCAAAGCACATAGCCCCCAGAAGTGTTAAAGGTTCTATCATAGCTTCTGCCCTCAATCTAGATAAATACCAATGTAGTCCTCAACTTACAACAGTTGATTTAGTGATCATTCACAATTACAAAGGCACTGAAAAAAGTGACATGACCATTTTTCATACTTATGACTGCTGCAGTGGTCTACGGTCATATGATTTACATTTGGATATGATAACTGGTTTGTGTTTAAGATGGTTGCAGTGTTTTGGGGTCAGGAGATCAACTTTTATGACAGTCTGACAAGCAGGATTAATGAGGAAGCCAGATTCACTTAACAACAGCTTTACTAATTTAACAACTATAGTGATTCACTTAACAACTGTGGCAAGAACAGTTGTCAAATTGGCCAAAATTCACTTAACAAATTTCTCACTTAGCAACATAAATTCTGGGTTCAATTGTGGTTGTAAGTTGAAGACTACCCGTAGTTAACAAAGGATAATTATTTTGGAATTATAACTTCTGTGCTTTCCGTAGATAGTCCTTGCTTAACAATCATAATTGGGTTAACTGGAAACTGGAATTTCCATTGCTAAGTGAAATGGTCATTAGGTGAAACATCACATGACCACAGTGCTTAGTGACAGTGGGTCTGGTAGTCCTGGTTGTGGTCGTTAAGTGAAGGCCATCCTGTAGGTAAGGACTTCACGCTTCTCCTGCCCTGTGCAAACACTACTTTGTCCCGTCTCCTTCCCAGCTGGGCCTGTCAAGCTCCTTTCAGAAAATGAGGCTCTGCCATCCTACATACATACATACATACATACATACATACATACATACATACATACATACATACATACATACATACATACATTGCTGGCAATGTAATTCTGTGTGATTACTAACTGATTTTTTAAAAAAGAAGATATCTATCATAACAGCTGTACTCATGTATCCCTTGGATTTTTATAAAACTATGCTGGGATGATCTTGGTTAATACTTGAATAGGAAATTGCAAGGCTTTACAAATAAAAAATCAAAAAACATCCCAAAAGGATGTAAACCACTTTTGTATTGTGAAGAAAACAACATGAATATTCTAGATAGCGACAAGGGGTTGAATACAGCTCAAACTTCACTTTTACCTTCAATTTACAGGCTTGCCAAATCAGGTCATGTGGTATGAAGGAATTAATCCTTCACTCCATATTATTTATTTTACCACATTGGAGGACGCTACAAATTATTGCTTTCCACCTCACCTTGCAAAGAATGGTTTGTCTGGTGAATTCAGAAGCCAATGATGCATATCCTAATGAGTAATATGCGAAGTAACTTCTGGAACATTTTATCCAGCAAGCAGTTTACATCATTGGAGAAGATAAATATCAGACAAATAAGCAAAAGGCACTTGTTTCCTTTTGATTGTGGAAGTTGCAATGCAACTTACAGTATTAGTGCTTTAATAAAGCCCATATTTTATATTTTTTCCTCCAGAGGGAAGAATGAGGGCTGGTTGAATTTGACTGATGCTTCTGTAGGAATACTCACAGGATTCGTTTCTGCTGATTGTGCCCTCCCCCACCACTTTCACGTTCAATGGTAAAACACATAACATGAGATATGATTGCTTTCAATATGAGAAATAAGGGTTTTATGAATGAGATCTTTCTCTAGGCCAGTTGAACAGCCTAGGGACCTGGATTCTTTCATAATATATATTCTTTTAAAAATAAAATTTACCTGAATCACAAGATCTTTTGGTTGCTGTGGTTAAGGAAACATGAGCTGTATCTGTGCATGGCCCACCTAGAAATAGAAATCAATAAATCAATTCCAGTAGTATTAGCATTTCAATAGTGGTTATCCAGAAAAAGACTATTTCTTGGATAATCACAACTTAAGTATTGTGGGAATGGATAAAGGAAAGGGATAAGGCTATTTCTGTTTCTCCACTAGCCACTCCTTTCTGTTTCAACTTTATTTTGGCTAAGATCTACCTATGATAACCCCAACTTCATGACTCCCATATGGTTTTGAACATCTCCTCTCCTTTTTATTTGGTAAATAAAATTCATAGTTAACCAAAACCTAGATTACCAAGGTTAATCTACCAGTGTAAGGAAACCTTTTAGATAGCAGACATCATTCATGCACTTTCATGTAATACTGTGGATGCCAATAAAGCAAATGAAAATCCAATGACATTTTAAAACACCAATTTTAACCATTTAACCTAAAAAAAGGGACTGTCATCAATACCACCATTTTGCTTTATTAATATTGCTTTGGAGATCAATGGATGCCATACACAGGCTTTGCTGATGTTGAAGTAGATACCTTTAAGATCTGATAAGGCTGACATGCTCCAAGCCCCACTGCTTCAGCAGTCTCATCTGGTGGGACCCGAGGCATTCCTTTTCTATCATTGCTTCATTATGTGTGAGTAGCAGGAGAAAAACAGCAAAAATCAGCTCAGTGCAGCAGAGTCTGTGGAATGCAGGGCTATAGAGGCAACTGGGGCTATGGGCAAAGGTACCGTATTTTCCGATGTATAAGGCAACTGGGTGTATAAGATGACCCCCTACTTTTCCTGTTAAAATATAGGGTTTGGGCTATACTCACCGTATAAGACTACCCTTCTTCCAAGGCACACCAAATAGCCAATCAGCCTCCATTTTGTTTCCAGCGCCTTTCTCCCAGCTTGGAACTGAACCAGGTGGTTTTTCCTTCCAACACTCCCTTTCCCCAAACTGGACCCCAGATGAGTTATTGTTATTATTGTTTTTAGTGTGCAAAAAGAATTTTGGGAATAATTGCAGATGTTTTCCCCTTCTTGATTGTTGGTTTTGAAATGATAGATAGATAGATAGATAGATAGATAGATAGATAGATAGATAGATAGATAGATAGATAGATGTTCTGACCCCCCTTCCTCCGTTGCCCACACAGCACACACACTCCGGAACAGTACAAGGGAACAAGGTTTATTACACCAACAGACAAGAGGTTTTGTGGCAGCAAGCCACCAAGACAGAACTCACAAAGACAGAACACACAAAAGCAGCAATCCAGCTTGCCAGGATCCCAGACTAGAGTTGCTGTCCAAAGTCCTTTGTTGATTGCTACGCAGAGCCTGTCCAGAGTCAACCCTTTTATAACCTAAAAAGGGCGTCTCCCAACAGCACCTGAGAGCTCTTTACTGCCTATAATTACGCCCACGCTCCTTGCGTTTGTGGGTGCGCCGGAAACGGGCATCTCGAAACGCCCTACTAAGTCCTGAGTCACTATCCTCTCCGCTGCTCCAAGGCAGGGCATCGGGAGTCCTCCTCCTCTCGCTCTCACCGCTGCTCCATGCCTCTGGCGCCACCTGGTGGCCGACCAGACTCTCGGATTCCTGCTCAGCCTCCGAATCCTGTCCAGGATCGCACATCTCTGGAGCTGACTCGTATGGAGTATCACTCTCGGAGTCTGGTGACAGCGGCACCGGCTGGGCCACAACAGATATAGATGTAGAAAGAGAGAGAAATAGATGAACAGAGATAGGGAGAGAAGGAAAGGGAAGGGAAGGAAGACAGGTAGGTATTTGTAGAAAGGGAGGGAGCTGGAGGGGCTGAAGAGGGAGGGGTCTGCCACCCGACATCCTTGTTGTCATGAGAACCCCAATTTCTCTCCTTGAATTGGTGAAGGTTGAACAGGACACAGCAAACAACAGCCCGTCTCCCATCTGTGCACTTGAAACAGACAAAGCAGGCTCTGTCTTAGTGAGCTGGAAAATACCCTTTAGCGTTGACCGTTAGCTTTGGGCGAGGAGCAGAGCCTCCCCAGTCAAGAGCAGTCTACCTGGGGAAGGGAGATTAGCGGTCTAGGCTCTGGAAAAGGGACTCTGTACATGCTTCTGCAG
Organism: Natrix helvetica; assembly: GCF_964273705.1. Classification (NCBI taxonomy): domain Eukaryota; kingdom Metazoa; phylum Chordata; class Lepidosauria; order Squamata; family Natricidae; genus Natrix; species Natrix helvetica. The sequence goes on along the minus strand of NC_138552.1, from coordinate 232,078,023 downwards.
GTACTATCGTTCTGGTGTTTGTGACGCATTAGGGGTGGGGTGGGGAAAATAGAGCTTTGGAAAGGAAACAGTGAACGAACTGAGTGTGGAAATAGCTTGGAAAATATGCCCAGGCGAGGAGCGCCAAGGTTATCGATTGAAAGGCAGGTGTCTGCACTGGTGGCGGCACAGCTTTTTGCTTGGTGGTGTTGCTTTTGTTTTTGTTTTTTTGGTATGGCCTTTCTTATACCCGGCATATAAGACGAACCGTTTTTGAAAATTTTTTGGGGGGTTAAAAAGTCATCTTATACGCTGGAAAATACAGTAATGGTATGGCTGACTGCAATGTAGGATTTGAAAAGGCATTTCTGAGTGCCAGGTGAGGGAAGTTGCAGTCTCCTGCACTAGTGCTGCTGGGCTGGCAGTGGTTTTGCGAAGCACTGCAGCATCCCTCAACTCATGCACAGTCTGCACCAGGTCTCCCAGGGCCTTCCCAAGTCCCTTTATGGCAGCCCCCATTCCTTACTTGGGATCCCCTCGCCTTAATAATTCTGGGGTAAGAAAAAGCTGGAAGTGTCAAAATTGCAGTCACTAAGCGATGCAGGCATGTGATGCCTTGCTGTACAACCGCATCTTTTAGCAATGGAAATTTCGGACTCAATTGTGTTCTTAAGTTCCACAGTGTATAAGGCTAAATCAACACATATCACAACATGATTAAGCCTCTGATAGGAGTTACCCACATGTTCAAAAAAAAAAAAAAATCCTTGAGAAGCTGGAAATAATTCAAAATTATAGGCAATCTTATACTGAACAAATAAGCTGGGAGTTATAAATTCCATTTTGATATAAACACAAATATATAATCTATTTTTACGCCTCTCACTGTGGTGAAACTATGGTTCAGGATCAGGCTGAGAATATAGTTGAAAATACAATGTATACACCAATCATCTGTATGCTGACATAGTTACAGAACTCAGATTGTGGATGTTGTTGGGAGAATGGCATTTCTGAATGCCTGCTGTAAAACCTAATTTTATAGCAAGAAGTAAATCATCTTAGGCATCACTGAAAAATTGAGATTTTGGTAGGCTGAAAAGCACTAACCTATCAACCTACTGTTGCCAACATAACTAAAGTTTTTTTTGCAAAAGATTTATTGTACTCTCATATTCTGCCTTAATTAAGATGACATTTGCATAACACAATTAATTTTCAACTATAGGCACAATGGATTAATTAGGAACACATCATCCTTTATTAACTACTTTGTCAATTTCATCTTATCATAATCTTGAAGATTTTACCTCTGCAGGATTAGCCATGCAAACATCCAAATTCTATATTCTAATAAAGTACTGGGTATTTCAATGAAAAATAAAACATAGTAAATACAAGTGTTGCTATAATAGCAACACTTGTACCTCAAACATGCAATTAATCATTTTTATGTCCTTTACTAACATACGTAAAAACTATTTATGAAAAGCTTTAGATTGTGATGATTCAGAGCAGAATCCCTAGCATTATTCCTGTACCAACATCAACACAAATTCAGAAAATTCTGATGTGGGATTCTGTACCAGAAAAATCTGTATTCAAGAAAAAGGTTAAATTTGAAGCAAGAAGTGATAGGTGACAAACATGAAGATTTCTTACTGTGGTTAAGAGCCTCTAGATATTCTACACAAATATAGTTCTTAGAATAGAATAGAATAGAATTCTTTATTGGCCAAGTGTGATTGGACACACATGGAATTTGTCTTTGGTGCACATTAGTAATTTAATCACTTAGTAATACAAATCACTGCTTATAAACAAGTTCAAGCAACTTTTTAATAAATATATGGATTAGAACATGAACAATAGCACTCTGAAACTGTATATTGACTATTTCATATATAAAATGTAAGGTTTCTCCTCATGGTCAGGTTAATGCACATTTATCCTCTTAACGAGCTGGTAGAAAATTATGCAGCTATAAATCACACTGCCTCCAAAGGAAATAATTATTTTTGAATTAAATTTACATCCTGCCTCTCACTCAGGAACTTGAAGCGGTGCGTTAAAGAAGTTTACTGTTCCTTAGCAATAAGGCTAGCAAAATATAGCTTATGGACTTAATGTAGGACAATTTCAGGATAAGGATTGGTAGATTTTTTTGCCTGTATTTTTCCTCCCATCAGGCAAGATGTCTTCCAAATACATTCTTCCAAGTCCTTATGAGGTGGACCCCCTCTCTTGACAGAAGCCCATCATCTACATTATAGACCATGATCTAGAAATACACAGAAAGTAACAACCCATTGCTTTCCATAATGGGAGAGTGAGATAGAATTAAGAGAACTATGGGCCTCAGTCTGAAACAAAAGTGTTAAGCTGCATTGTGAAGGTTTCTCATTCTACTGGAAGGCTGCTTTTCCACTGTGTAGGTGTGATTTTCTAGATGACAGCTCCATGGGCAGGAAATAACACTTCCTTCTATTTCATTCTATGCATATATTGAATCCCATATGGGACAGGTAAACCCATAAGCAACTAGCAGATTTATAAAGGTGCAATTCTCTCTTCCATTACTTATTTTCTTTTGGTCCAACTATGATGGAGGAAGATAACTTTCCTCTATAACCAGCATTCTACTAATATTCCTGTTAATAAAAATTATTTATGGCTACTAGGTTTTAGTCTAATTTAGCCTAACACAGAGACATGTGAAAATGAAACAGATCAATAAGTTAAGATTTGTCCTCCTTTTGTGTAGCAAAACAAAAGCAATTTCATTTCAAGGTTAACTACATTATAAAAGTATTGCCAAATGATTCATACCTTTACAATAAATATATTGGTACCTCAGTGCTGGGTAACATTCAGTTAAAGGCTCAATTATTTTAAAGGGATTCTAGATGGCAGCTGGCTTTCTTCAGCTAGGGAATTGTAAATAAGTATACACAGGAAATTTACAAAGTTAGACATCAACGGTACCAAATCCACAGTTTTATTAATTTATTAAACACATTTATATGGCCCTCCGACTCACATATGGTGACTCTGAGTGGCTTACAAATGGTTCTTCTTAAGTACTGGCAGAAAAACCAGAGTCGAGATAAAGGAAGAGCATTGATGCAGATTAGATGGTAACTGAATATTTGTTTATAAATACTTCCTAGATATCCTTAGGAACATAATTCTGAGGCTCTAACGGAAGATACCTAAAGAAATGGCAGCTGAAATATGCAAAATGCGCATTTCAAAATATGGCACTAAAAAGATATATATGCTTTTAACTCAAAATGTCAAAAGATTGTACATGAATTTAATAGCTAATTTTTAAAAATACCAGTAGGAACTGGTAGCAAATAATGGATGCATTTTAGAAGATGCTATCAGCAAGCTAAGTAGAAATCCTAGACTGTCCTTTGGGAAACCCGCCTATACTCTGAATCTATCCATGAATGTGTACAATTGGAAGATGCCCAATTTAGCTACATAATCTTTGAAAAAGATCATACATTAGAATCACAAACATATAAGAAATAGCGAAAGAGAATCTAAATTTGTCATGGAAACCTTTAGAGATACTGCTCATAATCTGCATATATAGCCACGTGTAAAAAACTTTAGCAATTTCTTTTTAGTAATTTGTGTTTTTAAGGCTATTTAGGGTCCTCTTATTCAAATGATGCTAATTAAATAATTCTTTTTAAGTGTCGAATCCTACAAGATTTGTATAGCAGTTATTTGCTTCATATTACTTTATTATTTTTATTTCTCATGCCTTCCATCTATTCTTTTAAGTTTCCATACCCTCTCATCTTTTGATCTTTTTTCTCCATATAACACAGGAAAAACACACACAGTGAAACTGCTCCTCCTCCTCTTTTATAGGGTTATTTTCTTTTGATTATACTTTTCTAGTTGTATATTCCAATCATAAAGTTCCATCCTATCATGTTTATACCATGACAACATCATACCTGTCCTCATGTACTAGGACTTCAAGTTCTCCTTGTTTATTCATCATAGTTTGAGCATTAGTGTGTAGACATCAGAGCCCTTTATGACTGACCTTGTGTTTGCTTGCTATCTCTCCTGTTTTATACCTGAGTCCCCCTTCCTTCTCACCACTTCCATTTTCAAATTCAATGTCTTGGAATTTACCCTTTGGGTTTGGTCCTAGAAATTGGCATCTTTCCCCACCAGATTTAGTTTAAAGGTTTTTTTGATAACCCAAGTGACATGTCTTTCAAATACATTCTTTCAAGTCCTTATAAGGTGGACCCCACCTCTTGACAGAAGCCCATCATGTAGACAGCATAGAGTCTACATTATAGACCATGGTCTAAAAATCCAAAGTTTTCTTGATGACACCATCCATTCTGCCAGAGGTTTTCCTCTGAATTCCTCCATTCCCTCACTGGATGTTGACCATCATTTGGAAGCATGGATGAAAATACCACATGTGCTCCTAAATCTTTTACCTTCCTACTTAAGTCTTTCATGGTCCCTTGATACCTTTACAGGCTCCTTGTTATTGTATCATTGCAATGACATACATATCTTCCAGGTCCAACTGCTTCTTAAGTACAAAATTTTCTCTAAGAATATTTGGATACTTAAGGAGAGTAAAAAAAAATCTACATTTATTCCCTTTAAACAGGACTACAATACTGTATATTGCAATATAAGCAAAATGTTACAACTGTTCTCTGTATATCTTGTAGAACAATTAACCTTAATTTATCACCTTGTCAAGTTTGTTTGGAAGGATAAAGCTTAATAAAATGATATCTTTTTAAACTAATTAATAAAACTTTAGTAGAAATGAAGTTAATGATCACATGTCCCTATTCTTACTGAAATGGAAGCACTCTATTCGGTATAGTACGAAGAAGTGTACTGTGCTGAAAAATATTAATATTTTAAGAAACATATTGCAATGAAATAAACATTTGCATTATAGAATTTTCCGTAAAACAAAATAAACAGGGAAAAAGCTCTTAAATTAATATTTAAAATAATTTACAGTTTGGACATTCTTCATTATGGGAAAGAAACTTTCACATTGAAACTATCAATTAGAAAAGCTCCATATGCTTTATAATTAGCTCTGATAAATGATACTAATCTGAACTACAGAAGAAAACTGTAGAAGGAAGGAAAAGAGAAAGAGTTGAAACTGTATGTAAATCTAGCCTTTGTTTTACTTACAGTCATTTTAGCAGAAAGCCATCAAGAATTTTAGATAATATTTAATAGATAATATTTTCACATATGTTGTTGTCTTGTGCTGCTTCATATCTATTGTCTGTACTATGCAAAAGTTTCAGAGTTAACACTTTTACAAAATAATTTCTCTCATTTTTGTTTCTTTACAATATAACTGACATAACTGTAACAATTTGGTCTAACAAAGCAAGAGGCTAGGAAGTAGGCAATCATTAACTTTGGTATATCTGCAGACAAATATACAGACAGCTATTTTAATCAAATATTTCTATGCATGTGGCAGGCAAAAGAAATACTGAGTTGTGAAAAGAAAAAGTCAGAAGGTTAAATTATTTTTACCAATATATGGTTGCCCAGGGTTGCTACTTTAATGAAGCTCATTACATCAGTTAATGTTTGGGGTCCTGTACTGCTTTGTGTACAAAAGAAACCAACACCAAAACTCTTACAGATTTGGGGGTTTGACCAGTTTGAGTAGCTAGCTGTGAAGGGTGATTCAGATGAACAGGGAAGACGATAAAAAGAGACAGTAGTATGTGTTAAGTTGGAACGACTAATGTATGAAGAGCAAGGAAGAAGAGAAAATGAAGAAGAAAAAAAGAAATGTGAGGTTGATTGATGGAAGGGAAAAAGAAAAGAACTTGCAGACCAATACCCTAAAAGAATGGAGAGTAAAAATCAATTGACTCCTATCTTACATTTAAGAGGAATCTGTCATAATCAAGTGGATATGACAGATGTGGTGGAGTTAGAGCAGTGGTGGAATTCAACTGGTGTAACAACTGGTTCACTGAGCGTGTGCAGTGCTTTAAAAACACTTCCACTACATCCCCAGTGCAAAACAGCTGAGTTGTGGCAATCTGCTTTGCCGTGCCTATCAGCTAGGCTTCAGAAAAGGGAATATAGGTCAGTATAGTGCAGGGGTAGGTGGTCAGGCCCAGCTGAAAGTTGGAGCGAACTGGTTCGCTCCCAGCTGATCATCAGAGTACAGATTCACCCAAACCAGTCCGAACCAGAATGACCATTGGCTTACCTGAAGAGTCCTGTTCCGTGTGCTGCGGGAAAATTCAAGCAAGCAAGCAAGGGTTAAATTCTGTCCTTCTGCCCAATGGACTGGATTTAAATTCTTGACCATGCCTCCTGGTCTCCCGGTATCTTCAGTTTTTCAATGAAGGCATGGTCCCGAAAGGTAAGTCAATGTCAAGTCAATGTCAATGTTCCATCCTTCCAAGCAACGTCCACAGACGAAAAGTAAGAACAACTCAGACGGAAAGGAGATAACTTCAAGGCGGGATTGGACTCTCCCGCAGCACACGGAAAAGGATCCTTCAGGTAAGCCAATAATCATTTTCCCGTGCGCTGCTTGGAGAGTCCAAGCAAGGGACATACCCAAGCAAAGAAATGTCCAAGGGCGGGAACAATGAAAAGTAATAACCCAACCCTAATGCGTCTCAGAAACAACGGCCTGCAGCACTCTTCTGCCAAAAGTCACACCTGTGGATGCAAATTTGTCCAGTTTGTAGTGTCTGACAAATAATGATGGGGACACCCAGGTCGCCACTTTGCAGATCTCCTCGACCGATGCCTGAGTGGCCCAGGCTGCCATCATGGCCATGCTGCGTGTGGAATGTGCCATCACTCGAGAAGGAACGGGCCTGCCCTGCTGTTCGTAGGCCAGGCAGATGCAAGCCTTGATCCATCTCCCAATGGTGGATGAGGTGACCTTTCGACCCAACGAGGTCGGTTGAAAACTGACAAACAAGGCCTCCAACCGGCGAAGGGGAGCTGTGCGTCTGACGTACCTCTTGACTGCCCTTCGAACATCAAGAGTGTGCCAATGACGCTCCCTTGGGGGATTTGGGTGTGGGCAAAAGTCTGGGAGGATAAGCTCCTGGGCACGGTGAAAATATGAGTTAATTTTTGGTACAAACGATGGATTGAGATGGAGGACAACTCTGTCTGGGTAGATGGTACACAAATCATCCTGGACCGATAGAGACGCAATTTCTGAAATCCTGCGGGCTGAAGTAATGGCAACAAGGAAGGCAGTTTTAAGAGACAGGTGTCGTAAGGACGCATGACGTAATGGCTCAAAGGGAGGGCCAGTGAGCACCCTGAGTACAGTGGCAAGATCCCAGGAAGGATAACAATGGACAACCTGGGGACTCAGGGAAACCGGTTCCGGCGGCTACGGCGACAGGCAAGCCTTTGCCTGCTCCCGCTCTCCCGGTGGGCTTCCCCCGCTTCTGGGGGGGCACAGGACGCCCCGGAGAGGCGTCCTGCCGAGGGAACGGCTTGCGGAGGGTCCTGGCGTCGGCGGCGGCTGGCGGGGGCTTCTCCGCTTCGTTCTAGGCACCGGGGAGCAGTATCGGAGGGCGCCCGTGTGCGCGCGTCTCGCCCCATGCCGATCGGAGAATACACTTCTGAATGAAGCAGCGGCGGTGTGGTGAGAGGCTTCCCTTCTCCATTCCCTCTCTTTTGAATTAATGGACTTTTCAGCTTTTTTTTAAACAAAGTTTCTTTCGGACTTTTGCTGGAGGTGCGGCTAGAGGGAGGGGGATTTCCCCCCCCCCCTTGGACAAGCGGCTTGAAAAGATTTTGCTCTCGCCCCCAGGGGAAGGAGGGAGGGGGAGAGCCAATTAATGATGCCTCACCCCTATAAAAGTGACTTTCCTTGGACTTAGATTCAGAACTTATGGGTGAACTGAGAATTTTCTGAACTTTTAAAAGTTTGCTATGCCTCTGAGCCCAAAACTGGCAGGGCAAGATGGCACACTTCCGTTGTCTTTGTGAACTGTGAAATTTGACTCCACCTTCAAAATTCAGGCTTCCGGTCTTTGTCTCCGAGCCACCCAGAGGAATCTCTTGTGGATTGTGATTCTTTGAACCCTTTGGAGAAAAAAAACTTTCAACTATTGCTAGAGTTACTAAAGAAATTCCCATCTGTCTGGATTCTCTGTCTCCTGGACTCGTCTGCCTGCTCTCCTTCTCCAGCTGCCCAGTCCCTACAGTGATTGATTCCCTTGCTTCCCAAACCATGTCTCCAAAAAGACCACCTCCTGGAAAACCTGGTTTTGCTACTTCTGCTCCAACATCTGCAACATCTAGCCCAGCTACACAGTCAAAGATAACAGAATTGATGCAACCCAAGACTACAGAGATAGACTTTCAACAAATGCTCCAACAAATTTTACAGGGCCAAGAGGAAATTAAGAAACAGTTAAGGGAAATGAAGGATGAAATCAAAGAAAATCAAGTGCAAATCTATAAGAACTCACAGAGACTGGACGTTGTGGAGGGTGGGGTGGCGGAGGCGAGAGGGGGGGTTGAGGCCTTGCAGAGGGGAAACAAAGAACTTGATACCCAACAAATGAAAACAGATTTTGAGAGAATGTCCTTCTATCTTAGATTTCAAAATGTAATAGAAACAGATGGGGAAAATATAAGGGACATAATGACCAATATTTTAGCTGAATACATACACAAAGATAAACAACAGATGGAATGGGAGATAGATCTGGCTTATAGAGTGAACTCAGTATATGCCAGAACACACAATGTGCCCAGGGAGGTTCATATTAGATTCCTTAGGAAAAGCACAAGAGATGAAATTCTGGGTGTGCAAAGGGGGCAAACACTCACATACCATGATAGGGAGATAACCATTCTAAAACAGATTCCCAAAAAAATTAGGGAGATAAGGAAAAATTATTCGCAATTGGCGAATAAATTATACCAGAAGGGGGTGTGGTTTAGATGGTTGATGCCTGAAGGTATGCTGATATTCTGGGAGGAGAAAAGAATCAGAATTAACACACCCATAGAGGCACAGGCCTTTATGGAAAAAAACAAAGCGAACCTAGAAAAAACAGAAGATACCACAATGGTCACACAGGACACGGGAGGGGCCGGAGCTCTGCCAGCAGGGGGAGAAGGGGCAATACCAAGAAAGCTCAGATCACAAAAATGAATAAGAAAGCCACAATGTTATAAACAAACCGAAAGTAATAATGAAATTATATCTAGATTATATATTATAACAATATAAGCTGACTGAAAAAATTTTTTCTTCTAGAATTAATATGCTGATCTTTTATGACTATGGATTAATGCTTGATATATGGATGTAACCTATGAGACTGGAGGGAGGGGGCCCCTGTCACACTTGCTACTGCCAAAATCTGTAACCATTCCATTTACCCTTTTCCCTATAAATGTTTTAAAAAAACCAATAAAACTTTTTTTCAAAAAAAAAAAAAAACCTGGGGACTCAGGTTGAAGGCGCCACGTAGGAAGCTGTGTACTTCCGGGTGCCTGCTGAGTGGCTGATGGTTGCCATAGGAGAGCACCGTGGACAAGGCTGCTACTTGGCGTCGTAAGGTGTTAGCGGCTAGACCCCTATCAAGGCCGTCGTGTAGAAAATCTAGGATTTGAGGGGGGAAGCGGCTATTGATTGAAGATGGCGTGTCGTGCACCAGCTAGCAAAGGTGGTCCAGATGGCATCATAGATCCGCGAGGTGGAGGCTCGTCAGAAGGCTTGGATGGTGTTGATCACCTTGGTAGAATAGTTGGCTTTTCTCAGGAGGTCACTCTCAAGTGCCATATGGTTAGCTTGAGCCACTGGGGCTCTGGATGTGTAACCGCTCCCTGGCTGAGAGAGACAGACTCCTGAGGAATTCTCCAGGGATGTGCGATGGACAGGCATGTCAGATCGGCAAACCAAGTCCGTCGGGACCAGTATGGAGCCACCACAAGAATCTCTGCCTGCTCCTCCAGAATCTTCCTGATCAGTCTGGGAATGAGTGCCACTGGAGGGAAGGCGTAGAGCAGCCCCGGAGGCCAGGGGGATTGGAGGGCTTGACCCCTTCTGCCTGGGAACATTGGAATCTGGTGAAAAATTGGGGGAGTTGAGCATTCTCTGGAGTGACAAACAGGTCGACCAGGGGATGACCGAACCTCTGAGATAATTAGTGAAAGAGGTGCAGATGGAGGCACCACTCCGAGTTGTCTAGTCTGGTGCGGCTCAGCCAGTCCGCCTGGATGTTGTTCATTCCGGAGATGTGCTCCGCCCGAATGGATTGTAGGTGACATTCCACCCACTGGTCAATTGCCTCCACCTCCGTCATAAGGGACCGAGACCTGGTACCCCCTTGGCGATTTATGTGCACCTTTGTTGCCACATTGTCGGTGAGGACAAGGACATGGTGATGTTGGATGCAGTGCTGGAACTTGGGAAGCGCTAGCCTGACTGCCCTCAGCTCCAACCAATTGATGTTGTGAGAGAGATCGCGAGCTGACCACTGTCCTTGAGCCACTAGGGTGTGCAAGTGAGCTCCCCAGCCGAAGAGGCTGGCATCGGTTGTGATGGTCAGTCTGGGCGGTTCCTTGAAGTAAGTCCCTTTCAGGAGGGCTGGCGAAAGCCACCATCGGAGAGAACGAATGACTTTGGTGGGTAGACGTATCTTGACCAGTGAATTGCTGGTCTTTGCTCTCTGCCTTGGCAGGAGAAACCATTGCAGATCTCTCGTATGGAGTCTCGCCCAAGGAACAATCGAGAGATACGAGATCATCTTCCCCAGCAATTGTAACAATGCGAGTGCTGGGGAGAGGCGAACCTTTTGGACCAATTCTCGGAGACTTTTGATGCGGTCCGATGACAGGAAGACTTGGAAAGATGAAGTGTCTATCACGGTCCCCAGGTGTCGAATCCTGGTGACTGGAGTCAGGTGGCTCTTTTCGAGGTTGATGGTAAAACCGTGACTTCGCAACGTCCGCATGGTGATGTGTAGATCTCGTGTTGCTTGCAACGACGAATGAATTAAGATGTCATCTAGGTAACACTGTAGGCAGGTCACAACCTTAGGTGGGCAGCGACCGCAAACAGGGTCTTCGTAAACGTCCTTGGAGCTGATGACAGGCCGAATGGAAGAGCCCTGTACTGAAAGTGGGTCCTGGCGTAGAAGAATCTTAGGTAGAGCCTGTGCTCGGGCCTGATGGGGAAGTGGAGGTACGCCTCCTTCATGTCTATTGATGTTAGGAAGTCCCCTTGACGAATGCAGCCCAAGATGGATTGGAGGGACTGCATTTTGAACTTTTTGTAGGCCACATAATGGTTCAGCTCCTTTAAATCTAGTATCGCTCTCCACCCCACCCTACCCGAGATTTTGGGCACTAGAAAAAGAATGGAATAGAACCCCCTGCATTCCTGCTCTGGGGTAACTGTTTCTATGGCTCTGATCTTTTTGAGGTGATGGATCTCTGCCTTCATGAGACCCCTCTTGGTGGGGCATCTGGGAGTCGGGCAACGAATGAAGTGGCGCAGAGGGGGGGAGAGGAATTCCAGAGTGAGGCCTATCCAAATCGTTTGGAGCACCGATGCATCCGTGGTAATCTCCTCCCACTGGGTGGCAAAGAGTTGGAGCCACGCCCCAATGGGAGGATTGGGATGGTGGTCACTTGTTCCGATGGAAGGGCTTGTTTCCAAACCCTCCCCAAAAGGGAGGCCGGGAGTAGGGCTGCTGACGGACCCTGTCCAGAAATGGCTGTCGATCCTGATTGCGATCCGTCCCTTGAGCGTAGGAACGCTGAAAGGAGGAGTTGTTGTTCGGAGGATCAGCTGGGCGAGAAGCCTGCCTGCGGGAGGAAGACGACCTGCGGTCCGGTTTCCTTGAAACCATGGGTATCACCTTCCGCTTATCCTTGTTCTCAACTAAAACAGAGTCAAGGGCCTCCCCAAATAACTTGCCCCCTTTAAAGGAAATTCAAAAACTCTTAATAATTACAGAGAGAATTGAAAAGAGTCTTGAATTTATAGATCAAAATACAAAATATCAAAATACAAAAAGTATGGAGGGAAGAATTGAGAATACTTATAAAACAATGATGAAATTTGAGGACAGAGTTCAAAAAATTACAGAAAGTGATAAGAAAAGTGTTGACATTGACAGCAAATAGAGTGTGGAGGGAAATGATAAGTGTGGAATACTGAAAGGAGAGATCGATGAACTGGAACTCTATCTCAGATGTCAAAACATAGATGAAGATAGGGGAGAAAATTTGGCAGAGACAATGAGAGTAATTTCGGCAGAAGCACCAGCGATAACAAAAGTCAAGCAGATGAAAGGAACAGATGGAGGGTTTCGAATTCTTTTAAGATATCCAATGAACAACAAGTTGTCAAGAGAAGCCCACATAAGACTTATCAAGAAAACACTTAGAATACAGATTCTACAAATGGCAAGAGATATTGGACTGCACTATTTCTGGAAGGATACAGGATGATGAAATGAAATGTCACAATAAAATTTAGTTAAATGTAGTTAAACTTTGAGTATTATGTATAAGATAAAGTAATAATAGCTATAGTCAAATAAATGATCAATAATGATAATAAACCATTTATATATACTAGATTGATAATATGAAATTTTATAAACTGTAAGTGAGGATGATGGAGATGATATTGAAAAGCCTTTTTATAAAAAATTCTATATAGAAGAGAATATAAATATGTAATATTGTTGGATGATTTCAGGATGATGTAATGAAATGCCATAATATAAATGTACTTCAAATTTAATATGTCTCATATAAAAAGGATGTAATAATAGCTATACTTAATGGAAGTTTAACAATTATAATAATTTGTATAAATGTATATTAGATTGATGATACTAATAATGGAAAAACATGGAATTGAAAATTATTAGAGAATGTTATTAATGCTAAAATAATAGAATGATTTAGAATAGGATACAAAAAGAATCTTTATTATTGGATATATTGAAAATGATATAATGAATCATCATAATATAAATGGATACATATTTAGAATACCTTGTTTAAAATGGTGAAACAATAGTGATAATTAAACAAATGAAGTACAATAATAATGTATACAAAGATATTTGATTGACAATGTGATTTTTGATAAAGCTCAAGTGATGACGGAGAAAGATTTTATAACCAATCGACACACTGTATCTAGTTAAAGAGGTTTTTTATGTTATATGTTTTGCATGATTATGTTTGTTTGAAAATAAAAATTTTATTAAAAAAAGAAAAAAGAAACCACAGCAGGTGCCAACTGCATTGGCTTACTGCTAAAGGGTGAAAGCTGTTCAACAAGATAACGCCTATATTGCAGACACCATATTGATTATTAACATATTCCTGGGTAGAATTCCAAGCACTAGTTATTGCTTATTCAGCTCTTCCTGGTTCACATTCTAGGTATCTGAGGTATCATTTGCTCCACATAGATTTGCCTATTCTGTATATTCATGCCAGAACGTTTGACACAGATTTCTAGAGTCTTGAGAAATAAGAAGACTCTGAGGCCTGGACTTGTATTTTATATTAAATATAAATGGGGAAGGTCTAGTGGAAGTGGATCAACCTACCAGAATGAAAGAGCAAAAATGACCTTCCAAAAGCTTGTTTTGCAAGAAGTATTTATCCCCATTGTATACATGGCACACGGTACCATCTGTATTTTTGTAAAAAAAATCTGCAGAAATGTTACAATGAAAACTTCTGTTTCTAAAGCATAATTTTAACAGTTAAATTATATTCACAGATTGAACTGGGAAGTATTCCAAAATGGATATATACAAGCAACCAAATGCTTTTTTACAAGTATATCTAAATAAGAAAGAAACATTGATTCCCTTTTCTTCAGCTAGAAATTCACAATCATTCTCAAACTCTTCCCTATCCCTAACTTTAAAGGACTAAAATCCTTAAATTCCCGAACAGCCTAGTGTAATCTCCTCTCAAACTGTATACTTACATTCCTCTTTGCTCAAAGAAGTTACATTCAGTTCTGTCGAAAGTTGCTGGTTGGAGTTAACAGTCTGTGTCAATAGAGAGGTATTACTGTTGTCACTATTTGTTTCTCCAGAGAACAAATCCGATTGGCTGTTACTTGTGCTGGGAGTGGACTCATCATCTGGTTGCTTCTTCTGAAAATCTAAAATGACACAAAGTTAAAGAAGTGTTACAAGGCCAAAAAAAACCCAACGTTATTCAATATACAAAAATGTTATATTTTACACAGAAATTGCAGATACTTGTAAATGTATTAGAGAGTTATAACCTAGTTATAACTCTTTCTTTCTCTGCAAGACGATATTGTGAGGTGATTCAATGGGCACTATTCCATTAAAAATGTCAGTTTATATATTTAACAAGCATTTAAAAAATAGAAATAACAGTGTAGTAAATCATTAAATGGGACTAGTGCTGTTTTTTTAAAAAATTCTAAGGTAGCAATGAAGTTTGTTTTACTTTAGTTAATTGTTTTGAAAGAAGATGAATTGTTCTATTAGTGATTCTAGAATCCAAAGGTGTATGGATGGATGCGTGTCTGTGTGTACGTACGTACACACACAAATGTGTATCAAAATTTGATAGACTCCTGGGAGCTCTGATTAACAACAGGCATCATAACCTGGAGCTGAATAAGAATCAAAGGAGAAGTGTTAGGATAGCCATTCCCTAGGATCTCTCAGGGCAGGGGTGTCAAACTCAAGGCCTGGAGTATAGATCCAGCCCGTAGGGTGCTTAGATCTGGTCTTTGGGGCCGCCCTGGAAACAGCGAAGGACTAGCTCCCAGTGTCTCTGCCAGCAAAAACAGAGCATGGGAGGGCAATGTGCGGCTCTCCTAAGCTCCATTTTCGCTGGCAGAGTGTTCCAGGTGGCCTTTGCAGCCAAAAATGGAGCTCGGAAGCCAGTTTTCGCTGACAGAGTGCTCAGGCCACCACAGGTGCCCCCGACATAAGTGACGTTGAGTTGGCCATGCCCACCCTGGCCACGCCCACCCCTGCCCTCCAAGTTTAAACACAACCCTGATCTGGCTCTCAATAAAATCAAGTTTGACACCCCTGTCCCAAGGTACATCTATTGGGATGAGAGTAGTAAAATTTAGTCTGTCAAGATTCTATCTATTGGGTGTAAGCAAATAAAGAACTGAATTTTGGTAGGACTATTCTACTGTATGTCACTCTTGGGTTGCGCCTGACACATGGTCTTCAAAAAGTAGAATGCAACAATATATTAAAATAATGTATTTTTATATCAACAGAAATAACAAAGACAAAACAAGGAAAGAATTAAGGCAATGTTCATTACTAGCTTGTCCACTAAAATCACTATAAACTGACATCCAGTGTCAGTTTATATTTAGTTTATTTTAGTTTAAAAAGAAATTAACTCAATTGAAATTGTTTCAGGATTATCTTTCCTGCAATAAAATCTGAAGACCATATCAAAGGAGAAATAACAAAATTATAAAAAAAAAATTGCTAATACCATCGGATGTGCTATTTTAAAGTCAAAAAATCATAAATGTTAAAGCTTTGTAAGCCTCTTATGTGCTTTTTCTTTCACATACAAACTTTTATATTACTTTATTAGAGAACTACGTTGAAAAAAAATGGGTAAAAATGGGGGGGGGGAGAAAATTGTGTGGCAATTTGGCTTGTAAATTTGAGAAATGCATCTTAAATCAGCTTATATTAAATGCATATTTTTCAGTGTATAAGACGCACTGGAGTATAAGACACACCAAGGTTTTGAAGAGGCAAATTTAAAAAAAAGTAGGCAGGTAGGTAGATAGAGGGATAGAGAGGGAGAGAAAGAGAGAGAAATACAGTAGGTAGGTAGGAATAGAGAGAGAGAGAGAGTACTTAGGTAGGTAGGTAGATAAAGGGATATATAGAGAGAATTATATATGTATATAGATAGATAGATAGATAGATAGATAGATAGATAGATAGATAGATAGATAGATAGATAGATAGACAGACAGACAGACAGACAGACAGACAGACACAGAGGGTGTAGGTAGGTAGGTAGGTAGAGGCATAGAGAGAGAAATAGAAATAGGAAGAGATAGAGAGAAATACAGTAGATAGGTAGGGAGAGAGAGAGGGAGTAGGTAGGTTGGTAGATAGAGAGATAGAGAGAGAGAAATACAGTAGGCAGGTAGGGAGAGAGAGTATATAGGTAGGTAGAGGGATAGAGAGACAGAAATAGAGATAGAAATACACTAGATAGGTAGATGTTTTTGCTAGCACAGCACTTGATCAAGTAATTCTCATTAATCAGTTAAAGAGTTTTCCAAAAGCAAAAAAACAAACAAACAAAAAAACAGTTTTTGCACTCTGCAAACCTCCCCAAAATGGCCCGTTTTTCATGAAAAGGGGCAGTTTTTTTTAATAAAAGCCATGAATAGCCTTGTGGGGGGGGGGGCTTGCAGAGTGTTCCGGGGGGGCAAAAAAAAGAGCAAAAAATGGCCCGTTTTTCACGAAAACAGGCCCATTTTTGTCAAAGAAATTGCATGCATAGCCTTATAGAGGCTTATAGAGTGCTGCTGGGGGCTGGGGAGGCAAAAACTGCCCTTTTCTGCTCATTTCTGCCCTCCCCAGCTCCCAGGAGCTCTTTGAAAGCCTCCATAGGGGTATGTATCGCCATTTTGGTGAAGGGGCGGGGCTTCAGGAGGCAAAAAAAAATGTTGTATTCGGTGTATAAGACGCACCCAGATTTTCAGCCTCTTTTTTGAGGAAAAAAGGTGCATCTTATAGTCCAAAAAATATGGTGTGTCCATATTTATCTGTTGTTTCTAGCACCAGCAACTGAGCTGTACTGAGTTTTCAAGCGGAATCCTCCTTCCTCGAAATCCACATGCTTCACATACGCAAAAATGTGTATAAATGACAACAGTGACTTGCCTATTTTCATTTTCTTTTACTTCTCCTTAGCAATTTTAATCAGTACAGAACCACTCAATTGCATTTATTTAGTATTTAAACAAATCCCCAAATTAGAAGGTAACTGTAGGGAAAACCACAAGATTTCCAGGTTAAAAGAATCTTCAGTGCAATGCTGGTATCACACAGAAAAATCTCAGAAGTAGGCTTATGAACTGATTGATACAGAATTTAATTATACTTCATTCAGAGAGCATGTGGAATTGAGTATTATTTTAATAAAAAAATCCCCAATCAGTATCTCTTGTAATGCTAGCAACTTTATAGCCCTCTCTTATATGCCCTTAAAGATGTCTACAGAGAACTCTAGAATTTAGGAACATGGGTCTTTTATTTTTAATTAATTTCTCTAGACCACCACCTGAGTTTCAATTAGAGCTGAAGTGCAGCTAATTTTCATAATCTAAGTTCAAAACACTTTCAAATGTTTGCTTCAAAAAAGTGAGAGGAGAATTTTAGTGAGAACAATGTAAAATATACTTTGAAACAGGTTTTCTAGAATATAACAAATGAAAGAAGACAGGTTAACAATTACAGACTTCAAATACATGAAAAGTATCAGAGCAGCAGCATATTTTCAAAAGCTACTTAGTGGTGATATTTTTAAAATAATAACAATATTGATGAATTTTAGTTTGTCTAAAACCTAAAAGTAATTTAAATTCCATATCAACTGATTAAGAGATTTAGTTTCCTAGCACATATTTGCTTACTCCTATATATCTGGAGGTGTGATTTTTTTTTTTGGAAAGAATTAATGTTGTGACAGGAAGAGGGAACATCTAACAACTTAACAAAAGAAAATGAATTCATTATGTGTAATATAAAGAACAGGCCTTGCACGCATTCACAGAAAAATAAAATACCAAATTAATGAGCTAACACTTCTAAGAATTTTCTATAAACCTCAAACAGTTATTACCTTCCAACAGGGAGGGATTTAGCATGTCTGTTTAATTCCCCTTTTCTTTTTAACTTTTATACAAACTTTTGAAAAAGTTTATCTGTGTTATTATATGCAGGTGACACTGTACTTCTTTCAGAGCTACTGGACAGAACCCTTACTCAGTTTCCTTCCTATATCGATCCTATTAACCAAAAGCCCCAAGATAAATAAGTGAAATATCATGCAGGCCAATTTACATTTTTAAATATTTAGTGTTAGCAATTTCATACCTCAGGAAATTTTTTACAGTTCTACCAACAGAATCACTTGTTGAGATGGGTGGGTTTAGAAATCATATAAATACATAAACAATTGAAAGGAAGCAATTTTAGGTCTTTTCTTGTCAACCTATATTAAACCAGGACATTGGCGTAGTCTTCTGTACAGAACTCAGTTAGGGTCATATTCC
Source organism: Natrix helvetica (assembly GCF_964273705.1). Taxonomy (NCBI): domain Eukaryota; kingdom Metazoa; phylum Chordata; class Lepidosauria; order Squamata; family Natricidae; genus Natrix; species Natrix helvetica. Next base: position 232,059,689 of record NC_138552.1, on the reverse strand, counting down.
AGTTATTCTCCCCTTGAAATAATACTATCCTTGTTCCTGAAGGAAGTGCTTTCAAGCCCAGATGCAACCACAGTACTGCCGTCACGCTGCAGGCTGGTTTACTCAGTGTGGAGACTCATTTACCGTATTTATTCGAGTATAACGCGCACACATGTATAATGCGCACCCCTAATTTTCGATTAAAAATCGGTATAAAATTTTGTTTCACACCAAGCATTGTAATTGACAAAAAAACGTTGTTGAACACGTGCGGCCATGATAAAAATCATTTATTGACAACGTAAACTGGTATAAACACAATACCGAAATAAAATTACCGGTAACAATATTTATTTAAAATGCTTCAAAGTCAGATTCATCATCAGATACACTAAAGAGTAGTTCCCATTCTTCTCGAGTTAATTTTTCATCAGTGTCCCAGTTGGCAGGAACATCTGTTTCTCCAGTTTCTTCGCTTTCTTCTGAGTCTGACAGCAGGTCGTCTTCTGTGCTGTCCATTTTATTGCTGATGCCGTAACGTGTGAGCGAGGCGAGGAAATGAAGCGGCGACCATACAGCGGATAATAAGAATTCTCACCCCCAGTTCGGGCCGCCCATTGTACGCGACGAGGGGACGTTTTTTTTCTTCGCCCTCGCGTACAGTGAGCGGCTGCAGCCCGGAAAAGGCGCAGTGCGAATTTACAATTCGCCTGCGCCCTCAATGGACCGGCCGCCACTGCCACCCCACCCCAGCCCTCGTTTATAACACGCACCCAAACTTTGATTTCTTTTTTTGGTAGAAAATTTTGCGCGTTATACTCGAATAAATATGGTAGCTAGCAATCTTTAATCTACTGAAGTTTAATTTCTGGCCAACAGGTTTGTCTCCGCAAATAATCTTTGATAATTTCATTCAGCCTAAAAGACAACCTATTGGAAACAACACTGACCTATGGCCTCTCTCAAAGGTCCATGATCTATGATCAAACTAGGGTATCTTTTAAAAAACAATTTCAAAAAATTGTATTGCAAAATAAATGAAAGCTGGTTCTTGATAATGTTGAGTTTGTATCTAATTAAATGGCATACTACCTAGGAAACGCCTGGTAACTGCAAAGCCTTTTCAGAAGATCAATTTAATGTTAGTTGAGCATCTTTATCAACCTCTGTTTTGCTTGCTACGCTTGCTTGCTATCGGCTGCCATAGGAACGGGGGGGGGGGGTGCATAGTATTAGGGAAGGGAATTATATTGTACTGGAGGAATCTTGTTCTCACCATCTTCTGCACATGCTGGTGACTGATGTTTGGACTTGGTCAAGGCCAACCATTCCGCATACCAACTTGATGAGGCTGTTTGAAGATGCACCCCACATGACACCTTAGGGAGTTGCAGATTGGACAATGGGTTGGGGAATTGGGGGGAGGGTGCTGAGTAAACGTTTGATATGTATATGTTCCCACCTTTCTGGCTCAGATCTTGCTTTCCTTTAGCTGTTTTCACTTCATATCTAGTAAAAGTACTTTATCTCTATTAAAATGGAATTGAGGTTTTCCTTTCTTGGATACTGAAGGAGGCATGCTTGACAATCTTGTTGTACAGAAGATTTTATAGAAAGTTACACAATAGCTTTAATAAACATTGTAGACTGTTTAGATGCATTCTTTCTCCTGGTAAACAATAGCCTGCTATTGAAATCTATCAAAATTTTGCACGGCTACATGCATAGTGTAGCAATAAATAATCCAATGGATGCTAGCAAAACTAGTAGTCCTTTTCTGATTGCTGTGTAATCTCCAATTGTTCTATGTTATTATAGTTGGAATTACTGTAAAGACATTAGTTCTTGCAGGTTCTTGCAAGTACTGGTCTTTGGTTATAATAAATACTTTACTCATATGACACCCCTGTAATGCTGATGAAACATTATGTTCAGGCATATCTGTCAAGCATGCCTTATGCTTTATTTGTAGCATCTGTTCCTAGCTTCTGAATTCTTATGGCACAGTAGAAGAGAAGTTATCAGAAAAGACAACCTGATCACGGCTACAGAATTAGAAAGGTAAATTGACTATTTATATTCAATTTATTAAACTTAAATTTATGCCAAATTTATGAACTTAAAACATATTAAGTCAATGTACTTAAATTTAAAACACTTTCAAGAGGATGAAATTCTAGATTTATGTGTTAGAATTTAAATATTTTAAGTGTTTATCTAATTTACTACTTTAGCAGCAGCTGCTCCTATCTCTTTATGGACTTATAAACATTAAATATGTCATTTTTGCTATACCACAATCTTATAAGAAAAGATTATTTGCAAACATCATTAATAAGATTTTGATGACAAAAATTAACTTTCATCCTCGGAACATTAATATAACTCATAACTTAATAATAAACTGAACCCTTAAATAAATTGGGACACGTTTAACAACCCACAATCCTTGCTTAACAACAATAAACAGGAATGCCAGGTTTATCATTACCAAATGTTATGATAACACATGATGTTGTACTTTATGACCACATAGCTTAATGGCAGAAATTCCAGGCCCAATTATCATCTTTAACCAGACTACCTGTAGCTCCTACCCTCTATTCATTATTTGGACAACCATTTGTCTGAAAAGGTATAGGGTTTCCTGCCTCAGCAGGGGGTTGAACTAGAAGTCTCAACTCTATTATTCTATTCTATTCTATCCTATGCTATTCTATCTTATTCTATTTGGCACTGAGAAACACTAGCAATATGAGTAGCAAGTTACATACATTTAAGTGTATTTTCAATAAATATTATAGGCTAACACAAAGAGAAGGAAAAATATATTGGTCATTAGACAACATTGATATACGCGAACTACATCTTACAGGTTGTACAATTGAGACCAGGAACTTAGTTGTTAAGCAAAGTGTTTGCTAAGTGAAAGTCATGTGACTGCAACTGTACTTGCTCAATCTGGTGCTGAGATAATTATTAAGATCAATCCAAGGTCGGAAAAATGAGGATCCAGATTGTTGGGAGCAATATGTTGACTCTGGTAAACTGTTTAGGAAGGCTGTAAAGTACCGTGAAGTGGTATATAAATGCTATTGCTGTAATATTTGTGTTTACGTTCAGTAGAGAATGAATGGGGAAAACATATTAAAAGGAATGCACTAGCACTGCTTGCCTAGCATGCTCATACTTAAGAGGAAGCAAAAGCCTTTGGTGTGAAACTGATCAGGGTCTTATCAATTTCAGGCTGCCTAATCAACCAATTAATGTTGAAACCCAGCTGAACTTGTTGACTTGCAGTTGATACTTTTCAGGGACTGGGGGGGGAGGCAGCTCAGGAGAGAAAGGTTGCTTAGGTGACTTTTCCATTCTCCAAAGAGGCAGAGGAAAATCTGGTCAGACACACAGGACAATGCGTATTAACTGAACATCATGGAAAACACATCACAGAGAGGTATTGCTAAGGTTGTAAATGCATGCACTAATTGCAAAGTTACTTTTTAATCACTATCATAACTTAATTAGTTGCTGTCCAAGGCATTCACTAAATGAGGACTACCTGTAAAATGTCCCAAAGGTGCATTTTCAAGAGGCAATTTGACTTTGTTTTTTCTTTGAAGACATTTCATTTCTCATCCAAGCTTCTTCAGCTCTGACTGGATGGTGAGGAATGAAAGGATTTATACTCCTTGCAGACAGCTGATCATTTGCATTCTTTTAAGAGTCATTGAGGCCTAGGTTTATCTGTGTCATTAGGGTCACCTGAGTAGTACAAATAGACGTGAAACCTTCTTGACCAGCTGTCTGCAAGGAATATAAATCCTTCTATTTCCCACCATTCAGTCAGAGCTGAAGAAGCTTCTTCTTGGATGAGAAGCGAAATGTCTTCAAAGGAAAACAAGAAAGTCCAGTTGCCTCTTGAAAAAGCACCTTTGGAACAATCCTGACCTAGATGACTGAGAATCTCCATAGACCTGTAAAATGCTGTATAGCAGTACATTTTAGATATTATACATGAAATTTCTTTTACAAGCTTATAACTCTGATTATTAATAAATGGCCCTTATCATATAATGAATATTGTATGTGGTACAAATTATTTAAAAAATTGTTGCAATAAAAAAGTTTTAAAATGTAAAAATGGGGCACTTTTTAAAATGATATATATATATATATATATATATATATATATATATATATATATATATATATATATATATATATATATATATATATATATATATATATATATATATATATATATATATATATATATATATATATATATATATATATATATATAATGAAATAAACTAACCTCTCTTTGGGAGATTTATGTTGCCTATTGGAACATCTGTGCTATAAATGGGATAATTATATATTCCTAAGCACAGCAGTATTTTTTGTGTGAAATGTTTTCAAAAGATATATGGTATTCATCTAAAGTATTTAGTCAAAGTAGGTGTTCCTTAGATGTTTTGGTTTTCAACTTGCTTCCATCTCCACAAGTCTATCAAATAGTAAAGAAATTGTGGCAGCTATTGTATCCTACAATAAAATTTTTAAAAAGTAATATATATTAAGTCAGAATCATATTTAACTTGCTTTATGAAAACCAGATTCTTTCATTATGATATATTTAGACTTTGAAATAAATAAGCTTGTTTGATCATACTATTTTGGAGACAGTCATGAGCAAATGTCATATAAATTTGAAATATTTACATATTCTTGTGCTCTGTTGCAGTGCTGAGTTTCCAGAGTTCTTTAAAAATATCCAAACTTATAACTCTAAGCTCTCTGGGATCACTAGTGAACTTTATGTTTGCTGTTCTGCATTGTTCGGATTTTGTGCTATTTACATTTTGCTTGAGATATCTGTGGCTATGTGGAGATGGTTCTTGTCCTGTGTTTTGGTTGTACAGCAGTTTTGGTTTGGTTTTTGCTGAGATGGTAGCTAAATGCTTAGCTTCAAGCATAGATATATTAATTTCAAATTATTATTTTTTTAAAAAAAACTTTAAAAATAAGGTATTTTTAGTGAATTTTGCCAAAATAAAATTTGAAATATTTAGAGTGTTCCTGCCATAAGAAACACTGGCAATTGGATCTGAATTACTATAAAGTCCTTCACTTCAAAACGTCAAAAATTGAGGGAGTGCTCTCAGTGAGACAACTTGTAGAAAAATCAGCCCCAAATATTATTTTAAAAAGTTTTTTAAAAGCCTAAATTATTTGGAATGTTATTTCATATAAATATGGTCAATTCAGGTGACTTGAATGGTGTAGGTAGGATTGTTTTAATGGGAGCCCATTTTTCTGGTTTCTGCACATCCCTATTAAACATTTCTTTCATACTAATTTTTTGAAGTAAAAATGCATTCTAGATGCAATTTTAACAAGTCCCCATTTCAAAATCAAATGTAATCCCAACAAAGGGTTAACATAGTTACTGAATGCACTTATCACAAGTAATATGCATTTTTATATGCCTGTTCAGATATTATTTGTTACGTGGGAAAAGCAATTTCCCTGTAAATGTTTATTTTCAGGATTTTTTACTTTCACAAAGTAAAAATTTGGAAATGATATTGTTACCTGTTAATAGCACGGTGACCATACAAAAAAAAATCTGATTTAACTGATCGTAATATTTCTTTTTTTTTTTTTTAGTTCTCTGAACAAGATTTTGGTTTCTTTTAATGGAGACTTTTAAATCACATCCAGAAGTCTTTCTACAATTAGAGCAGAGTAACGAAGCAGTTCTGTAAACCTACTGACAACCATTTAATGGAAAGTGTGGAAAATGGTGGACATGTTCTGGCAGCACATTTAATGGATATACAAACGCCCCTAGACATCAGCCCAAAGCAATACTGGCAGAAAATTAACTTTGTGCTGCAAAGCTCATTTAGCAGCAAGAAACACAGTGATATGGGCAATATAAAACTCTGTAATGGTGAGAAGGGGGAGAGAAGTGGAGAAATAGGATGCACCTTTTATTTTTTTTTTGAGGAGGCAGTGTTCATTAATTTTACAGGTTTTTCTGTTTAGAATGTTGCTTCATTGCACAAACAAGCAGCTGCCTATGATTTGCAAAGCAAGCGTTTTTGCAGAGCTCTGTAAACTCTGTGGACAAAGCATGTCAAAGATTTCAATTCATAGCAAAGTTTTCATGTTAACAATAGATCTTATTCATTTCCTCCCCCAAATACAATTATAAGAATCTGAAAACCAAATTTAGTTGTGACCAATATCTACATTCCAAACTTGGGCAATATAGATTTGTACCAAGTAATCCCCAACTTACAATTCATTTACTGACCAAAGTTACAACCGCACTGGAAACAGTAACGTATCACCATTTTTCACACTTAGGACTATTGCAGCATCCCCATGGTCATGTGATCAAAATTCAGACAATGCATATTTATGATTAGTTGCAGTGTTCTAGGGCCATGTGATCGATCACTTTTCGCAACTTTCTGACACACCGTCATTGGGGAAGAAAGATTCACTTAAGAACCATGTTACTAAGTTAACAACCGGAGTGATTAACTTAATAACTGTGGCAAAAAGATCATAAAATGGGACAAAATTTACTTAACTGCTGACAGAAAGCTTGGGCTCAATTGTGGTCATAAATTGAGGATTACCTGTAGGAAAATTATAAGCTAAATATGGCAAATAATCACAGTTTAGTGTCTAAAGTATTTAAGCATGGCACATATCCAACTATGACTTCCTACCTCAGAGAGTAGACAAAACTCATTCTTCCTTTTCAGACATAAGCAAAAAAGAAGACAAAAGACAAAAGGCTGTTTTTCTCCTCTGCTTGAATTTCTTCCACAGAGGGATAATAGAAAAATATTTACATTTCTGTGAACTCAAAAAGATTAGGATCTGCTAAGATGTCTTAAAATCAGAAATACTGATTTAGTGGAGGAAAACAGATACATTTTTCAGACATTTTAAAAACTATGAGCTCTTCCAGCAAATCATGGCTCAGTGGACACAGTAATAACAAGTTTGAAATACCAGATAAAGTAGCTGTAAAAGAAAGGTATTTGACTAAATGAATGTCAAACAAGAAATGCAGCTTAATTCTTCACTTGTTCTACTTCTCTAATCACAGAATCTCTGATTCATGAAATCAGGTTTTCCTTCCAATTTGTGGAAATACGAACACTTCTTAAAATATACAAAAGTACATTATAAAACTTGTTGTTTTTAATTTGGAGTCAGTTAATTTTTTGTAAGTCAAAACTATAAAGAAATGAAGAGTAAGTTTAGTGCAGTGGTGACCCTTTTGTGGCTCGTGTGCCAAAAGCAGGGGGAGCACAAGGGGGGTCATGCGTGGGTGTGCCATACCCATAATGCTATGCGCACAACCCCAGCACTCATGCACGCACATCAAGCGCTCCCCCCCCATTTTTGGCGTGCTTTTTTCACCTCTCCAGGCTCCAGAGGCTTTATAGGAGCCTGGGGAGGGTGAAAACAGCCCCCCCCCTCTGGAGGCTTCAAGAGCTTCCCTGAAGCCTCCGGAGCACAAAAAACAGGCCCTACGGCCAAACCGAAAGTTCATGAACGGACTTCGGGTTACCTCATAGGGCCGGTTTTAGCCCTCCGGAGCCTTCAGGAGGCTTCTCTGAAGGCTCTGGAGGGCAAAAAACGACCCTACGAGTAAATCCGACGTGACTTCTGGTTTGTCCATAGGGGCATTTTTCGTTCTCCAGCGCCTTCAGGGAAGCCTCCGGAGGGTAAAAAATGGCCTCAAAAGAAGACCAAAGTCAGCTGGCCAGCTGACAGGGCAATGCCTCGTGTGCCCTGATAAATGACTCTGTGTGCCACCTGTGACACACCTGCCATAGATTCGCCATCATGGGTATAGCGATTAAGGCATAGGCTGGAAACCAGAACATAATGAGTTCTATTACTATCTTAGGTACTGAGCAAGCTGTGTGACTTTGGACAGTCACTTTCTTTTGGCCCTAGGAAAGAAGCAATGGAAAACCACTTCTTAAAAACCTTATCAAGAAAACTGCTTGTCCAGGAAGTTTTGGAGAATGATTGAATAGAAGGGAAAAAAACTCCAGTACTATAACCCATACCAACAATAACTATTTTGGTATCCTCTATAAGGTTTAAAAGCAGAAATGAGATCTGAGAGCAAATGTTTTGGAGCAGTGGTTCCCAACATGGGGCCCATGCCCCACAGGGGGACAATTTGATTTTTAATGGGGGCAATTTGAACCTTGTTTAAACCAAGTTAATGGCCTTTTAGGATTTCTCCACTTGAGTAGAGTTCACGTTTTGAGTAAAGTAAGAATTATATGTCACGGGGTGGGGTGGGGGCATCAGGATTTTAGAGATGCTTAGGTGGGGCATGGCCAAAAAAAGGTTGGGAACAGGGGTGGGTTTCAGCTGGTTTGCACCAGTACAGGCGTACCCCTTCTTCCAGAGGCCTCGTGCCAGAACACTCCCTCCCCTAGCCTGCCCCCCTGCTCATTCCCCCTGCCCTCCCGGTCGCTACTCGCTTGTCCCGCCCATCCACACCATGCTTTCCCTGCCCACCCACTTCCTTTGCCCACCCAGCTGAGGCTCCGAAGCTGCAGGCAGACGGGGAGGTGGGGGGAATGCTGCCCATCTGCCTGCCCCCTCCAGAAGAAATCAGGTGGGCCCTGCGGTGGTCAGGAACCCACATGCCACTGCCATGTGACCGCTCTGGAGGTCCAATACCTGCTCCGATGAGGCTGCAGCCGGCAACAGGACGCGAAGGAGAGGCCATCCAGCAGAGTGTTCCGAGGTCAGTGGGTTGGCAGGGAGATTGCGTGGGGCTGGACTGCAGGAAGACAGGGGTCGAGGCTACGCCCCTATACCAGTGAAAAAAAGAACCATTCCCGCCGTCCCGGAACTACCCAGTCCCATGATTGCCAAGCCACTCCCACAACAGGCCACACCTACAGAATAGGTTCTAAAAAAATTTGAAACCCACCACTGGTTGGAAACCACTGGTTTAGAGGATACTTGGCATGCACAAATCATGGATGCTATCCAAATGCATGCCTATAATGCTCAGACAAAGTGAAAGGCGTCTTTTTAAAGCACAGCTTTAAAGCCTAGTTCAAAATGGGCTTTGTGACAAGTCTCCAATTCTGGGTCTGCAGACCTCATGGCATGTGTACCCCAAATTCGATCCCTCTGTCAGACCTTGCCTGGATGAGCTGACAGCAAAGTCAGGATTTTCTACTGCTGCTGTTATAAAGAGCAAATACGGATCCAAAATAAACATAGGAAAATAAATAAATGTAGTGATCTCAAAATGAAGACCAGTACTTCAGGAACCACGAGAAACTAACCAGTTTTAACTACTATTATCTCTATGGTGCTTCTATCTAACCAATCTTATAAGCTTATAATACAGCCCAAATAATTCAATACATAAGAAAGCCCAAAGAATACCTCTTTTCATCATATTTACAGCATACTTACAATCCAAATTCAAGTAGTTCTCGAACTACAACAGTTCATTTGGTGACCGTTCAAAGTTACATCACTGAAAAAAGTTACTTACGGCCGTTTTTCACTTATGACCATTGCACACTCCCCCATGGTCACATGATCAAAATTCAGATGGCTGACAACTGACTCATATTTGTGACGGTTGCAGTGCCCAGGGATCATGTGATCACCTTTTACAACCTTCTGACAAGTGAAGTCAATGGGGAAGCCAGATTCACCTAACAACTGTGTGATTAATTTAACAACTATGGTGATTCACTTAACAACTGTGGAAAGAAAAGTCATAAAATGGGGCAAAGTTCACTTAACATATGTTTCACTTAGCAACAGAAATATTGGACTTAATTGTGGTCATAAGTTGAGGACTATCTGCAATACCTTTCATCATCATACTTTCTTTCAACTTCTGCACTTAAAAAAAGAAAATTATACAATTAATTTCATTCAGGTCTCAGGGACTCCACCAACAAAATAAAATAAAAGACAAAAACAAAACAGGTCTTGACAAGCTGCCCAATTATCTTAAAGGATGGGGCTTGCTTATTGAGGCAGTCCCAATTCAGAATATTTGAATTTATTCATTTATTAGCTTTATCTGCCATTAATTGCTAGTCAATGTGATTTTGAGCATCCTCCTGCCTATTTTTCTGATAAGTGAAGGTTGTCAGAATGCAAGAAGACTAGCCAGGAGACGACCTGGGGCATAGGTTTTTAAGCCTTGATTGAGGCAGGAAGGGATGCCTGCTGCACTGGCTATTGATATGTGTCTCAGTGGCCCATTTGCCACATTAGTATCCTGAAGGGCCACTGGTCCAAGATGCCATGCAAGAGAAGTCTTAATTGTTTAGGCATCCCACTGCCCACAAAGATATTTACACACACACACACACATGCTGCTGCAGGTGCTGAGCCAGAAGCATTGCCAGTAAAGTCAGCAGGTGTCCCTCTGCCTCAATCAAGGCTTAAGAGCCCCCACTCACAAACCTCCATCTTTTCACTCTGCCGCGTACACCGAGGGATTCCTTCATTTTTCCTACGCTACTGTTGTCAGTATTTCAAATAAAAGCTTTTATTAGAGGGAAAGATAAATCTCTCTCAAAACCATTGAATGTCTTCTTCACACAAGATAGATAGATAGATAGATAGATAGATAGATAGATAGATAGATAGATAGACAGACAGACAGACAGACAGACAGACAGACAGACAGACAGACAGACAGACAGACATAAACTGGTCTAAATCTATTGGGTAGAAAAGATCTCTGCTGTTTTTAATGTGCCTTTCTAATGGGTTTTAATGTAAAAAAATTAAGTAACAACAGCTGTAATCTGCATGGTTTATGTCAGTTTTTGTGGTTAATGAGGATTTTCAGGGAATAGGAAGGAATTTATGAATAGTCCTTGACTTATGATCACAAATGGGACCAAAATCTTAGTTGCTGCATGAAGTGATCGTTGAGCAAGATGGAGCATGGGGGATGCATCAGCAGTAGGGAGGTCCAGCACAGGGAATGAGCAAGATTGGGGGTGTTGTAGTGCATTGCAAAGCTGCAGCTGCTCCTAGAAGCTTCTCCCCCAACATCCCACCCCAACAGGATGTCAAGTATTTATAACTATTCGTCTTCTCAATCTCTGCCTCTTTAGTTACTCCACCACATACCTGCTATCTGCTGCCACTGCCCTCCACTGCCCACACCTGACTTTGTGCTGTCTTCCTCTTGACCTGGGATCCAGGTGCTGGGTGAGGTTACAGCCTTGGAACGAATGCAGTGAGGATGGGAAAGAGCAAGTGGTGATTCCCCAGGCGAAAGTGGTGAAGTGAATGTTCTGAGGGAGGCACTTTTTGGGGTGGCAGCAGAAATGGGAGGATGTTTGTGTTGCAAGTGCTCCTAGAAAATGGTCCCCTGGGTTTTAGTGAGGGGTGGAGGAAATGCTAGAATCTACCTGCAGTCTGTCTGCACTCTCTCGACCCAGCCAGCAAAATTCATGGGGAGATGTGTGCCTTAACTGAGGCAGGCACATGAAATGTGCCAACCAATCAGAAGGAATGGTACACAAGACCAGCCAATTGAGGAGAGGCATGAGAGAACTCTCCCTAACCCTGCTGCTTATTTTTCCATGTGGGAGTGATCAATGGATAAGTGTTCAAGCTGGGCATTATTGCAAACAAAGCTGCTCATATTCCAAATGCAAAAATCTCTGTATCAGCCCCAAAACCTCTTTTTTGTTCGTATTTTCCTTATTCTATGCCAAGTTTAAAAAAAGTGTCATTTCTTGTCTAGTCATTTGTTTGGTTTCTATGTTGGGTATTATAGAGGGATAGAATGCTACCTTACCATTAAAAAGGTATTGCTGAGTTACCATTCAGTGGAGGCAGAAGGTACCAGAAGGTGTCAAGGAGAGCATCAAAATTGGAAAAATGGAATTGTATGGACTTGTAACATTCTATGTATTCTTAGGTCAGCTTAGTGTTCTCCTGTCTCCGCTGAATGCGAATATAAACACAAGATTCAACTGCCAGTCCAATCTGTTTCAATATAGGAAAGGGGCATCTTACCCTTTAGCTTCAGATAACATAGTATTTTGAATCAGAAGAAAGATTTTAAAGCTTTCTACAAATCACAGGATAAGACTTTTTTTTTCTACAAACAAGGCACAAAGGGGAAAACTCTATATTTCAGACTATATAAATTAAATTTCTACTAGAAAGATTCTAAATTGAACAAAAGAGCAAGCTGATAGGAACTGTGGAAAAGGCAACAGCTTTTTCTGTCTCTGACACAGCACAATACATGGATAAAGCTAATGTGTTCTCACAAGTATTTCCTACATTATTTGATGTTGTCACCTTCTTTTTTCTATTCCCACAAACCTCCATTCCATTCAGTCACTGTCACATTAAATAGAACCGATCAACTATTACTCTACTAGCTGCAATAAAAAGAGATTTTCTAGCTGTCAAACAAGAAAGTTAATCTTCTAAAAATGACAGAATGCACATGGTACATTCAAGTATTTTCTACTGCTCCTTCCAAGTTTGATGTTTATCCTCTACAGAACACATTGCCATTGGATATCTTACTAGAAATAGCACTCTCAGAAAGCTAGTCAATCAATACATTTACTTTTAGAACAAATCTGGGCATTTTATGACCCCAGGGTTACATTTGGCCATTTGGATGTCTCTGTCTGGCCTGCATGACGTAAATTTTAGCCTCCTCAGAGAAGGCCCACAATCTGGGAGTCCTCCTGGATACGCAGCTTAGTTTAGAAGAACACCTGACAGCCGTGACCAGGGGAGGCTTTTACCAGGTTCGCCTGGTACATCAATTGCGCCCCTTCCTGGATCGGGATGCTCTGTGCACAGTCACTCATGCCCTCATCCTATCTCGCCTGGACTACTGCAACACTCTCTACATGGGGCTGCCTTTGAAGAGCACCCGGAGGTTTCAGCTGGTCCAGAATGCGGCCGCGCGGGTTATCATGGGGGTACCTAGGTACTCCCGTTACACCCCTTTTAGGCGGCCTGCACTGGTTGCCGGTTGTTTTCCGGGTGCGATTCAATGTATTAATTATGACCTTTAAAGCGCTCCATGGCTTAGGCCCAGGGTACCTGTGAGACCACCTACTGCCACCAGTAGCCTCCCACCGTCCAGTACGATCCCACAGAGTTGGCCTCCTCAGGGTGCCGTTGGCCAGACAGTGTCGGCTGGTGACCCCCAGGGGGACAGCCTTCTCTGTGGGAGCGCCTTCCCTCTGGAATGAGCTGCCCCCAGAGCTTCGCATAATCCCTGACTTCTGGTCCTTCCGATGCGCCCTAAAAAGTTGGCTTTTCCAGCAAGCCGGCCTGGCCTGTTAATTTTATCTCATTTTTAAAATGTTATTGTCCTATTAATTGGGTTTGCTTTTTGGATATGTATCTAATTTCTTTTTAACTTTCGTGATATGTGTTTTTTAATGTTGTACGCCGCCCTGAGTCCTTTGGGAGAAGGGCGGCATATAAATCCAATAAAACAAACAAACAAACAATTGGAAATTAGATATCAAATGCAAATAAATGTACACCATGAATGCAATACAACTGCATTGCTTTTATTTTGAAAGCAACTTTTTTTTTTCAATTTATGTAGGTGCCTGCATGCATGCCTGTGCACTTTCACAGCTCTATTGTTTCGGCCCTCCACAACAGTCCCAGTTTCTTGTGACCCCTTGCGAAAATTAATTGCTCATCTTGTCTTAGAATACTAAATGTGCCTGTGTGTCTGTCTGTGTGCACATGCACTCATAAATAATACATGGTTAACTATATAAATCCAGGCAAATGAAAAAAAAAACCTAATAATTTGTATGTTTTGATTATTTTAACAGAAGATTATATCAACAACCGTTAAAACGCTGCAGAATTTTTTTCTGGGTTTTTTTACATATAGGTTGTCTTCAACTTATGACCATAACAGAGGCTTGCTCATTACAATTCTAAGTCATGACACTTTGTAAAGATCATTACGAGACTGATTTGATTTTATAACACTTTTGTGGCAGTTAAGTGAGTCACCACAGTCCCTGTGAATCTGTGGTCACTGAGCAAATGTTGTGATCAGTAATTGAACCCATTGTTTTTTATGGGGGCTTTTGGCTGAAAATGGCAGTTGATCTTCCCTGAACTGCTATTTTAGGAGTTAGGACAGGAGGCGCCAGTAAATGGTACTATCATGCCCAATTGGCCACGAGACTGGGATGAAGCTGAAGCCATGCCTCTGTGTTCCACCCTTCCAGTTTCATCGAAGTGAGCTCTCCTGAGACCTGAAAACAAGGCACAAAGGAGACACTCCCACCCCACCTGACAACTAGCTATCTAGGGAGCAAGCCCATTAGCCTCTCTGGCACATAAAGAGCCTGCAGCCAGTTCCACGTGGCAATTGCAGCTCAAATTTGGTCGCTGGAATGGCGACCGAGCCATCCAAATCCCCAGAAGCCCAACAGCACTCTCCCTGGTGGCTAGATAAAGCAGCCACAACCAGGAGCCTTACTGGGGAGGAGGTAGAGTCCTTCCCTAGGAGGGGCTGGAAAGTGAGGAGGGTCCAATAATGACAATAATCAGGAGTCCAATTTTTTATGTCTCGTTACTGGCTGGACTGAGATGAAACTGGAAGTCAAGGGTGGAGCACAGAGGCGTGGCTTCAGCTTCCCAGTCTTGTTGCCTATTGGGCATGATAATACCATCTACTGGAGAGTCCTGTCCCTCACTCCGGAAAACTGGAAGTACTGCATTTTGGTTAAAAAGTTGAAAATCATGGTCATTTGACTGTGGGATGCTGCAAATGGCCATAAATGCAGGTTGATTACCAACCACCCAAAATGTGGCTATGTGAACAGAGGACATGGTCACCAGTAGTTTGGAATCAGGTCAAAGTACTTTTTGGGAGGGGATTCCGCCATAACTCGAGGATTACCTAAATTGCAATCATACAAATTATAAGAACATTAGAGCATTCCATAACAACTCCTAATATTGCTTTTATAGTCACAAAGACAGATAATAAAATGAAGTGCTAAAATATTTTAAAGTTTGGTTTCATATTCAGTAAATAATTTTAGATTGTATAAGGTTTCTTTGAATATATTTTCCATAGTGTAATAACCCTTTAACGTCATAAAGATTAAGACAAAAGTATAATGTACATAATTGATGTCAGGGACTTGGCAAATATGCCTGCCATGTCAGAGAAAGTATAAATGTGGCATATATTCCATATGCTAATTTATTTAAGAATAAGTGCTGCATATTTAAAACTTTGCTGTAATGGCAAAAACCATTATAGGGCAAGCAAGCCTTTCATACTGAAGTACCTAATACCCAATACCTAACAATAGCAATTCCCCTTACATAGCAACAAGGAATATCAAAATGGAGATCTACATCAGAAATATATGAATACATACAGAACCCTGCAATTACAAGTAATTCTCAACTTACAACCATTCTTTTAGCAATGGTTCAAAGTTATAATGGATTGTAAAAAGTGACTTTAAACTTGCACTTATGACTGCTGCACCATCTCTATGGTCATGTGGTTACAATTCAAAGCTGGGCAACTGGCTTGCATTTACGACTGATTGCATGTGATTGCGATTTGCAACTTTTTTTGCCAATTTCCAGCAAAACATGCCCATTGAGGAAGATGAATTTGACTACATGATTTGCTTAATGACTGTGTTATTTACTTAATGACCAGTGTGATTCACTTAACAACAGCCATGAAAATTGTCATAAAATTGGGTCTATAAAATAACTTACAACATAAATTCCAGTTCCAATTGTGGATATAAGTCAAGAAGTACTGATAACTCTTTATAGTCAGTATTGTATCCTGAAATTAGAATTTAATTATTCCCTCTGTGTTCATCTTGTTATGGAATGGCTTACAGAATTTAGGTAAAAGTCATGTAAAAGACAAAGTGCTACTATTGCCACAGGATAGTCTCATCTTTACTTCTTCACCTATTTTCAATGAATTTCAGGTGATTTTTTTTCCTCTTTGGCAAGCAAGATATGAAATCTTGAGGGTCTTAACTCATTTCAGCTATTGACAGGGCACAACGAAGATGCAGACAAAGCACTAAACAGCCATCATTTAAGTAAGGTGACAATTCAAGAACACATATTAAACCAACTAGTTTTTATGGCCGAGTTAGACTTTTTGACCCCTGAAATAATTATGAAACATGTTAATGGATGAGAGAATTCAAACGTGTGAAAACCTACAAGCACATAAGCTTATATTTTATTCCATTTTTTTTTTTACCTTAGTTAAAGATAGTCAAATGTAGCTAGAGATCTCATCTACAGAAACACTGATTTATTACAAGTGACATACTCTGGCCATAGGATGAACATTTAAACTGTTTCAAGCAATAAATTTTAGTAACTGAATGTGGTTTTCATTTTTCACCTTTCTTTCATTTAAAAAAAATCATATTTGTCTAACCAGCATTGACACTTGTGGATTTAAAGCTTGTTTTCTTTTTCTGGGAAAAGGTAATAGGCAAAGACACCAAATATTTATTCCATACATACTTCCGTGCTTTTCAAGAATAAACAAATTTAAAGACTTAGACTAGGAAACAAAACAGTCCTGAAGCCTAATTACATAAGTTAAAAGGAAAAAAAAATACATTTCTGTAATACAAAAAGTAGCAGAGTGATGGTGTAAAAATACAGATTACATTTACTATATATAAATATGTAAAGGAAGCATAAGAAAAGGAAAGTTATACACTATTTTACTGTATGAGTGCAAAAGCAGTACTTTTACTTCTTCCTGTAAAAAGTAACATTTTGTATCCATACGATTCCTAGCACAGGTTTGCCATATAGCTTTCATGTTTTTTTTAATCACACAGATGTTGTGGCCCGCCAGCAGAACTGGCAGCTGAGTTGGACAGTGAGGAGGTTGTGGAGGAACATGGGCCAGTCTTGGCGGCTGGGGAAGGCTCGGACGAGGGCTCTGTGTCGGAGGCAGAGATGGGCCAAAGCTGTCTGGCAGTTCTCAGCTGCCTTCGGAGCTAGACAACAGTGAGGCAGAGGAACAGCTGGAGCCTGTTCCCAGTGTGTGCAAGCACAGAGCTGCCAGAAGAAAAGAACAGCTAATAAATAAGGGTCGATTTGGGAGTAAAGCAACAAGTGGATGGTGAATGGCCCCTTCCATAAGAAATAAAAGAGAAGTGAATGGGGAGTGGGCTTTTGCAGGTAACAATTTGTTCGTTCATTCGTCACAAGAATGTGACGATCTGTCCGTGAATCTCAGAGACTCTGTGCCAAGTCTTTCCTTACACAGCACTGTGTTTGGAAAATATTTACATGGTAGCTTTCCAAGCTAGATCAGGTCTGTGGTCATAAATTCACCTTTGAAAGACTGTTTACTAGGCCTTTGCTGAATGTGAATGAGAGGAATTCACACTCATGTGGTAGGAATAAATGGCAGCTCAAGACATTCAATAATCTATCCAAATCATCCACATACTGTATATATTCAGGTACTGAAATTGAGATGATTGCACATGCAATTTTGAAATGCCTTATCATCCTTGAGGACTCAGTTAATGTACCCCCAAATCACAAGACCAATTCCAATATACAATTTTATACTTCCTATTAAATGGTCGCGATCATGAAATATTTAGGAAGGTAGCCAGATTCTGTGCCCTAAGTAACAATGGTCAGAAACCATTTGTCTGAATATGTCAGACATGCTTAACTTTTGTAGGGATATGCTTTGTTTTTAATGGTTTTCTACTTTTTGGCCTATGATTGCAAATTTTGAAATAAATAAATAAAAGCACTTGGGTTCTTTAAACTTTCTTCTAATTTAACCTATCTTAATTGAGATGAGTGAAGATGGGGAGGAGAAAAAATGCATACTGCCTTGAGTTCTCATGGAACGTCAATTTATAGATCTGTGTATAGATTCTTCTCTTTTTATATATTTGGTATGACAAATAGTTTCTACAACAATGTAGTAATAAAGTAAAGGATAAAGTAAGGAAACACATTTACATTACAATCTTTTAAAAGGTATTTCCCTTCAAGCAAGCTCCTTCTTACACTACAATTAATTTTAATATTCAAGCATGGAAGATTATTTTCCCCCCTTTGTTGTTTTAATCTGGGGACAAAAACAATTCCAGTAATAGAACGTCAACATTAATTTGAGAGGAGATGAAAAATGTCTTAATAACACTGGAGCAGAATTAATATTGTATCATAGATCATGAAGCCATAAAACTTTTGACAAATTCATTTTTGTGTCACTGTATATCCTTGCTAATAGGGCAGGGTACATCTGAGGGTCTGTTAAATACCTTTTTCTGTTCAGTTCAATATCATCTTAAACAGGACAAAGAAAAAATAGCCACCATCGTTTAAGTTTTTTATTCAGCTCAAAACCAGAAAATAAAAAGGGTTAATAGTTTCCAGCATACTATTTGCTTTAGATAAACAGATACTATCGGAAGAGCAGTAGAAATTTATTAGGAAAAATGATCAGTTTCAGTCCATTTTGCCAATAAATCAGTGATATGTTACTACAAACTCTGATTTCCTAATTATTAGTTTCTATGCTTCTTTAAAGAAGCACAAGCCTTGTCATAGCAAGCTAAATGTCTATGGAGATTCTCGGTCATCCAAGTCATGATTGTCCCAAAGGTGCTTTTCCAAAAGGCAACTGTTTTTCCTTGAAGATGCTTTGCTGTGAATCTTTCCTACAAAACTGTAATTTGGAAATGAATAAACAGTCCTACTAGTTATCCAAGTTATTTTTACTTCCTGCAAGATGACCTGGAGGAAAATAGTGTTAAATTCTCTTGGAAATTTCATACTTGCTACACACAAGCAGATGGGCTAATCTAGGGTCAGTGAAATCAAAAGAAGAACGAATATAATTCCCTCTCCCAATTAATTGATAGACTGCACCAACTTTATCCTCCAAAATCCTCCTATGTTGTCTTATTGTCTTGCATATGTGTTCCTGGGAAGGATGACCTGAGTACACTGGGAGTGTATGCCAAAATTATGTATTTCCAGCAGGGTCACCCAAGGCACAGTCATTCCAGCTAAAGCAAGTAGGTACTATATTGGGCAGTAGCAATATAGGAATGTGCTAGAGCAGTGGTTCTCAACCTGTGGATCAGGAACCCTTTGGGGGTTGAACAACCCTTTCACAGGGGTCGCCTAAGACTATCGGAAAACACATATTTTCAAAAAAATATAGAAAACATAAAATAATTTTATGGTTGGGGGTCACCACAACATGAGGAACTGTATTAAAGGGTCGCGGCATTAGGAAGGTTGAGACCCACTGTGCTTAGAGGCAGATAACCGCTTTAGTTTCAATGGCAAAGGCATCAATTCATACTGCAGGACAAGATAATGGCAAACAATTCCTATATTTTTATCAAGAAAACCACATGGATAGAAAATATGGAATGTTTGATGATATAGGGCCAGATGATGGTCCCTTCAAGTTGGATGGTACTCAATATGCCACTAAGGAACAACTGAGGATCTTCTGGGGTACTAATGGTGGTTATAGTGTTTAGATTAAAGCTTTTGGGACATTATTTGCCTACGTTGTCGTAAATGAAAAGAAACAGGAACTCAAAACATAAGAACCATGAACATAGGAAAAGTTCAACCTTCCAAGATGAAATGAAACAACATAAATTGACATTGTAGCCATCAATGAATTGAAATAGAATAATATTGTACTATAGGTGACGCTCACTTAAAAATCGTAACTGGTACTGGGATGTTTTATCACTGAGCCACATGGTCATAGTGTCACATCATGAGACCACATTGCTTAGCAACAGAAATTCTGGCATTTCTGCTTGTTATCATTAAGCAAATAATTGCAGGCTGTTAAGCACAGACATCATGTGGCCACCATTTGCTGTTGGCTTCTCCATTGACTTTGCATGTAGGAAATCAGAAAAAGGAGGTGACAAATGATGATCAGATGAGTGCAGGGATGCTGCAACTATCATAAGTACAAGGATTGATAATAAATACCACTTGTTCAGAGTTGTTATGCGTTTAAATGGTTGGCGAATGAATGGTTGTTAGGTGAGGCTTGAATCTTCTGGATCATCCATAAAGAATTACAACATTCTAATGTAGAGATTATTAGACTACTGATCTTCACTATTACTCTAAATGTTTTCTGAAGTAAACATGATTGGAAAACCAGAAGCTGAGAAAAATATAAGGTGCATGAGTATCATTTCCAAGGCTTGAATCCAGATTGAAATGGATCTAATGTCTTTTTCTCAAAATGTCTGAATTTGCAAATTGCATGTAGCACAGCTGTTACAGTTGTTATGTAGAGTTTGCACATTTGCTTCTTTTCATTTGCAGCATGATTCATTTCTGGCAAGATATATTATTTTTAAACATTCCCATTCAGTGTTCTTCAGTGAGCGATAAATAGCTAAGTAGACATGGGTTAAGAAGACAATTAGTTGGCTGCTTCAAAACTTTGCCCATGACATAAAATAGTATGAACGGAAATTGATTCCACATCACTGGGCCAGATACAACTAGGCACTGCATTGGCAGTTGTTTCACAATTAGAATAAAGTTTATCCTGAAAGCACTTTACAACCCTACCATAATGCAGTTAATGGGTCTCTAGTGTGTCTCAATCATATCTACAATAGCTCATTCACAATTTGAAATAGCTTCATTTGCAGACTGGAAGAATCCTGCCAATTCAGGGTAATCTTGAAAAGTTAACTATTGTCAGGCTTAATTAATATTTGAATGAAAACTATCAAAATATTTAGAGCTGCAGACCTCACCCCAAAACATCCCGGGAAAGAAGACTGTTTCCCAAAAAAGAACCTATATGGACATGTCAAGCCTGAATCTTCACTTCAGAGAGACTATTTTATTTGAGAAAGGCACTGCAGTAATTAAATAAAACTACTTGGTGACTATTAATGCCACAAAATAGAAATAAGCAGCTCTTTCTTATGTTCAAAGACACTATATTTATAGCTTTTGCATTCAAGTTTCGTTCCTGCCTGTTTTGTAACCAGTAGAATTAAGTATGGGAGCTAATTTTGTCCCACAGAGCTGAGTGATGAACAACATTCTAAGTATCTAAATTCATTTCTGAGTACTCGATCAATTCTTTGATCTCAAATACCTCAGGTGAACCGCATTACAGGTTCACATTCCATTCCTCACTCTTTTTTCCTCTGCTTAGTGCAGACAAAACAAAATGCATGTAAGCAAGTGGAAGCAAAACTTCAAAAAAATTCTCCCCAATGCACGAGAGGAAGGAGAGACATAAACAGCTTGCCTAAACTTAAGTTGTATTAAACAGTGCAATTCTCTAATAAATAAAACATAAAACTCTTATGTACTATTTGTTTACAAAAACTATATGTTGCCCATCTTCAGCAATTACGTCTGGTCAGCACACAATACAAAGCCATAAAATCTAAGTACAAATACAAACATAATAAATGAAAAATATAAAAGACAAAGCAGCTCACACAGCTTGAATCACAGATTCACCTGTATCAGGCTCCTCTGATAACCCAGATCAAGTGTGCACCACAACAGAGGAGCCATGCCTCCTGGATTTCACAAGATGGCACTTTCACTGTGGGTACCAAGTGCATAACCAACATTTCTGAATCTGATGGGATGGGCAGAAACAACTGAGGTGGATGGTCACCTAGCCTTGTGCAGTGTAATTTTGAATAATGTTTTATTATTAAATTAAACTTCTATTATAAAAAAAGTAATAACAAAGTTTGGAATGCACTCAGAAGCCTACCGGCACACAGCAGAAGTATTATATGAATGAACTCTGGTTCATCCAATACTTCACATGCTGGACCATGCTGGACCTGCATGTTTTTCAAGGGCAGCTTCATTCAGAGTGCCTCCAATGGTCCAGATGAGAATTCCCTAAGGCAGGGGTGTCAAAATCACATTGTCGTCACGTGATGTATCGTGACTTTTTCTCCCTTTGCTAAATCAGGCGTGGGTGTGGCCTGTGCGTGACGCATCCAGTCCATGGGTTTGACAGCCCTGCCCTGAGGCATAAGTGAGCAGAGCCTCCAGATCCAGACTGTTTTCCTCTACCAAATGTATGCCTTTTGCAAGTCTAACTTTTATAAATAACTCATGTGTTTACAAACAAAAGCTAGGCTACTAGGTTTTGCTATTTGTACTACATTCTTGAAAAATATGTAGAGTTTTATTATATAGTATTGTAGCTTTAAAAGTGTAGCAGCAGAAGCATATTAATGTACATGGAGACAAAAATAATCAGGAGAGGGAGAATGAAGTGAACTGTAGCTCATGAAAACCTATGCTTCAAAATAAAATATGTTAGTTGGAAAAGTGCTACCAAATTCCTGATTTGGCTTTAAAATTGAGTTCCACAAACCTTCCACCCCACCCCCACCAATAGAAAGGTAATACAAATAGATTTTTAGTCCCACAGAAGTAAACCCCAAAGCCTTTTATTTATAAAACCATGCAATGCTTCTTAATGGCATTTTTTCAGGCCAAACTACTTTTCAGTTTCTTCCTTAAAGATTCATAGCTCCTAAAGAATTTTATGTAACTACAATGCTGAATCAAGATTTGAGGAAGTTTTATATAGCTCTTAGAAAACACTTAAACAAAATTGATAACAATTAGCAGCAGTTTGCCAATAAGAGAACAAATGTTAACCTGTGAATAGCTGATACTGGTATATATAAAATACAGATTCTTCTGCTATCCATAACTTTTCTAAACCATTTTTCTTCCTAAAATAGAAATCATACAAGGCACCAGCATTACAAAACTACTTCAATTGTTACCACTAAGAGAATACTAATGTGAAGTTTGCATCATAAAATTTTAATCACACACACAGAAAAATCCCTATTCCAGAATCATTGCATAATTCATAGAACATAATCTTAAATAAGATCACTTAGCATTTACCGTAGAATATGATGAACTATTTATTTCAGTCAATTCTTCATATTTAATATAGAAGAACAAAGGACAAATATGTTGTTTTACTATTTTTATTAGTTACAGTGATAAGTGGAATGCTAACTGAATTTATTTAATTTATCCTCTGTTTTATATTACTGTAAAACAGCAATTTAATGGACTGTTTGGGGGAAAAGGTGACTATTAAATCTAAATGTCCATTAAAACCAAATTTAAGTGACTTAGGTAATTTACAGCATTTATATAACTACATGTTTTTGTATCTTTTGAAATTAATTTGTCAGTTGTATAATTACGGAATTATATTGATTACATAAATTGATGCAAATGGAAATTATGTCCATTGTCCTGGCAGACTTTGGAAACAAACTCATTATCTACAAGTGAAACTGAATCATAGCTGTGGTCTGTTGAATTTGAAGTTCAATAAATGTGGTATGTTAAATCAAGGTTTCACTGAAGTAGGAGTTCCATTTATAGAATGCAATCTATCCGTTTCCAACATAGGTACACAAATTTCATTTTAAAAAATTGTACATTAATTTAGTTTCAGAAAATAATTCACACTGTTTTATTCTTCCAACTGTAATATTAATCTATGGTAACAAAACAACAACAAAAAAGATTCAGAACTGCACCATATCAAACATGTAAATGAAGTAAATTTACTATCTATTATATAATAAAGAAGTACTATTTACTATCATAAATTAGTATATTCCAAAGCAATTTCTACAAAATTCTTTCTAATATTAGCCAAGCGAAGGTACTATTTTGTATAAAATATGTTCTTTTTCAAAAGTATCAACTTTATCTCCTTATGTATCAAAGTGCAGTATACCCCAACAAAGTTTCTGTTAAAATAACTATCTAGCATATTTTTAAAGTTCTAATAAATCATTTTGTGATTGCAAAAATGCATATTGCAAAAAGAATCACAATCAATTTCCTCAAATAGTTCTTCACCCACCTGTTTGTTAAACAGAAAAGGAGAAAAGGGGGAAAATTATCAGAATATTATACTAGCAAAAAGTAAAAGAGAAGCAGAAAATTCTGATTTTATTTCCCAAGTGTACTTCTATTATAATGTCCTGGTCTTTATGACATTACACGCATATGATCTAAATAGTTTTATGTTGCCAAACATGTATGTAGTGTGTTATTTCTAGCTATTCATCATCTACCATTGGGGCTTTGGGGATCCATTAACCCCATATCAGATCTCTGAATTGTTCATTTTCTGTGTTTAATTCTTATCACCAATTAAATACTAGTTCTTGAAATTCAGCAGTTCATGAAAGAGAATAGTTATCCCTTCAATTCCATAATGAAATCTGTAGTCAGCTGGAAATAGTTTGATAATGTCTTTTGCACATCATGTGCCAAATGTATGATAATTGAACACCAAATGCATTTCTTTTAAAGGCAGTACGTATGATAGCATTTCTATTCTTCATCATTTGAAAAGCTCATATCACTAGTTATGTCAAGAAACCTACCTAATTATGATTGGACAGAAAAAAGTAGTTTCTTAAAATTTACTGCTTATTCTTTAATTGCCTTCAATATTTCATGTTTAAAAAACAAATTATATCAGAACATTTAAATCACTAGTAAAAAGCCTTGATTTAAATCAACTTGATTTAAATCAGAATTTTTAAAGAGCAACTGTCATCTCTGTCCTATAGCAGCTCCTCCTCTGAGCTGCTATTGACTCAGCAACAGTCCCATTCACTTTAATGGGAGGGTTAGTGATGCGACAGTGATACCACAAGGTGAGAGATATGGCAGGCAACAGATGAGAGGATGCACGCTAACAGCCTGTCTAAACAACACTCCATTAACTATACATTCTATTAAATGTAAAATCAATAGAACTATTTATTGATATCTAAAGAAAATTGAAAAACAATGATAATATGAAATACAATTTCAATAAATAACTATAAATCTAACTACAGTTAGAAAACAACTAAGGCTATTAGCCAAGGAAACCTTTCAGTTACTTGTCTTCTACTTCTTTACATTTTTATAATTTCAGTTATTCTGAAAATATCCTGGGTGGTAGCGGTAGTGTCGGGTGGACTGGCTAACCAGCGCACTCACCCACGGCTAATTCCTCACAGCAGAAATGGCAATTAAGCCTCGTGGAGTATTCCCCAAATAGAACGGGTATTGACTCCGAAGCCATTGACCTAATCATGGAAATCCAGGGTGGTGGCGGTTGTGCCGGTAGACTGAGACCAGCTCACTCACCCACGGCTGAAACGTCCATTGGTGTGAAGTCCTCTAAGACTGACCGATGGGAGAGTTCAAGTTGAAAAGACTTCTGGACCACTGATGACCAGAGCCAAAGTATTTTGTCTCTTTACGGCAAGACTGAGTTGAAAAACTGGGGCTCAGATGAGCAGAGAAGGTGTGGCTAAAACTTCTCAACTCAGTCTCTGGGCAGAAAGACAGAAGTCAACTCATACTTAGATTCTCTGGTCGGCACACTGGAGAATATGTGTACATCTTTACAGGCACATTTTTCATATCCATGAACTCTGATAGTTAAACCCAGATGTGTTAATTCTAATTAACTAGCCTTTGATTCTGCACAATGTATTAAATAATCCTTTGAACACAACAAATGCAATGCATATCTTGCCTATTATTTTTAGATAAACCATGAAATATCCATGAAATTTTAATTATTAAGAAAATATTAGCAAGAATCTGCCAATTGTTAGGAACACCATGGGAGGTGTTTAGAATTTCTCCTTTTAAAACTTATCAAAATATAGTATTACCTTCAAGCAAGATAGACATATCTAAAAAGAGGACAAAAGCTGAAGACCTCCAAGCATTATTGAAAAGGAAAAATAAAGGATTCTTATTGTTAATTTGGTTCACTGAAAACAAGTTTGTTCTGAAGTAAGCAGAGGTCACGTGGGAATAAATGTGAACTCTACTTTATTTTGTTTTTCCTTGAATAATCTTTGATACTTTCCAATGTTTTCAAGAGATGAACTTGTTTTTGTGGATTATAATGGACATAGGTTACCTCTCAGTGTTGTAAATACTTAGCACTACAAATGTCCATCCTAAAACTCTGCAGACATAACTCTTACTATTTAATTGCCCATCTTTCTAAACTGAAATAATAGAAAAAGGTATTTAGCTATGTGACTCATTTTCTAATTGGTATTATTTAAGTAAAAGACTTTGCATATCTCACTTTCCACAAATCCCACCATAAAAAACCTGGGCCAAACTTAAGTGCAAAAGAAAGCTCACTATATGCACAAAGGATAATCATATGTTTACAAGTATTCAGTTATTATATTCATTATTTATGGTAAGTATTGAAGACTTAAGTTTAAGTGATATACCTTGGACCTATTTAGAGTATGTGTCTCACACGTGTATACAGTACATACTACCAGATGAGAACCATCAATACTATCAGGTAAATCAGACTAGGAAATGAATTCAACGAGAATAATAAAACTTCCTTTATTATTATTGACTATAATAATCTTGCAAGTCTGGTTGTGCTGTTCCCTCTTCTCTTTTCTCATACTCCAGTGAACAGGAGTGGCATCTACCCAAATTGCTTCTGAATCTTATCTCATTACTGAGGGCTTTAAAAAAATATTTCAGACTTTTGGTGAAAGTAACAATCCTTACATATCTCCTTATGTTTTGCCAATATAAAGACTTATTACATTTTCAGTGGCCCCAAATATTTATGAATGCTACATTTCCAAATATAAATATTAGAAAATTAATCTAATATTAATTTAATTACCTTTCAGGAGGAATTACACATTTCAAAGGCATCCCCTCATTGGTTAGTCTCTTTTTTGGAAAGAAAGAGTTAAATTGTTCCATTTATTCCCCAAAGATCTTAATTCAACTCAATAGTGCCATGTTTTATTTAAAACATACTCTCTCTGAGTAACCACTTGTTCTAATTGGCAAGGCAAGGCAGGGTCCCAGAAGCACATAGCTCGTTACGTTCAGTTTGGATTACAAAAACACGGAACAAACTGCATCAAAATTTACAAATTAACAGCACAGGAGTGCATGACACGGACGTGGAATTAGATTGTAATATGGAACTAACTCGATAGGGAAGGTGTGGAACAAATCACTAGTGTCTTTATAAACTCTACATGAGCAAATATAGAAAGTAGAGGATAGTAGGGGGTTTTCATAATTCAACAAAATCACTTATTTAAAGAAAATAAATCTTTTCTATATACTCCTGTATATGCCATGCAGAAGATAAAAGTTACTAAAAAGTTTATGAAACTGAAAAACACCAGTCATCTTTTTCTATATTCACATTGAAGGTCTGAACAAATCTTTTCACAATTAAGTGATATCCTAAACACTTTTATCTGTCTGAGAACTCACACACAAGGGACTAAATTAGAACTTATGTTTCAGCAAACCATGTAGAGAGCAAGGTTAATGAGGTAAAAATTAGATGAACACAATATTAATAAGATAGACACAATAGAGACAGAATCCATTTGCCAAGGAGGAGGGGAAATCACTCTGTCACATGTACCTCTCTATAAAAAGTTTTCTTTATGCTCTTCCTCTATTTGACCATTGGGGATAAATAATGTTTGTCAGCCATCACAAAATTAATGTGCAATGCATTAAAAAAATAAACTAACATTAAGACATTAACGAGATGTTATATTTCTGCTATTTAACATAATAAGCTAGATATTTAACATGTCTGCAAAATAAAGATTCCCTAGAACTGTACTATCAAAATATTAATGTAAGAATGTTCCTAATTTTGTAAATGACAATATATTCATGGAACTGGCATGTTTCCCAGTTAAGACCTGTTGTGGCCTGCCAGCTGTCAAGAGAACTGATGGCAGACTCGGACGATGAGGAAGTTGGGGAGGAACCTGGGCCAGTTTTGGAGACTGAGGAGGGCTCTGATGATTGCTCTGTGTTGGAAACTGCCTCTCTGGTGGCTGGAAAATATCAGACAGCCCTGGCTCTATCTCTGCTTCCAATGTAGAGCATCCATCAGAGGCTTCCTCAGACTTGGACGATAAAGAGGTTGGCGAACTTGGACCAGTTCTGGAGTCTGAGGAAGGCTCTGATGGATGCTCTGTGTTGGAAGCAGATAGAGTCTGGGCCATCCAACATTTCCCAGCCACCGGAGAGGCAGCTGCCTTTGGAGGCTGAGATAATTGGGGAGGAAGAACAGCTGAGGCCTGTTCCAGATGTGCGTATGCGCAGAGCTATTAGGAGAGGAGAACAACTGAAGACAAGGAGTCAACTTGGGAAGCAAGGCATAGGTGGACGCTGAATGGCGCCTCCCTGGCTGAGAAATATATAGAAGGAAAGGGGAGTGGTGGCTGTAGGAGGCAACCATTCAGATTTCAGAAGATTTGGCTCATCATGTTTCGTGCCTCAGAGACTGCTTGCCAGAACTTAATTTACAGCTTTGTCTGGAAGCTCCCAGCCTGGCACTTATCCCAAGGAACTGATAAGGTCTGTTACTGCAGTTAACTCTTTGAAGGATTATTGCCTGGACTTTTTGGTGTGTGAATGCCATTAATTCACAGGAGATAATAAAGAGGGGTTTTGGGGGACAAGGAGTCTGTCTCTCCTTTCTGCTAAAGCAGGGTCAGAACAAGGCCAAGGTATCTGAAGGAATATCTTCTCTTATTTCATTCAGCTATCAATCTGAAACCAGCATTAACTCTTCCCTGTTTCTCTTACTAGAGATGAAATAGATAAATTCGGGAAGCTACAGTCCCTCTAAAAATATACATCCATTGCTAGAGAAAAATCTTTCCCCTCATATTTAAAATATCTTACACATTACTACATTTTTTATCTGATTGCATCTTATACAAATGTATGATTTTTAATTATTTGTAATTTTATAAAATTCCCTGGTATCAAATGAGATGTAAAGCATGGTATTTTAAATAAACAGTCCTCCTCAACAATGTAAAACAATTACTTGCATTTAGCTTTTCAATGTACCTAAAAATTAATCTTGTTGAAATTAACCCGGATGCAATGAACCAAATATTCAGGATGTTTTTAAAGAAGATGTACACACCGTGAGGATACTGTAAACATGGATTTCATAGCTATGCATACATAGTCACGAGCTACATTTATTACCATTTAAAACAACAATCCAGCAATATTTTTAAAAGCATGTTAAATCAGTTCAATATAAAATGGACAAGAACACAAAGTTCTGCCAGATTCTTACTGCTAGGCAGAAAATGACTTCAGCAACAGTCCTGCACCAGACACTCAACAGGCTACAGCTATAGTAAGTTTGAATGCTGTTAAAATAGACCACAAAGCATAGGCTTAATGGAAAAGCACAAATTGAGATGCCAACTTCTATCAAGCTTTAAGGCAAGAAAAATTGTACTACAGCCCATCTAATCAGAAGAGGATGTTCTTGAGCAGACAGCTAAGAACACAGCTATTCCTTTCACAAAATGAGACTAATGGTCGATTTTTGTACACCCAAAAATTTCTAACTGCTAATCAGAGCCTATTAAAATGTATCATATGATGGAAGCACTGGAATATTCTAGCACATTGAAATTATCAGCATTACATCTAGAAGCAATTAATTTAAAGAAAGCATTAAAAGAAAAATATTTTTTTAACTGAATGAGACAGCGGCTAAGATTGTCAACCTTACAAGATAACAAAGTGTAATATTTTAATATCAACAACTTCCCCAGAATATTTCCATGTTACATTAGAGTCTGCTCACAAGGCATATATTAACACAATAGGTCTATGCTATAATAACAACATGGACCATTGAATCTAAAATCAGTAAAAGGGAGGGGGGGGGGGAAGAATGTATGCAAAGTTTTGCTATTATAGTAGAAAACAATATATTTAGCCATTTAAGAGATAATCTGATACAGGTAGTTCTCATTTAAGAACCATTTGAGGTTATGATGTCTTCCAAAAAATATTACTTATAAGTCAATGGTGGGATCAATTTTTTTACTACCGGTTCTGTGGGTTGGTGGGCATGACGTGGCTTGGTGGGCCTGGCAGAAGGATACTGTAAAATCTCCATTCCCTCCCCACTCTAGGGGAAGGCTACTGCAAAATCCCCATTTCCTCCTGATCAGCTGAGACTTGGGAGGCAGATAATAGATGGGGTCGGGGCCAGTCAGAGGTGCTATTTACCAGTTCTCTGAACTACTCAATATTTCCGCTACCAGGAAAGGAGGAGCCACGTCGTGATGACACAATGTGCGGTCTTGACACTCTGAGACCGCTGTTGACACTTTTGCCACTGGATGGTCCAGCTGGACCTAAACCGTCCCGTAGAGATGGTGACCAGGAAGACAAAGGCTTGCTGGTCTCAGGGACATCGCAAAGTCCCTGATTGACCCAAGGGAAGTTCTTCAGGCGAGCAACAGGCAGCACCAGGCTGATGAAGTCAGGACGGCTCCGGAAGGAAGAAGTGAAAAGAGAAAGTGAGTCCATCTGGTGAGATTTTTTTTCTATTTTGGGAAAGACTGCCCAAAGAAACCTTTTTTTTTTAAAAAAAAAGCCAAATTAGATCCTCAAGCAAGAATTAAGCTGTGAAATTAATTAATACTGGATTGCATTGGAAAGCTTTTTTTTTTTTTTTTGTAACCATATTTTGTGGATTGCTCGTAATGTTTTTCGTCTCTTCTCTTAAAGTGAACGGATCAACCTTTTTTCCTGCTCTTTGTTACTTTATTCTTTGATTTCTGGACTAAAACCTTCCTTTTTATTTTTAACAATTCTTCCTATTACTTGTTATTAAATTTTATTAAAGAACTTTATTCCATTTAAGCCTGAGATAGTAAAAGTGAAAAGTAGCAACAGTGCCACTCAGAAGTCGGAAGCTGGAGTTTTTGAAACAATGTAGCTCTTATTTTTCTCTCTCTTTGTTTTCACTGACTTTGTAGTTGAAGATTTTGTAATTTGTTTATATAAACTGATAAAGAGCCAAGGGCATGAATTGTTTTTGCAGGTGCCTGTGAGAACTTTTTTGGCAGGGGAGAGAAAGGGGGAAAAAACAAAACAAAACAGAACCCTTCTCTTTTGAAGAGCACAAAAAAAACCTTGTGCTTAAATCAACCTAAAAGTAAAAAAAAATTTAAGAGGCTTAAAAAAATTTTTTTTAAGAGGCTGGGAAGGCTAGAGTGGCAGTGGCTATTAGTTTTTGTTTTGTTTTCTTTCTTCTTTTTTGGAAACATGGATCAATATTCAGAGGAGGAAACCTTAAATTTTCAAAATATTTTGGCTGGAATTCAAAATTTATTGGAAGGATATGGGAGAATTGAGAAGAAGTTGGAAAAACTAGTATTCCTCTCATCAAAAGTTGAAGGGGTTGGAGCCCCAAAAACTAAAGGGGAGAATGAAGATATAGAAGATAAAGACAAGACAACAGATGAATTTACTAATGGAGCAAATATGGGTGAAAGTGGAATGAAGGGAACATGGAAGAGGGATTTCGACGAATTGGAGCTTTACCCCAGATTTCAAGATACAGAAGAAGAAAAAAGGGTAATGATGATGGATTTAAGAAGAGAAACTCTTTCAGAAAGATTGATAACCAAAAATAAGGTAACTTAAAATTAGTTAATCTTGGTTGAGCAATAAGTAGGAATTTAGTAATTTTTAGATTGTTTTAGATTGTTATTAAATGTTTATTCATCAACAATTAAATAACTATAATTAACAATAATGGAATGATAATGGATACAACTTAATGATATATATTATGTACTGTTAAACTAGTAAAAGAAATCTGGATATAGATTGCAAATTGTGACCTGGGAAAAAGACCTATAAATTTTACCAACAAACTTCTATCTAGGTTTTGTCATAAAGGTGTAATTTGGGGGGGGGGAGGGTTGACGAGAGGAGTTGGGATATAAATAGTAAATGACTTTTAGCTAATTTTAGCAACAACAAGGAAATGTCAATGGAAATTGTTTAATAATATATACATGCTCTGGTATTGGTAAAAGCAACTTGGATATAATATTCTAAACAGCGGGGGGGGGAGCTTAGAAACTTTATTAATTGATTTTTACTCAGAATATGTCATAAAAGTGTAATGTTATTGGAGGATTTTTGAAATAGCTAACAAGTGCCATTATGCGGTTGTGTTTTTAAGTATGAATAAGTTCAGGCAGAAGCACGTTCAAATAATTGTAGTCAAATAAGAATTGTGATATATTGATGGTAAGATATATAAAGATTTTTGATTTAAAGGGTATAATCTATTATGAACTACAAGTAATGACTATGGAAGAAATGCACAAAAGTTATTTGTAACCAATCGACACACTTTCTACAAGATGGATTGAAAGATGGTTCTTTTTTTTGTGTTTTTGTTCAATTAAAATAAAAAAAATCTTTTTAAAAAAATATATTTCCGCTACTGGTTCATCTTAACATTATTAATTTTGTTTTAGAAACTTTTGTAGTTTATTATTAAATTAATGCAGCTCTCATTTTCCAAAAGAGATTGCACTATTTATAGCACATCAAGGCCCTCATGTAGCTTATATGGAACATTGCGTGTTTTTCTGTAAATGTCTTACAAATTTAAAACAGCTATTACAAATTATCTTTTGTTTTCAAAAAAGATTTCTTTTGTTTATCTCTTATGATATTGACCTATCTTCCAACATATACTGTATACTAGATAGCCAGGAGATTATATTATAGAGGCTATTTCCATACTTACAACAAAATGGTTGTAAGCAGAGGACTACTTGTATGCAATGCTAAGTCACAAGTGGCAGCTAAGTGAAGGAACAAAGGAAAATAGGTGGAGCATGAGAATAATATATTAAGTATATTAATATTTTTCTTGAATTATTCAAAATTATCGTTAAAATATGTTATTATAACATTTTGACTTTTTTTTGGTAACTACAGGGCACATGCAACTATAATAAACCTTCGTAAAGTTTTAGTTGAAAGGAATAAAATTATATCAATACCTAAATAATAGTTTTATGTATTCTGAAAATCCAAAATGTGGTGTAATTATTACATTTAGTTCCTTATTTCTAGGCATGTACAGAACTTGGATTCAAAGGGTAACGTTAATTAATTTTGTTGTTTACTAACCTTTTTCATTGTGTGGATTTCTTTTTTCTAGAAAGAAAAAGAAAATAAAATCAAGATAACAAATACTTAAGATATTCTTCATACATTAATAAACACGGAAGCAGAGTAAGATTAAATATGCAATTGTTTGTTTAACTACATCTGATACAAAGATCATAGTTTACCAATTTCTACCATTCCAGAGTTCTCTCTCTCTCTTTCTCTCTCCATCTCCCTATCCCTATCTCTAATAAATTGATAATAGGTGAGAACAGTTTGCATCCAGGTAACTTCCACCATGTTTGGCAAAATGTACATTTCTTTGGCATTTAACGTTCAACTTGGCAAGATTAAATAACCATATTTTAGAAAAGTAGTTTTTAAGAGCTACTAACAGAAGACAAATTTTAACAGTAATGTACCCAAATTAATATGGTAATATATGTATTTACTTAATAAGCAGGAAACTAAGCAACCAATACATTGTAAAGGCAATCTTCAACAAACGACCACATTTGGAACAAGAATTTCTGTTGACCTTTTTGCCACAATTGTTAAGCAAATTCTGCATTGGTTAAGTAAATCACACGGTTGTTTTAAGAGAATCCAGCTTCTCCAATTGACTTCGTTTGTGAGATGCTGGCTGGAAAGTCGCAAATGGCAATCATGTAAGACCAGATACTGCAACCATCCTACACACATGCTGGTTGCTAAGCACCTGAATTTTCATCACATGACCATGGAGATGCTAGGGTCATAAGTGTGAGGACCGGTCATAAGTAACTTTTTCAGTGCCACTGTAACTCTGAATGGTCATTAAACAAACGGTTGTCAGCTGAGGACTATCTGTAGTATCTGTACAAACTCCTTAACAAGAGCCTCAAAGTTTGGGAAGGTCAATTACTCTAGTACCGTGATAGCGAACCTATGCCACACATGCCGGAAGTGGCACACAGAACCATCTCTCCTGGTACACGAGCTGTTGCCCATTGCCCTTCCATGTTCTGGTGCACCGGCCAGATGGTCTTCACGCGCATGGGACCGCCAGAAACCAGAAGAGCAGCTGCCGGTGCACATGCACATGCTGGGTGGCTGCTCTTCCTGTTTCCGGTGCAAGCATGCGTACTGGCCAGCTGCTCTTCCGGTTTCCGGAACCTCCCGTTTCGGCACTCAGTGCTGAAAAGTTTCGTCAACCCTGCTCTAGCATATATTGTCTAATACTTAGAATCTAAATCTATCAATAGATAACTTTAATTTGACATCAGAGTCAGAAACTTGACCTATTAGCTCGCTGCTCAATCCTTCAAAAGCATTTAGAAACAACTTAATGTAAGTTTCTGAATGATGGTTGGCTTTATTTTTCAGAATGTATGCCTCCTTACTAGGGCTGAGACAAAATGACTGGTCCAAAGTCACCTAGCTGGCTTTGTGCCCAAGGCAGGACTAGAACTCAATCTCCTGGTTTCTAGCCTGAATCTATACCACTGCACCAAACTGGCTTTATTTGCTCCCTTTTAAAAATAATCTTAGAATCACTTATCTTTTTCTTCTAAAAATGGTAGCACAATCTACAGTTCCAGATTAGCATATGGCCTCTTTGCTGAATTGCAGTTTAACATGACAGAATGGAAAAATTATTAAACAAATATGATAATAATATTAGCAGTACTTAAATTAGAATTTACTTAAATGTAAACAAAGTAAATGTAGATGAAGTAAATTTATGCTTAGCTAACTCAATTTACTTAACCCTGAACCTAACCACAAATCAAATGGCCACCCATCAAACAATAACAAAAAAATTATATGCTTTAAATATGTTATAAGGTTTTAAAAATCATAAGGGACAATCAAATCCGTATAATATCGCAGCATCTTTTAAATCTGTTTTCATTAATTGTTGGCTTATATTGCTGAAGGTAATAAATTCAAACTAAAAATCTTTGCTATGAATAAGATCTCAAGAGTAGTGGATTTAGAAAAATCTAGAACTACTGCAAAGTTGCACACCTGAAATGTTTATATATTCTGTTTTTGTTCACCATATATTAAGATAGTAAAATAGTGACTACTTAATGAGATCACAAAAACAGAAGGTCAAAAACACCTTATATATTCAAGAATTTAAAACAAAATTGTAGAAGGCAGGAGATGAAATTATTTGTCACCATCACTCTATAAATAGTCTATTGTTGAATTTATGGGACAAAAAGGTTCCTCTACTTACTACAGCAACCCCAACATTAGTGTTAAGGAACACAATTAAAATCTGCCTTACTGAGTTTAAACTTCTAAAATAATAAAATGAGCACTAAACTAGGTCTGCCAGAAGTTGACAAGTACAAGGACATTCTACTTTCTATAATCTTCAGTGAATGAAGGCTTGATTGGTCCCTGTGCAGAAGTGGCCTTTTTATACACATTGGGGACTGTTTCAAGAAACCTGAGCAAACAAATAAAGCACCAGGTGAGGAGAAGCTGGTTTCATGCAACAGATAAGAAACAGATAATCACCTGTAAACTCCAAAGGAATTGTTTCCAAAGTGACTGATTACTTTAAGGGAGATAAAAAAAAATCCTCAAAGCCAATTTTACACTGCACTTACCAGCAAAGCATTTGGAACACAGATTCATTGTCTTGCTGGACCTGGTGCAAGGGGAAAAAAGAGGAGATCTTAAAAATTCTTCATAGTTATTAATACAGAAGTTTAAAGAATAGAATAAGCTGAGAAGGTAAAAGACAGCAGAGCAAAAACTTTGATCAGCTATCTGGGTCAATGATTCAAAAACTAGCTTAGTAAGCCTAGAAAAACATTGGGCCAGCCACTTTTAAAGCACTGCTTTCCTGCACAGTTTTCTTCAAATGTACAAACAGGCTTTTGCTGTTAATTAATATTCAACAAATTTATAAATAATTGTTGGGCAGGGGCTATCACACTACACTTTCCATTTTCCCCACTAGGAAGCTAAATGAAATGACCATGAATAACACAAACCTTTGTCCCTTTTTTAATGAATAAAGGAAAATAGCTGCTAAAGTCAGAATCAATTACTTGCTCAGAAAAGACAAAATACGCAATACATTCTTATAAATTTTCTTTCAGTAGCAAGATTACAGCTGATTTAACTTACTTAAATTTTATAGCTCTCCAGGTCTAGCATGTCTATGCCTTGGAGCAGGTACCTTACAATAATCTATTATATCCACAGTATAAACTCAAGTGGGTTGAAAAGAAGTTTGATAGTTCTGTATAAATTCTATTAATCTATTACCCAAAAACAATTTCAGAGTGTATCTGCTTTTCCATTTATTCTATCATGTCACAATAGTCCTATTACAAAACATCAAATGCATAGAAAATGAATATATTCACATGGGCTGCTTCATACAGTATTCACATTTTCAACATGTAATTATTTGAGTACATGATTCTACATTCTTCTTTTTAAAGATTTTTTTTCTAAATGAAAGGTGTCTCTCATCATCGTAGCTAAAATTAATTTAAAGATAGAAGCCGCATAATAAGATTGTATGATTAAATACCAGAAATTCATGTTTTTTACTATTCCTTCTAGTATGGTAAAATTGCTATTGTGTTCTGAACAACTATTTTGTCTTATAACCAACAAAAGCATATTATGAAAACAAATAAGTTTCTAAAATGCAAACCTGATCTTCTTTGTAGCATGGCTATCTATTTTTCCTTGCCTGGATGGTTAAATGGCTGTTAAAATAAAATTAATTTCTACCATATTAATTTACTTTATATAGCAGAAAATGAGAGCAAAATGTTTTCTGCATATTGAAGCACCAGAAAAAACCCATAGATATTCTTTTAGAGGGGGAATTAAGACTAGGCCTTTGTACCAGGATGTTTGTATTTGTCAGTGTAGTGTAAGTAGTGCATGTACACAAACAAAGCATGTTTTATTAATAATTTGTGAATCAGAATAGCAGACTAAATCTGAGTCTGGTATACTCATTAGTGCCTTTTGCACAAATGCTACTGCTGAAATAGCTCACTATACGGTATTGGCGTTTCCTTGACCACGAAAGAAAGAAAAGGAAGAGTTAAATTAGCTCACACTAAAAAATATTCTTTTTAGATAAAGAAGTAGGACAATTTCAAATTTTACTAGTTATTTTTTCAAATCAAGGAAGGAAAAAAAAAATAAGAAAACCACAGCAGAAAAACCAAATTACCACAAAACTACTAAGTCTCCCCCAAATTTCTCTTATAATAAAGCAAAGTTTAAATTCTTCCTAATGTGCAAATGCAAATGGCCAACAGTTATATGAAAGGGGAAACCATACTATTATATGAAAAAGGAGAAAAACAAACTTAAAACAAAGCAATAAATAAGTTCTAATTTAAAATGTATTTTGGATTTATAATTAAAACAAAAAATGATATGTAGATTGGTATAATCTAATATTGTATTTCAAGAACTGCATATTAAAAATATTACTGCTGTTGAGCAAAACATTCATGTACTGAATATGGAGAAACATTTCCATGATGAAAAATATTATTGTATTTGCCTCATACTGGATCAATTAAAGACAAACTTTGCACAATTCAAATATCCTGAGTTATCAGTGAGCAGTGGTTCATATTAATATGTACATTATTAAATCATAGAAAATAATAAAAGAAAAAAACTATATACTTAATACACAATACTGTTAAAACTGAATAACTTCTGTTCAGCAATTTCCATTTGTGCTAGTTCACAAAAGAGCAATTAGATAATAAATTAATTTCTCAACTATATGACTTGCTTGCAAATATGAATTCATGGTCCAAGTAACGGGTTAAATCAGTCTGGTTGCCCTAGGACTGAGGAATCTTTTTCCTTGGCCTGGTGTTGTTTGGCCCCAGAATTTTGACAAGGTCTGGAACCCGTGAAGTCTGGAGCATGATGAAGTAGTAAAGGACAGTCCAAATTGACACAACGGTCACGAATCCCTGGACGGAGAAGCCAGGGTGGGTTGGACTCTCCCGCAGTGCACAGAAAAGGACACTTCAGGTAAGCCAATGGTCATTTTCCTGTGCACTGCTTGGAGAGTTCAAGCAACAGGACACAGCCAAGTTATATGTCACTAGGGCGGGCAGAAGGTCAGTCCTGGGATTTGGTCATGGAAACAACTGCCTGGAGAACATGCCTGCCGAACGAGGCTTCGGCCAAAGCATACATGTCCAATTTATAGTTCCTGATAAAGGGCGATGGTGAAGACCAGGTAGCCACTCTGCAGATGTCGTCAATGGTAGCCTGGGTAGCCCAGGCCGCGGTGGTGGCAGCGCTCATGGAATGAGTGGTAACGTCAAGGTACTGCCCTGGACTGATGTTCATATGCAGCTGCAATGCATGCTCTTAGCCACCTGCCGACCGTAGAAGATGTCACCTTCTTACCCAAGGAGCCTGGTTGGAATGACACAAAGAGGACCTCTGACCTGCGAAAGTATGCAGAATGCTTGATGTATATCCGCAGGGCCCGTCTGACACCCAACGTGTGCCAAACACATTCCCTTGGGTGGTTGGGGTGTGGGCAAAAGTTTGGTAAGATGACTTGTTGCACCCTGTAGAACCAGGTGTTGATTCTTGGAATGAAGGCAGCGTCCAGGCGCAGTATAACCTTGTCCGGATGGATGACACAAAGGTCCTCCCGGACCGATAGAGCCGCCAGCTGTGATATGCGCCTCGCAGATGTTATTGCGACAAGAAAGGCAGTCTTTAAGGTAAGGTGTTGAAGTGAAGTTGTATGTAGAGCCTCGAAGGGCAGTGAAGTAAGCGCCTGTAGGACCATCAATAACTGCTAGGTAAGATAATGGTGAACCACCGGAGGGCATAGGTTGGAGATGCCCTTAAGAAAACAGCGAACCCTTGATATTTTGCTGAGGGGCTGGGTCGGATCACCGGACCAAATGGTGGATAGTGCCGCCATCTGACAAAGAAGGATGTTGGGGGCGAGACCCTTGTCCAGGCCCTCCTGTAGAAAGTCCAGTACGCAGGTGCAGTGACTGGATCAAGCTGGAGGTTGTCACACCACTTGGCGAAGGTGGACCAGGTGGAGTCGTATATCCTGGTCGTTGAGGGGCGCCTGGATGCCTGGATGGTACGTGCCACCTCCTCCGACAGACTCTTACTCCTCAGGAGGTCCCCCTCAAGTGCCAGATGGCCAGCTGGAGCCACTGGGGGGTCCGGGTGGACAATGGCCCCCTGGCCTCCGCCCTCTCCGCAATGATTTTGCAGATCACCTATAGCAGCAGCGGGAGAGGAGGGAAAGCGTCCCTGGGGCCACCTGCATCGAAGGGCATCCGTCCCCGGCGAATGGAAGTGGGAGAAGCAGCGTTGGAGTTGTGTGTTCTCTCGGATGGCGAACAGGTCGATCACGGGGGTGCCGAAACTGCAAGACAACTGGCGGAACAAGACTGGATTCAATCGCCACTCTGTGTTGTCTATGGTGTCCTACTCAACCAGTCCGCCTGAGTATTGTCCATTCCAGAGATGTGATCGGAGCAAATGGATGCAATGTGACGCTCCGCCCACCTGCCCAGGGCCTCCGCCTCTGCCATGAGTTTCCTGGACCTGGTGCCACCCTGGCAATTTATATGTGCCTTGGTGGCCACATTGTCCATCATCAGGACGATGTGCTGATGCAGAATGTCCAGGTGAAAATGTTGCAGGGCGAGTCTCGCTGCCCGCAGCTCCAAGAAATTGATGTTGTAAGCTGCTTCAGCTGGAGACCACTTGCCCTAAGTTACGCAATGTCCCATGTGTGCCCCCCATCTGGCGAGGCTGGCGTCTGTCGTGATGACCACTCTCGCAGGTTCCTTGAACAGGGATCCCTTCAGTAGAGCTGTTGATTGCCACCATTTGAGAGATCTCTTCACGGTCAGGGGAAGCCGCACCATCATGTATGAGTTGCTCCTGTTGGCTCTCTGATGGGGCAGGAGAAGCCACTGCAACTCTCTGGAATGGAGCTGTGCCCAGGGGACAACAGAGATGCAGGAGATCATCTTCCTCAACTGTTGTGAGAGGAGTAGCACGGAGACTCACCTCAAGCTCAGAACCTTGCAGGTCAGGGATACTAAACTG
The DNA here is from genome assembly GCF_964273705.1 of Natrix helvetica. NCBI lineage: Eukaryota > Metazoa > Chordata > Lepidosauria > Squamata > Natricidae > Natrix > Natrix helvetica. The sequence goes on along the minus strand of NC_138552.1, from coordinate 232,019,435 downwards.
TCTATCCTGTCCTGGGAAAGGAACACCCTGCAAGTTGAGGTGTCTATCACCGCCCCCAAGTGGAGAAGGTTGGTAGTTGGGGTGAGATGACTCTTTTCCAGGTTCAAAGAGAACCCATGACTCTGGAGGGACCTCATGGTGATGTGGAGGTCCCGTAAGGCCTGTTTCCTGGACGACAAATGGATGAGAATGTCATGCAGGTAACATTGTAGTCTTACGGGCCTGCGCTGCAACCACTGACAGAACTTTTGTGAAGGTCCTGGGTGCCGACGACAGGCCGAATGGAAGGGCCCTGTACTGATAGTGTCGGTCGGCATAGATAAGTCTCCTTCAAGTTGATGGACGTCAGGAGGCCACCCTGGAGGATCCCTGCTAGGATAGTTTGCAGGGATTGCATCTTGAGCCTCCTGTATGCGATGTGACGGTTGAGGTTCTTGAGGTGCAAGATAGCCCTCTACCCCCACGTTCTTGGGTACCAGGAAGAGAATGGAATAAAACCCCTTCCCTTCCTGGTCGGGTGGAACCTGCTCAACGGCATTAATCTCCAGGAGATGGCAAATTTCCTGGGTCATGAGCTCCCTCTTGAGAGGGCAAGAGGGGGTTGGCAGCGAACGAAATTCTGAGGGGATTGACAGAGGAATTCCAAGGAAAGTCCCTCCCTGATAGTCTGGAGGACCCTGGCATCATCTGTGGCCAGTTCCCATTGGGGGGGCGAACAGTTGAAGCCGCCCCCCCGATGGGAGGGGACCGTTGATGATCACTTGGATTTGCGGAAGGGCCTGTTGGAAGCCCCACCGCGGCTGGACCTACGGTAGTTGAACTGCTGTCTACCTCTGTCCTGAAAGGACTGCCTGTCCTAGTACCTATCTCCCGACTGATTGACTGGTCTGTTCGAAGAAGAGGAGGAGGTTCCTGCGAGCTCATTGGAACGAAAGGACTGCCTCTTGAAATAGGGAGCAGATTTACAGTCCTGTTTCTTGTTCATGGTAGGCAGAAATTTCCTCTTATCCTTAGATCGATCAAGAAGGGGTCTAGGACCTCCCCAAACAATTTGGTCCCCTTAAACGGAGCAGAAGCCAATTATCACTTGTTCTTCTGATCCGCCTGCCAGTGACAAAGCCACACAAGGCGGCGGGACGTCACGTTGGAAGCTAACTCCCTAGAAGCAAATTTGACCGCGTTAAGGGAGGCATCAGCCGAGTATTGGGATGCTGCAATAATTTTGGTTATGCCCTGGAGAAGACGAGTGTCTCCTGCCGGTAGTTTAGCCTAAAGCTCACGCAGCCAAATGATAGAGGCCCTGTTGAAAAAGGAAGTGGGGGAAGACACCTTAATGGCCCAGTCTGCCACCTGATGAGTCTTGTGGCAGGCCTTCTCCACTTTTTTTGTCCTCCGCCTTTAGGCCTTCCAACAGGTTGACAGGAAGGACCGAATTAGAAGTGAGGGCTGCTATAGAAGAGTCCACAGATGGTAGGACCAGAATATCTTCCGGTGCGGGATCTACTGAATACATTCCACACCACTGGGCACGGCCAGGGAACCAGGCTGGACCCATTGCCGCTGAATGACATCCATAAAGAGATCAGAAACTGGAACCAGCTCTTGCTGACGGACGAGAATATTAAACATGCTTGCATTGGGGTTAACCAGGGTGGAATCAGAAGATCCCTGCACGGTCTTAGGTTTGGTACCCACTTGACTGGTGTTCTTAACCTTGTGCAAGATGGACTTAAATAAGTTAGGCTTAAAGAGCCCTGAGAAAGCAGGGGCATCCGGAAGGAGGTCCTCATCCTCCGAGAGCTCCTGCTCCTCCTGATCTGGGACCTCCAAAACGGAAGCCTCGCTGAGAGCCGAGGATTCCACAGAAGGGTGACAGACCCGCCTGGCAGTAGGGGAACCTCCTGCCTGGTCTGAGAAGTACTGGGAACAACAGGCACTTGATCTCTTCTCTGCATCCCCTCGGCTATGCCTTGAGAGATGGCGTGGGTGACAACTGCCTGCATGTGGATGGATAACTCGGGTTCCTGGGCTAAACCAGTGTCCCTAGCAATCGTGTCCCTGGAAGAGGGAGGACCCTGTTGGGCGAGGGTAGAACCAGTAAGCCCCCTAGGGTTGGGCCTCATGAGAGCGGGCCCTGAGTCAGAAACATACAAAGGGGTAGGAGAACCCGGGTCTGACAGAGACCTATCCGGGGATAGATCCTGGGACTCCACCTCCTCAACAATCACGGATAGGTGATTCCCCCTTGGGGGTGGTAGAAGGACCGGCTCAACTCGAGGAGTGTGCTGAGTGGCCTCCCTCGCTGCCTGGTGCTGAGCCTTCTCGAACTGCTTATCGAGAGCCCGCTGCCGCCTCTCGGCATCCCTAGCCGCCGCCACGGAAGGCACTTTATAGGGATGACTATCCTGACTGGCCACCCTGCCCTGCCTTGCCCGCTTGCCCTTGCCTGCAGAAGTTCCCTTGATAGGGACCTGTGAGGGACCTGATCTACCGAGTCTCAAGGAGAAAGTCAACGACGGTGAAAAAAAAATTAAATCTAAATAGTCTACAATAAGTAGGGGGTAAAAAAGTACAAATAAGGACAACAAGGAAAAAGAAAAAAGGAATAAGTAGTAGGAGAGTCCAAGTCTAAAATAAATTAAGCTGGAGCTCACAAAAACAGTTCCTGAATGGGCAGACTGAGAAAAAATTCTGGGGCCTAACAACACCAGGAGGCGTGGCCAAGAAAAAAGATTCCTCAGTCCTAGGGCAGCCAGACTGATTTAACCCATTGCTTGGACTCTCCAAGCAGTGCACAGGAAAAGTTTTATTTAGTCCTTTTCATAATTAAAAAAAAGTGAAAGTTTAGGCTGCTACTTCGTTGTCTATCTGAGATGAATCAATCTGCAGCCCTGAAATCTCACTAGTGTGTTAGAATGATACTGACCTTTGAAGGAGATTGGTTTCATGAACAAGGAATTTCAAGTGTCACTTAGAATGCTATAAGGTTCAAGGATTTTTTGTGCCTGGAATTTTATTCTATATTGTGTATCTGTTACGGTGAAAGACCGAAATCTGGTGAATGTCGATATTCACCGGTGAAAGACCGAATATTTCATTACATTGTTTTACATTCGGACCTTCACCGGTGAATGTCGATATTCACATAGTTGCTTGGTGTATGTCCGAAAATACCCTTATCCTCTCGACACCCTTACCCTAATCCCCTTACCCTAATACCTCGGCTCCTCGCTTCCTTTTAAGCGTCTTCTATTCGCGGAGTTTTTTTTAAAAAAACCTGCGATCCTTAAGAAGACGCTTAAAAGGAAGCGAGGAGCCGAGGTATTAGGGTAAGGGGATTAGGGTAAGGGTGTCGAGAGGATTACCCTTATCCTCTCGACACCCTTACCCTAATCCCCTTACCCTAATACCTCGGCTCCTCGCTTCCTTTTAAGCGTCTTCTATTCGCGGAGTTTTTTTTTTAAAACCTGCGATCCTTAAGAAGACACTTAAAAGGAAGTGAGGAGCCGAGGTATTAGGGTAAGGGTGTCGAGAGGATAAGGGTAATCCTCTCGACACCCTTACCCTAATCCCCTTACCCTAATACCTCGGCTCCTCGCTTCCTTTTAAGCGTCTTCTTAAGGATCGCAGGTTTAAAAAAAAAAACTCCGCGAATAGAAGACGCTTAAAAAGAAGCGAGGAGCCGAGGTATTAGGGTAAGGGGATTAGGGTAAGGGTGTCGAGAGGATAAGGGTATTTTCGGACATACACCAAGCGACTATGTGAATGTCGACATTCACCGGTGAAGGTCCGAATGTAAAACAATGTAATGAAATATTCGGTCTTTCACCGGTGAATGTCGACATTCACCAGATTTCGGTCTTTCACCGTAACATATCAATATGGATTATGGGCATTAGATAGGCAACATGTTGCTCTTTACCAATGCTTTAAAAATAGACTAAAGATAGTCTATTTAAAAGATCCGGTTTATCTAAAGATCAAGAGCAAATCTATTGACTGTTTTGATCCATTTGTCGATTTCTACTGACTGTTGTCATTAATCTCACTCAAGGCACAAATGATCAGGCTCAAATTATCCTACTTCAGACACATTATACAAAGACCTAGCTCTCTAGAGACGTCTCTAATCCTGGAAAAGATAGAAGGGGGAAAAAAAGAATGATCAGCAGCAAGGTGGATAAGATTTGGACTACACAGCAATGGGTATACAATTGGAAGACCTACAGTACCAGGCTAGGGATAGATTATCACAGAGAAAATCTATTAGTTTGGTTTCTGACTTGGTGGCACGTAACCAATTAATCAATTTATTCAGCTCCCGATTTGCATTTGCAAGACTTTTAGATATATTAATAAACAAATGTGCAATATATATTATTTTTACATATTACAATTATGATGGCTGCTAAACAATTCAATCCACAAACTGAGATTGTAGTTGCTCTGTCACAATATAAAACATGCATAGGAGTCATTCTAGTTTAACTAATGCTTTAAGGCATTGCAAAAAGAGCACAGATGAATTTAAGTCCTACAACCATAATAAATTCCGAAAGATTCAGAAGGAAAGTAAGTGAAGAAAAGAAGAAAGCATTGTTTAAATATGGTCAAATGTATACTAGCAATGTACCATAATTAGTAATGTACACTTCTTGAGTTCCAGTCAATATTAATAAGAACAAAGAGTTCAAGATTCTGGCTGAGCCAGAAGTCTCAGGAATCTCCCCAATACTATTTAACATATATATGCCTATGCCTATGTCAGCATCCTATTACTTTGACAAATTTGTTTTGATGATCATTTCAATAATGACTATAAATGTTATAGGATTTGCCCACTGGACCAAAACTGAAGTTATTAAACCAAACTATTTTCAATGAATCTCCTAAAGAAATGGCAAATTCAGTACTTTTGTATATCAGTACCAGAAATAAGGAATGTGGTGGCTCAGTGGCTAAGACACTGAGCTTGTAGATCAGAATGGTCAGCAGTTTGGCGGTTCAAATCCCTAGCACTGCGTGCGTAACAGAGTGAGCTCCCGTTACTGGTCCCGGCCTCTGCCAACGTAGCAGTTTGAAAGCATGTAAAAATGCAAGTAGAAAAATAGGAACCACCTTTGGTGGGAAGGTAACAGCATTTCATGTGCCTTCGGCATTTAGTCGTCAGCCACATGACCACAGAGACGTCTTCGGACAGTGCTGGCTCTTCAGCTTTGAAACAGAGATGAGCACCGCCCCGCTAGAGTCGGGAACGACTAGCACATATGTGCGAGGAAACATTTATCTTATCTTTTACTGGAAATAATGTTTAATTTGGTAAAATGCATTTTTAATAATTATAGAACTACATAATTTAAATATTGTTTGTTTGTAAGGTATCGGGGAGTTTTTGCTGTATGAACAGAATCAAATACTTTTTGAAGAGAAACATCATGATCTAACCATAGCAACATCTGCTTTTCTACAAAGTCAGAAGCACTCTGGTTGCAACTGAAACTGAAGATCCGAAAACTTTAAAAGTAATATGTAAATCAACTGCAATGGGATACATGTCTAATATTTTCAGTATTTTTATCTTTATGTTTCAAATGCTTCTATTACATTTAAAATTGTTTTATTTCCCCCGTTAGTGATCTAATATTCCTGGAAATAAAATGATTATCAAACAAATATTTTGAAGACTGTCCTTGAAATACAGACTACTGTAGAATTTGGTATGAAATAGGATAGACCAAGTTTTTATACTAAATGATTAATGAGCTGACAAACTGATTTAACACAACTGCTTTCACTGTTAAGATTAAAAATAATTAAACAAATGAAGTGTGATGAAGAACATAAGGTACCTCATTTGGATTTAGAAAAACCTTTAATGTCCTTTTAAGAGTGAATTCAAGGAGAGAAATGGAACAATTGCTTTTCTTGGAAATGTACTGGCTAAGTTAAAAATCAAAAAGGTGCTCAACAATGCAGCTGCTGTTTCTAGAGAATATAGTATGTTAAGAATCAAAATCTAATTTTATAAAGTTTTTAGTTGGCTAAAAAGTTCAGAATGAGGGGAAATGTTAAAATGTACTTCTCACAATTTTATCACTAATCCTTTTCTATAACAGGTAGCTCTCAATTTGAACAACTGTTTTAATTATGATGGTTTCTGAAAGTTTGTTTTCAAACTGCTGCAGAGCCTTTCTGGCCATGTAAAATGTTCTGCTACCCCAATTCATAGTCATATGACCCCATTTCAGGCTCTTGGCAACTAGCTCACATTTACAAGTGGTTGCCTCGTCCTGCCTTCACATGACCATGATCTGTTTTGCTTTTTGCTGGTTTCCAGCATGATTCAGACTTAAAATCACATGATTCACTTAACTTTACTTAAAGAGCTGCCATAAAAACAGTTGCAAAATTGGGGCCAGTCAGATGACTTGACTTAAACCATCACAATCTAAAACCAAAACTCCAGTCACAATTAGAATTGTAAGTTGAGGACTCTGTAGATCTTACTAAGCTTTAACAGAAGAACATTATTACCTAAGGTGTTATTAAAGCAATTGTTAGTCTAACTGAAACTGGGCAAAAGCTAAGCATCAACTCAAAGGTTAATCAAAGTGTTGGTTTTAACTTATACAATACGGTCTTTCATGATTTACCTGCAAGATCACATATTTCTAATAAAGTCAACCCAACTGCTTTGATTGTGCTGGGAAACATAGTTGGTTGTTCTCTATTTTCAAGATGTTGCAAGGCCAAAGCCTGAAAACCTATTTTTTTTTCTACAAAGGGGTCTCCAACATTAAATACTCTCTGATAAAAGTTAAAAACAGGGTTGTTCAAGAGGTCTGTTGAGGTCTGACACCATGTATTTTTGGGAGCAATTTTTAAAGGTATTTCTTAGGTATGTTTGTTTAATATTTCCCTCTCATTATTAAGTGGCTTTTACTAAAATGAACCATCTAGAATGTTTAAGAATTTATTCCAATGTCTCAGCAAGGCTGTGCTTCCCCTCCTTTGTCTCATTTCTATGGACAAAACTTTCATGCTATCATTGTCAAAGATTTTACATACTGATCACAACAACACAAATTTTATATTATCATCTAAATTAGGATAGAGACCCAGTACCATTATGTGTAATTTTGATAGTCCAAATAATTTCTGTTAAAACCAAGTTCTATTACTAAAACAGCTTTTGTCAAAAGAACAGGAGGTGCAATTCTCCTTTGTCATTGCAAGACCACATGCTCTAAAAATAAACTCCGGAGGATTGTGGACTAGTTATTGTCTCAGGCAATAGCATTAGCAGGGAATGTCATTTATCACCTTCAACTTCTTTTAAAGAAGACAAACTTGGATTAATTGTCTGGATTCATTTCTCCAGACTCCACTGTGGCTGGCTTAAAAAATAGTTTGAAAGTTTCAAGCAAAGCAAGATGTCTTTTTTAAGAAATAAAGTTTAGTTTACATTGTATTAATTGTGTATATTAAATTTATTGACTGACTTTCAAAAAGATCAAGGTGTTAGTTTATGATTCCTTAGAAGCTAAGTCATTATTATCTTAGGTTATGTCTCTATACGTATGCCTATGTTTTAAGATTAACTGCAAAGATATTGCTTTCTCTAGCACATGTTGAGCTCTTGCTGAAATAGGGGATTCCTCTTGGTAGCATCACTATAACTTTCCCTGTCTAGAGTTTATCCCAGTATAGTTTGGCAAGAATTTTCAGTTGCAAACTGAACTGTGCATAGGCTTTCTAAAATTATTTTGCTGCTTTCTTGGGGGGTTAGAGGAGGTAGTTATATTTTTAGATTGTTTGGTTTATAAATAATATTTTCAATATTCTAATATCCTTTGATCAATTCTAGACAACTAGAACAGAACAGAATGTTACTCTGAAGGGACTTGGGGGGTCTTCTATAGTCCAACCCTCTGTTCAAAGAGGAAACCCCATACTATTTCACACAGTCGTCCAATCTCTTCTTAAAAATCGCCAGTGTTGGAACACCCACAACCTCTGGGGGCAAGCCGTTCTACTGATTGTTCTCTCAGAAAATTTATCCTGGATATGTAATTTGGGTGTAAACTATATACATAAATTAGTTTAAATCAATGTTTCTCAAATCTCCATAACTTCAAGATGTATGGATTTCAATTCCCTGAAGTTCCCAGTATGCTGACTGAAAAAACAGATACAAATGACTTTGGTAGTGGATCTTATTTGTTAATATATTGGGCTTCAAAAAAGATGTTGCAATTTATTGAATCATGATTCTACTGAAGAGTAGAATAAACATCTACCGATAGATGTTTTATAAGTCAATGGGCTTCTAAAAGGATACATGCCAAACAAAATGCGGATATAAAAATAACCTGTAATTTTAACAGAAATAACATTTTTTATTGCACTGGATTATAAAAAAATCAAACTCTAAGGAAACAATAGTCTTTGCATCAAGGTCAAGTTATTCATTTTTTTTCCTCTTAACCCTATCTTCTGGATTGTTGGCTATTCCTGCTAGCTTGGTGTTATCTGCAAATTTGATGAGGAACTCATCAACACTCCAGAAGACAGGCTTAAGACACAGAAGGATCTTGACAGATTTGAACATTGGGCGCTATCTAATAAAATGAAATTCAATGGTGAAGAGAGTAAGGTTCTACATTTAGACAAGAAAAACAAAATGCACAGGTACAGTATATATGGTGCCTTGCTCAATAGTAGTAACTGTGAGAGAGATCCTGGAGTCCTAGTGGACAATCATTTAAATATGTGCCAGCAGTGTGCTGCAGCTGTCAAAAAAAGCCAACACAGTTCTAGGCTACATAAACAGAGGGATAGAATCAAGATCATGGAAATTAATTAATTAATATCACTTTATAATGTCTTGGTAAGGCCACACTTGGATACCGCATCCAGTTTTGGTTCAGCCTTCATATTATAGTTTGTTTGCCGTGCAACAGTGCAGTTCAGTATAGATACATTTAGTGCCAGCTGCTGCTTCTGCTGTTCCCATAGAAACAATTAAACAAGTTGTGAAGATCACACTGCTGATCACAAACTGTCAAAGCTTAAATAATTATAAAAACTGGCAAAAGAAAAGATTAGTTTAACTGCAACAGTGCCATGAAATTTACTATTAATTGGGCACTTAAATTTAAAAATGAATCATAATCACAACTGCATGTTATGTCAAAATGTTTTGGAAACACAAAAATAAGGTCTTTTTTCATATAATCCTAGACAATTTTCAAACAGAATTAAATAAACATAAATAGTTGCAATACCCAGGTAAAGCAAAATCCTAAACTTTCCTGGTAATTTGTGCAATGTAATAAATTTGGATTTAACAACAGTACCTGAAAAGCTAGTTTGAAACTCTTAATATTTCATCTTGGGGGTTTAAAGTGTGTTTAGAACTTGTTAAATCTACTTCACAAGGTGGAAGGTAAAATTAGAAGCCACCATATTTGAAATCTCTCTTTAAACCTTTGCCAAGATTATACTCGCGGTTACATTTATGTCTGAACAACTACATTCCGTCTTTCAAAAACAATTCTGAAGTCAGTATATGCTATAATTTCAGAGCACATACACCTAAAATCATTCTTCATGTATAATAAATAATGTAGAACCCATTGGTTCCACCTCTACAGTAATTCAATTCAAACAAATACCTTGCTGAATAAAAGTAAAAAAGAAATTGGAATTGGAAACAAGAACTGATATATAAAGTATTGAAGTAAAGCATCTTTAATTCCCTTACTATTCCATTTAATAGTTTTACAAAACAAAGGTTATTTGTTAGGGAACAACCTACATCAATAACTTGGTAATTATTTGGAGTTCCACCTTCTGGATTCTTTATTTTTTACTCAGCTTATTAGGAAAATAATTTCCTTATAACTAGGCCTGCTCTTCTCTTTGTTTTGTAAAACTACCTTAAAAGTCATTAAAGCAAGGTGGGAAGTATTGACTATCTAACATTCCTTTCTGTGATCTCACCTAAATTACCCATTGATTTTTTTAAAAAAAGATACCTCTGCACAGTTAACTAGTGAGATTACATTCTAGCAAAGCAATGCCAACTACTGTATAACTTTGGCAAGGTACTAGTACACCATACAGCAGTAATTACAGAAGTGATAAGAACTCAAACCTTACCATCTGTTTTATATAGATAATTTTCAGCCACCTCTTCTGATTTGTTATACATGTACTTTCCCCCCCTCCCAAAATTCTGATGTTTTAACAAGCTATTGTTATTATTAAACTTACTCAATGTCACAATATATGCTGCATCAATAAGCAACACAAAATATGCACTTCTGAAAGAGTTAAGTTATAAAAGTTGAACTTGGGATACAAATAAAACAAAAGAAAAATGTAATATCAGAACATAAACAGTACTCTGTTGGATCAGATCTGCAATTTCCCACTACTTTTAGATAACCAATTCTGCTGCACTAATATCTAATCTTATTATCAAAGCAGAAAACAAAGTCCTAACAAAGTAAGTAGAAACTAATTGTGTCATCACTTCTGCACTTCAATTCCACTTTGTACAGAAAGATAAGAAGTGAAGGGGTTCGTTTAAGTGATTTCCCACAAAGTCTTAAGTCCTTCTGTTTTCCTAATATATCTCTCTCATTTCATGTAGGAAGACATGAAGAACAATGGTTCTTTTTCCTCCTGCATAGCAAAACTGATGTCAACAACGTGGGAAGCTTCTTTCTTTTAAACCCTCTCCTCTTCAGATTGGGTAGGAAGCTGAAGCCAGACACTGAACCAAATCCAATTACTCATCCCTATTTAAACTTATGGGTACCATCACCCACCTATGACCCTAAAACAGATTCCCACAAGTGCTCTTCAAACCCTCACTACCTCAACTTCCAGACTACAAGGACTGTTACCATATTGAGGAACAAATTGCTCCAGTTGCATGCATACTGGTGATGCAGTATAGTGCTAGTGGTTTTTGTAACTATCAATTGACAGTGCTACCTGAAAATACTGTAAAGCTGTTATTACTGTAGCACTTATAGAAGGCTATATGGGAATATTATATTGGGAAAGAAGGCATAATTATGACTGGAGACGAAGCTCAAGATGTACAAGTATAAATATGCACATACACTATATTTCCAAAAGTATTCGCTCACCCATCCAAATAATCAGAATCAGGTGTTCCAAGCACTTCCATGACCGCAGGGGTATAAAATCAAGTACCTAGGCATGCAGACTGTTTTTATAAACATTTGTGAAAGAATGGGTCACTCTCAGCTCAGTGAATTCCAGCGTGGAACTGTGATAGGATGCCACCTGTGCAACAAATCCAGTCGTGAAATTTCCTCATTCCTAAATATTCCAGTCAACTGTCAGCTGTATTATAAGAACATGGAAGTGTTTGGGAATGACAGCAACTCAGCCACAAAGTGGTAGGCCACGTAAACTCGTCCAACATCAGTGTGTGATCTCACAAATGCGTTTCTGGGAGAGAGCCAGACATCGTGACCACACAATGTGCTGGCTCGAAAGTCCGAGACCGCCGTTGATTCTTTTACCTGCTGCACGGTCCGTATGGACCTAAACCGTCCCGAAGAGATGGTGACAAGGAGACAAATCCTTGCTGGTCTCAGGGACATGACAAAGTCCCTGATTGACCCAAGGGAAGCTCTCCAAGCCGGCGGTAAACAGACAGCCCCCAGGCTGACAAAGTTGGAGACGGCTCCGGAAGAAGGCAGTGAAAGTGAGTCCAGGTGGTGAGATTTTTTCTTTGAGAATGATTGCCCAAAGAATTTTTTTTTTAAGATAAATTAGTCATTTAAGCAAAAGAATAAAGCGGCGAAATTTATCTTTATTGGACTGCCTTAGAAAGTTTTTTTTCTCTTTTTCTATGTAACAACGTTTTGTGGATTGAAGTGATTGGAACGCTTCCCGTTTCTCCTCTTAAGTGAATGAATTGATTTTTTCTTCTATTCTTTGCTACTTTATTTTTTTATTTAAAACTTTTTTTTACTTTAATAATCCTTCCTCTTATTGTTTATTAAATTTTATTAAAGACACTTAGAGATTTTTGTTTTCCTTAAGTTTGATACGAATAAGAGAAAGTTGAATTTGCCATTCGGATGCCAGAACTTGGTTTTTTTTTAAACAATGTATCCTTTGCTCTATTTTCTTGGATTCTGTTGACGTGGTAACTAGAGGGTTTGCAGCTTATCTGTAGAGACTGACTCAAGGAGACAGACTGTTCCCTTGCAGGTGTCTTTGTGGAATATTTTGGACAAGGGAAGGGAAAGAAAAGATAGAACCCTCACCTTTTTGAAAATTTTTTGAAGCAAATCTAAAACAAAAATATTTTTATATATAAAAGAGACATTGAAGGCGAGAGTGGCAGTGGATTTTAAACTTTTTCTTCTCTTCTGGGAAATATTTATATACAGATGAAGATTTGATAAGAACTTGGATAGACTATTGTTTGGCACAATAAAAGATAAAGGGACTGGAGCCTCAAAAATTAAAGAAGAGAATGAAGACTTAGAAGATAAAGATAAGATAACAGATGAATCTAATAATGGAACACCTATAAGTGAAAGTGAAAAGAAGTGAACATGGAAAAATGAACCTGATTATTATTATATACGTGATGATTTGGAGCTCTACCCCTCCTGTCAAGACATGGATTTGATGATGGAATTAAGAAGAGGAATTAAGAAGGAATTAAGTTTTAGAAAGACATTTGATAATCAAAGATATGTTAATTTTAATACCAGTTCAAGGGCAACGAGACTATATGAGAGATCTTTCAAGCAAAAAGTGCGGAGAGAAGTTTTTAAAAACTTTATAAAGAAGTTCATAAGAGAATTGAAGCAACAACTGGCTAAAGAGATAAGATTGTTTTCTTTACTGGAAAGACACAGGTTGATAAAAAGGTTGATAAAATTTAGCTAACCTTTGGTGATTAATAAGTAGGATTTTGTAGACACTTTTAGAATGTTTTCTTTAAAATGTTTATTCATTAATTAATAACTCATTATGATAATAATGAAATAATAATCTTAATTAGTAAAAACAAATTGGACATAAATTGTAAATCGAGACCTGGGAAAAAGATTTATCAATTTCACTAATACATTTTTGCTTAGATTTTGTTATAAAGATGTAATTTCTCTTGGGTACTTATAAACTTTACTAACAAACTTTTGTTTAGATTTTATTATAAAAATATAATTTTTCTTGGATCGGAGATGACGAGATGTGATATAAATGGTTAAAAAAATTCTTTTTTCTTTAGATAACTACAATAATAATAAGGAAATGTTAATGGATAATGTTTAATCATATTTATGCTATAAAAGGGTAATTATTGGAGGTTAATAGGAATAGCTAAAGAATGCCAGTAGGTGGTTGTGTCTTTAAATACAAATGATTCCAGCACGTTTAAATAATTATAGCTAAATGAGAATGATGGTACAGTGATGGCAAAATACATAAAAAAATTTGATTTGAAATGTAAATCAAAAATATGAAGAATGATTGTGGTAGTAACGCACAAAATTTATTTGTAACCAATAGACATGCTTTCTACAAGATGTAATGAAGAATGATTTTTTGTGTGTTTTTGTTTAATTAAAATAATTAAAAAATGTTTCCAAAAAAAACCAAACACAAATGCGCTTCTGGAAGAATGGTCAAAAATTCCCATAAGCACACTCCTAAACCTTGTGGACAGCCTTCCCAGAAGAAGTGAAGCTGTTATAGCTGCAAAGGGTGGATTGACATCATATTGAACCCTATGGATTAGGAATGGGATGTCACTTACAGTAAGTTCATATATGAGTAAAGGCAGGTGAGCGAATACTTTTGGCAATATAGTATAACTTTCAACTCACAAGCTGGAATTGCATGGGACACACTTGGCCAAAAGTACAATCATTGTCATGTTTATTATTAACTGGTTGTGCAGGTGTTTGTTGATATGGATATATTCTAGTTTGATAAATTTTATACATATTCAAGTTTTTTTTAAAAAAAAGAAGCACAGAACACATGGACCAACACATCTCTACATTAGCCAGTGTTTCAATTCAAATTTCTATTGAATTATTTCAAATTGAGACTCTATTTATATTTTAATGTATATCTGTATGTTTTTTAAAATTATTACAGACCCAATGTATTCTGTGACCTACTCTAAATCCATTATAGAATTAATTTGTCAAGAACATATATTTAACCTTAAATACATAATACTATCCAGAGTAAATCAATTTAATTAAAATATTTGCATACTGACTTTTCTTTCCATCTCTAAAGCAATTACTGAATCAAATACAGAACAAAATATGCTGTCATAAACCTGAAAGAAAAATAGCAACAATGAATATTACAGCTAACAAGATGTTTCAAATGAATACATTTTATTTGTCTAATACATACATGTATAAACATATATACACACCCCTATACATCTACACATAAACCTATATATTTACACACATACACACGGCTTTTGCTTCTTAAATGCCATTTCTTGACATCTTGTCTGAAAACTGACAGGTGTTCAGCGAAAATTCTCAATATATGGAAATATTTAACTGAAAGAAACTAAAAAATAAATATGATTAATCAGGTTTCAATGCTTGGGGAACTCCAGGAAATGCACTTCAAATAATGTACAAATTCATAACTTACTGCATACCAAGCAGTCAATTTATGACCAAAATGGAGCACAAAATGTGTGTTGCTAAGTAGACAGTTAAGTGAGTTTTGCCTCATTTTATGACCTTTATTACCACAGTTGTTACGTGACTCACTAGTATTAAATTAGTAACGCAGATGTTAAGTAAATTTGGCTTCCCCATAGAGTTTGCTTATTAGAAGATAGCAAAAGATTCCTGGGACATTGTAACTGTTATGAATATGAACTAGTTGCCAAGTATCCAAATTTTGCTCATGAATATGCAAGAGGATGCTGCAACAGTGTGAAAAACAATCATAAGTCATTTTTTTCCAATGATGTGTAACTTCAAATGGTCACTAAATATATGGTTGAGGACTACCTGCAATTATGTAAAAATAAAAGTGCCTAATATGGGAAAAAGTGAAAAGAAGCCCATCAGCAACAAAGTGGATATACTCAATTATAGTGGTGATGAATGCATCATTGGAAGACTGTGTTAGGGATAAAGTGTCATGAAGAAAATCTACGTGGTCATTGGGAGTTGAAGACAGCTTGATGGCAAATAATAATTTAATCCGCCTTTTCATTACAAATGTGAATTTCTGGTTATAAATGAAAAAAACAAAAAGAACACCCTGGAAATCAAGTAACCATTTCTGAAATGCAAGATTTAAGGAAATGATTTCATCTGATATGGAAAGAGAACGTTAGCTATTCTGAAAACCACGCATAGTAGAGAATGACTTGAAACATATAAAGCACACTAATCTTTCTGGGTTGTATTATAGCAGGGTTGCCAAACTCACGGCCCGTGATGTGTCACATGCTGGCCATGCCCACGCCTGATTTAGCAAAGGAAAAAAAGTTGCAATACATCCCCTGATGCCGTGATGAAGCGAGTTTGACACCTCTTATTACACGATGGAAATATAGGACAGGATTTGCACAGAACACATTAGAGTCCCAAGACTGATAGAAATCAAAAGAATAAGTAAGTGATTTGAAATTTCGTGAACTGTGCAGATTCTTACATGGTTTTTTCTTTCTTCACTAAAATACCATTGGAATGGAATGAAAATAACTCACTAACAGGTTTATCTTCTAATCATAGGAAACCGTTTATCAGGAAGATTTCAAACACATTTAGGTTTTGCTCAATAAGGATTTAATAATGTTGAATGACTCTTCCATTAAAACATAAACTTGCCCTTAGATAGAGTTCAACCTCTAAATGTTACATCAACACAACATGCAATTTTCCTGTTAACAGTGTGGAAGTGGCTTCAATTACTTTCTTTAACTTTTCAGCTATAATCTACAGCCCTGCTATTCCCCTTAGGCTCCCATTCCAGTGCTAAATAGACCTGACCTTATTATTCCCAAATATCAAAGGAAAATTAATGGAAGATTTTAGACACCATCTTTATATCAAAATTCTTGCCATAGGTTAATAGATGTTTCAAGACTTTAAAGACATAAATATTTAAAATTTTAAGAATCATTAAATGTTTGCTTAAGGTAATATTCTCAGCAAGTATCCTTTAATTCTACTTAAAATCAACAAAACTTTTTTTATTATTCTACAATTTGCAAATTGTTTTTTTCAAAGAGCAAATGCCCTGATCCCCAAACAAGAGAGGGATTCATGAATCTTTGCAGCAGCCAAAAGCTGTAAAAAATTGCCTTCTTCAAAGCCAGTTTCAGATTTCAAATTTCAAACCTGAAATTTGGCAGTAATAGGTAGTCCTCGATTTACAACAGCTCATTTAATGGCCAGTCTAGCACAATACCAATGAAGAAGAAAAATAACAGCTCTCAAAAGAAACCAGCATGGCTGCATAAAGAACTCTCTGACAAATTGAACGTCATAAAGAACAAGTATAAAAAGTGGAAAGAGGGGCAGAATATCAGCAAATAGCCCAAGTCTGCAAAGATGAAGTGAGGAAAGCTAAGGCTCACAACGAACAAAGGCTTGTGACAAAAGAAAAAAAATAACGAAAAAAGCTTCTTCCAATATGTTAAAAAAAGAAAAATGTCAAGGAAATTGGTCCATTGCTGGGAGAAAGTGGCAAGAAGGTGACAAACAACAGGCAGAAAGCAGAACTACTTAATTCGTTTTTTGCATCTCTCTTTACACGAAGGGAAAAAACAATCCAACCTATCAAAAAAAAAAAAACAGATTAGGAACAAAAGTTAAAATAGGGAAGAAAATGGTAAGTGATCACTTGTCTATCCTAGATGAGTTCAAATCACCAAGACATGGATTTACATTCCAAGGTTCTGAAGGAACTGGCAGATGTGATCTCAGAAGCACTGAACTATATTTTTCAAAGATCCTGGAGCACTGGGGCACTGCCAGAGGACTGGAAAAGAGCTGATGTAGTTCCCATATTAAAAAAAAAATAGATCCAGGAAACAGACGGATTCGTAACTGGCTGATCAACCGTAGTCCTCAATGGAACTACATCTACATGGAGGCTGACCAACCGTACTCAACATGTAGTCCTCAATGGAACTGCATCCACATGTAGAGATGTATGCAGTGGGGGACCTGGGGCTCTGTTTTAGGCACAGCACTCTTCAACACATTCATCATGATTTGGAAGAGAGGATGCATGGGGAACTCATCAAATTTGCAGACAACACCAAGCTAGCAGGAATAGCCAACACTCAGGAAGATAGCCTTAAATACAGTAGGATCTTGACAGACTTGAACATTGGGCACTATCTAACAAAATGAAATTCAAAGGTGAAAAAGAAAGGTTCTACATTTAGGTAAGAAAAACAAAATGCACAGGTACAGAGTATGTGGTACCTTGCTCAATAGTGGTGACTGTGAGAGGGATCTTGGAGTCCTAATGGACAATCACTTAAATATGAGCCAGCAGTGAGATGCAGCTGCCAAAAAAGCCAACACAGTTCTAGGCAGTTAAACAGAGGGATAGAATCTAGATCACATGAAGTGTTAATACCACTTTATAATGCCTTGGAAAGGCCACACTTGGAATACTGCATCCAGTTTTGGTTGCCACGGATGCAAAAAAGATGTTGAGATTCTAGAAAGAGTGCAGAGAAGAGCAACAAAGATGATTAGGGGAGTCGAGAATAAAACATATAAAGAGCGGTTGCTGGAACTGGATATGTCTAGTCTTATGAAAAGAAGGACTAGGGGTGACATATCAATGTTTTGATAGTTAGAACAATTAATCAGTGGAACAGCTTGCCTCCAGAAGTTGTGAATGCCACAACACTGGAAGTGTTTAAGAAGATGTTGGATAGCCATTTGTCTGAAGTGTGTAGGGTATCCTGCCTAAGCATGGGGTTGGACTAGAAGACCTCCAAGGTCCCTTCCAACTGTTATTCTATTCATTGGAAGTTGCAATGAAAAAAGTGATTTATGACTATTTTTCACACCTACGATCATTGCATTGTTAGTGACAGCAATTCCAGTCCCAATTGCTAATGTTAACTGAGGATTTCCTACACTTGTTGAAGAGCTGCTAAGGTTTATTAGGATTATGACTGTTATGATCTAATCAACCATAATGAAGAAACCACCAAATTAAACACAGAATAGTATGTGTAAAA